>NC_143530.1:27654254-27988540 GCF_031878675.1 Megascapheus bottae | reverse complement strand
TGCAACTACAGCTGGAAAGATGCCCACAATTCAGGAATTTGGGGATGCTAGAACAAGAGGCATTCTAGAAGCAGTCAGGAAAGGTGAGGATGAAGGGTGGAAGGGTAGAAGGCTCTGGCTTCTTAGATGTCTGTCTTCTCCTTCCTGCTGTCTATCTGGAGACCCAGAGTATAACGCAGAAGATCTTTGTGAGTTCAGGTTCATTTCCAAGCATCTGGATAGCCTGATGGAGCCCTTAGGGTACAGAGCTTCAGATCCCAGGGCCAGCGGTATTTGTGGAAAGCCAAGACAGAGCAAAGATGCCACCTGTCATATTCTCACTTCTGCACTTGTGACACTTGCCTTGGAGAGTCTGATTTTCTTATCTATGCCATCTGGTACCAGATGACTGAAGAATCAATAAACTCAAGAAGGAAGAAAAGAAAAAGGGATGCAAGCATGGGCTGCTCAGGCTGGAGCCAATAAAGCACAGCTAAGGGCGCTGTTGGCTATATATTCACTTAGTAGAGTTCAGACAAAGGTATTAGAGGCCTAACTTCCTTCTATGACAACTAGGGTGTTCCTCAAAATGTTCCAAAACCATAAGAACCAGAACATCAGTAGTGCTTGAGAGCAAATGAAAAATGCAAATTGGTCCCCTTCCCAGATGTGCTGAATGCAAACTGTAGCTCAACACAGAAGTGTGGTTCAGCAAGTTGCTCAAGTGATCTGAGCCCAACAGCCTCTCCAAGTGATCCTACCCTGTCTTTTCCTTGCCATTGTGAAGATAATCCTGGAATTTCAGCCTCCCAATCAACTCCCAAGAGCAGGAAGGACCTACAACACTTCAAGATGCTTGCTCATGACTACTCTGGTATCAAAGCAGGACTGAAAAGCTGAGATGGGTGCTTGGAAACAAGACCAGAAAATCGACATTCCTAGACATGCAGTTCCTGGGGGGGGGGGGGAACATATTCTCAATTATAAATACCTATTCCTCAGCTGACAATGGAGGCTTTGCCTTAAAATGTGTGGTATAGTATTATGAATTTTGTGGGTCTTCTGTTTGCCCAGGTAGTTACTACATAGGCAACCATGTAGCTTGCACATTCTTGGCAAAAGAGGAGCTAGCCTGAGCCCAGGCTGCTGCTGGGAGAGCACCCTTTGGTTGCAAACACTTCGACATCTCCACATCAATGAGTCTGTTGAAGGCATGATGATGCAGAGGAGTCCATTAAGCTTATATTAAATGGCTAGGAGATAAGAGACTTTAATAAAAAGCCTTCAAGGGAATGGAGAAAATAGTCACTGCTGTTGTGAATTCCTCCATCTGAATAACAACTATCTCTGGCTGTGGGCAGCCACAGACACCAATTGTAGTAACTAAATACGTTGTTTGGTGGTCCTCTTGAGGTGACCTCTGTTGATGAACAATGCTAGAATGGAAAATTTAAATAGTAGAGGGAGACTGAAGTCACTCACAGTAAGGAAAGAAAACCTGGGCAGAGGGACCAGTTAATGCCTTGGACCTCAGCTTCAGAACACACACCTGTCCTAGGGCAGCCGGGAGTGTGTGTGTGGAGGGAGGTGGGGGAGGTCAGGGAGCCAGAGGACAGCAACCACCTAGTGTCTTATCCCCCTTTCCAAGACACAAATAGACAACCTATCTGAGTCAACAAGCAAAGGACTGGAAGGCCCCAGCAGGCTTAATAAGATAAAAGTTATTCATACCCAGGGATCCACCTAAAACAACACCCTCGCCTTCCCGGGGGCCCAACCCAGAGCTACATTCCATTTGGCTATTGTGAGAATGCTGAGAACAGGGAGAATCCACTGAACTGGCTCCCTTGTTTAACTTCTCCTTCTGGTATTGAGGGAAATATATTAAAAACATGCAAAACATGTCCAGGCATAGCATTATCTCTTAAAGAATCTGCCTAAAGAATGTCAGAAGTATGAGGAAATTTTGAGATCACCGGGTTTTACTTGTTCACATTGCTATAGATAAGACATAGCAACTGGCCATTTCAAGAAATAGAGGCTGTGTGCATTTTTAAGGTTTTTAAAAACCTGACAGGAGTAATGTTCCAAAAAGTGCAAGACTGCAGTTTCATGCAATGAGTTTTTGTCTCCAACCTTACTCTGGTTGCCTCCCTCTTCTCATCCAACCAATCACCAAGTTTAGCAGATCCTATCTGTATTTTCAAATGCATCCTGTCTGTACTGTTATCTGTGCTCCACTGATGCTACGAGCAGCTAGTTTCTGAAAAGTTCCATTTTCCTTCTGTCTAGTGTATGTTCTTCTCATGTGAGCCTGAAGGCTAAAAATAACATTTCCAGATTCTCTTACAGCTGAGAGTCCAAACGTGATTGATTTCTTTGTTCCCAGTATTAGGATTTGAACTCAGGGCCTCAAGCTGGCTAGCTAGGTACTTTAACACTTGAGTCATGCCCTCAGCCCATTTTTTCCTTAGTTATTTTTTTTAGATAACTAAAACATATTAGTTTTTGCCTAAAGCCAGCATTTTTTCCCCCTGAAGACTAGTCTCAGACCACAATCCTTCTAACCTAAGCTTCCTACCTGGCTGGGGTTTCAGGTGTGAATCACCAGGTCTAGCTTGTTAGTTGAGAAAGAGTATGTCATTGTCAATCTAGCCTCAAACTGTGATCCTTCGCCTTCCCATTATATGTGGAATCACAGGTGCAAGTCACTGTGGCCCAAGACCTCCAAATATGTTTTAGAATCTGCCAATTAAATGCATACCCTAAAACAACTCTCAGAGAATACCCTAGTTCTGGTTTCTGGGCTGATTGGAATGAGGAAGAATGTTAAGACAGGTAAATGGAGCATCCACTCTGCTAATTAGATCTGGCAGAGATTGGGTGGGCTAGGAGCCAGAAGTTCTGGCAGTGGATGAGGAAATGTTCTAGGGATAGGATAGCAACTTCCTATTTCCCAGGATCCCAACAATGACATCTGGCAATGGGATGCTGTGCTGAGAATTCATCCAGAGGTGCAGCTAGAAGCTTCTTTAGTCACTACGCAGGCATCACTTCTCTGTATTCTCTTATCTCCTGAAATACAGTTTCTGGTATTTGCAAACTGAATCCCATTCATTCCTTGATTGGGTTTCTTAGGGGTAAAAGTTTACCCCATTCATTCCCTGTTTGGGATAAAAGTGCAGAGCAAGATATGGGCCAGTAAGTACTCACCTTGTCTTGCTAAGACACCCTCCCTGACCTAACACAAGCTTCTTTCTTGCATTAACTCCACCCTTCAAATCCTTTCCCAAGAGAACAATGAAAAAAAAAATGCTTTAATGAAGTATGTTAGCACCTCATCTGCAGGTTTAACACGATCCTAAAAGCTTCAAGTCACAGTCCAGTTCTTAAACCCTGACCCCACCCACCCTTGCTCTCTGCTGTTATAATCTGTGGGAATGCTGGAGGCTGTTCCAGCTGGGACTGAAGACAGACAGGTAGCTCTAAGACATCTGCATTCTAAAAGCTACACACCCGACGGGGGTGGAGGGGGAGAGGCAGAGGTTAAAGGAAAGCAATAGACTTACTTTTACAGCAATGTATTTTAAGGATAGTCTACAAGAAATACAGCTTCTATTATCTTGAAGGACTAAATCAAATTGAGTAGAGAAATAAGTCATCAAGGAAACTCAAATGTCTAAAAAAGATGATCAACAGATGACATAAAAATTTTCAAGTAGAGTGAATCCTATAATGAAATGCAGCATTGGAAGAATACAAAACACTTTTCACAGTGAAATTCAATTTCTATGGATTAAAAACTAAGCGGGGTGAGGGTCTACGTAGAGAAATGGCGGTTACAATGATCAGTTTAACTGTTGCTAGCTTATTATTAATTTTAATTATTATTTAAAATACCTATGTATCAAATACTATAAACAAAGTAGGATGGTGAAGCATGCTTGTAATCTCAGCACTTAGGAAGCTGAGCAGGAGGAGCTTCAGTTTAAAATCATCGTGGGCTACATAATAAGATTCTCTCTCTCTCTCTCTCTCTCTATATATATATATATACACATATATATTATGTATGTATATATGATCATAAAATTATAAACACTTTAATTTGTTAGGTAAGTCTATAGAGTTAATGCCCTAAATATTTCATCAGGATAAACTTCTTTCCCACTTAGATATACTTTTTCATCAGTATGAATTAGAAATCTCTAGTAATGCAGGAGAGATGAAGGGATAAGAGCAAATAAACACTGCTTTTCTGGAAAGCACATGGCAAGGTCCAGTGCATTTGTTCAAATACTGTCCTCTCTTTATCCCAGCAAGTCCATTCTTAGGAATTTCCTCCCAAGGAAATTATCCAGGAAGCCCACAGAGGCCCCTCTGCCATGGTAAAGGGACTGTGCAGACATTGACAACAGTACTTTTGAAAAGTAACAACTAAGAGAATGCACAGGATATAATAAACAAAGCCCCTGAATGAAAATCTTAGTGAGGACAAGAGATACTGGAGTGCAGGGACAATTAGAAGATAGCCCCAAACACCAAGATGGCAGAATAGAACTAAGATTGAGTTTAGTTTTCCAGTTTCTACTTTTCTTTATGTTTCCAAGTTTTCTCCTTCCTTCCTTTGTTCCTTCCTGTGTTTGAACTCAGATCCCAGATGCTGTCCCTTAATTCTTTCTTTCTTTCTTTCTTTCTTTCTTTCTTTCTTTCTTTCTTTCTTTCTTTTTTTTTTGGATTCTCGCTTTTATTGTATTTTATTGTCATGGTAATGTATAGAGGGATTATAGTTACATTCATCAGGTAGTGGGTACATTACTTCTTTTTTTGGGGGGGGGGTTCATGGGGATTGAACTCGTGCTGGGTGCTGTCCCTGAGCTCCTCAGCTCAAGGCTACCACCCTAGCCCTGGGCCTGGGCCTGGGCATTGCCCCTGAGCTCTTCAGCTAAAGGCTACTGCCCTACCTTTGAGCCAAGCCCCACTTCTGGTTTTCTAGAGGTTAAATGGAGATAAGAGTCTCAGGTCCTTTTGTGCCTGGGCTGGCTTTGAACCTTGATCCTCAGGTCTCATCCTCCTGAGTAACTAGGATTACAGGCATGAGCCACCTCACCCAGCCTACATTATTTCTTGAACCTTGATACCACTTCTCACGTTTTTGTCCCCCTCCCCCTCCTCTTATCCCCTCCCAATCACCTTTTTTCCCCCTTCCCATCCCTATTTCTTTTTTTTTCTTCTTCATTTTATTTTTTATTATCGAGGTAATAAATACAGGGGTTACAGTTACATTTGTCAGATAGTAGGTACATTACTTCTTACACATTGATACCCCTTCTTATGATTTTGTCCCCATTTTCCTCTCCCCACCCTCTCCCAATCATCTTGTTTTCCCCTCTTCCCTTTCCTATTTCAAGCACTCTACTGCTTTAGCAACAGCTCCACTTCTGGCTTTTTGGTGGTTAATTGGACATAAATGTCTCAGACTTTCCTGCTAGGACTGGCTTCAAACTTTAATCCTCAGATCTCAGCCTCTTTAGTAGCTAGGTGTAAGTCACCACTGATACCTCTGATTAATCTAGAAACTCTAAAATGATAAGGAAACTTTGGATGATGGTAACAGTAAGACAAAATCATTTTTTAAAAAACAAACCAACAAAGCAACACACATCACCCTTTTAAGAATGTATATTTTTCTGTGTTTGTTAGTACTGGGGCTTGAACTCAAGGTTGTACTTTTGCTCACCTGTTTTAGTCAAGGCTGAATTCTGCCAGTTGAACCATATACCTCCAGCTGTCTGTTACTGGCTAATTGGAAGTAAAAGTCTCAAGGATTTGTCTGCCTAGGCTGGCTCTGAACCTTGATCCTCAGATTTCAGCTTCTAATTAGGAATATGCTTTATACTATCTAACATATAAGTCCAGGGAAACTTAGTCTGAAAATGGTTGAATATTAATATACATTTTAAGATTAGAGCCAGATGCCATGCCTATGCTTGCAGTCCTAGCTCTCCGAGGCTGAAGCAGGAGAATACTGGAGCTCAGGAGTTCATGTGAACCCTGGGCAATATCACAAGGCCCCATCTCAAAATAAATCATCAAATAAATACCATGTCTTAAAAAGAAGAAAAGAAAGTGACTGGGAACCAATCATGCTTTCACAGCTCAAAGCTTACTTATGTTAATGCTCACTGAATAAAGTACAAAGAGGTTTTTTTTTTTGAGGGGGAGATAAGTGAAGAATTCCCAGAGTTCCATCTTTTGAAGTGGAGACATCAGCAAACCAGCAGGGTTTTCCCAATCTAACCCAGTACACTGTCAGTTATGATAAAAGGAAATACTACAAAGAGGGAAACACTGCTTAAACTTTCAAAGGCTTAAAGGAAACCAAATTCCTGACTGGGTTGTAGGAATTTACAAGTGTGTGGAATCAGCACTTTCCCCCCTCTAAAGTGGCAGCCTGGTGTGAACTAGTATGGATTTGCTGTGCTCTGCAGTTTTGTTTTTTCTTTTGTTTTTTAAACTAGAGACACTGCATTGGCCAGAATATATTCTTCTCCCCCCTCATAATCTCCCCCCCTTCCCGCTCCTTCTCCCTACCAGGCCACCCTAAAACATGATCCACAGATGGACTGAACTAAGGAGCCCTGTAAGCCAGGCTGAAGGAACATGCTATCTGTAATTAGTCTGTACAACCCAAGCCAACCCATCTTTCATACTTTCAGTCCGGCAGTCTTCAGATTCTTTTTTTCCTAGAAGACTTCATGAGAGCTCAAAACATATTGCATTCTTTTAAAACCTCAAATTATTTGGGCTTTTTTTGTTTTGCCTCCAAGCTCACGTTCTTTCTTTTTTAAATTAATTAATTTCTTTTTTTAATTGATTAATTTTTCTGGGCTGGTCCTGGGTCTTGAACTCAGGTCCTGGGTGCTGCCCCTTAGCGTTTTTATTTTCCCAGCCTCCTGATTTGCTACAGTTACTGGCATGAGCCATAGGCGTTTGGCTTTGCCCTACAATTTTAAAAGGCTCACTGTCAACAGTAGCTAACCCAAGTGCCAATTAGAGTTGGCACACTCACAAGCTTCCTCAAATGACATCATAAACACCCTTGCCAGGTACTCTGATGGGAATTTTGTTTTGTTTTTTTAGTTTTGTTTCTCTCTCTCTCTTTTTTCCTTGTTAATTACTGCTCCAATTGCTCCTCAACTTTCATTCTTTTCTAGCTTGGTGCCAAAAGAGTAACCATGGGCTACTGAAAGACATGCAAAATCAACTGCAAGTTTGAGTAGGCTGGGAGGGACTCACCTCAAAAACTGCAGCCCTAGTCTCTCAGCTTTCTTGGTCAAGGCTGGCAGCTCGCTCCACCACTTCAGACATTAACACCAGACCAGTTTTTCATGGGTTAAGTGGAAATTGTATCTTGTGAAATTTTCTGGCCAGACTAGCTTCAAATCTTGATCCTCAGCTCTCAGCCCCCTGATTAGCTAGAATTACTGATATGAGCTACTGGCATCTGCCTCCTGGTCAAGGCTATTAAACTTCCTGTAGTACCATTCTTATGGCACATACAGTAATTTTGGATTTACAGTAACTCCTAAGAAATGATCTATCTCTGTCTCTTCCCCAAATGAAATTCCTATAACCTACTCTCTACTTTTCCACACAGTGTGTTGAAACAGGACGAGTGCAAATTGAGGCTTCATTTATGATGTTGAATTTTCCTCATTCTCAGGAACTTTCTCTTTTTATAGGGCAGGAGATGCAACATTGTTTTCCAGGATAATTTTAAGGGGAAACAAAAATAACCACCTGAACATGCTCCCACAGTTGAACTGAAGTGTGATTATTTCTGAGCAAACTTACAAGGACTCAATTTTTTTTTTTTTTTTTGCCAGTCCTGGGCTTAAGCTCAGGGGCTGAGCACTGTCCTTGAATTGAATTTTTCTCAAGGCTAGAGCTCTACCACTTGAGCCTCAGCACCACTTTCGGCTTTTTTCTATGTATGTGGTACTGAGTAATTGAACCCAGGTCTTCATGCATGCTAGGCAAGCACTCTGCCAACTAGGCCAAACTCTTGGCCCCCAATCTTTATTTTCTTTTTTAGCCTTCCTTTCTTCGATTCTTCTTCTCTCCTACCCTCTCCCATCAGTTCCTTCTTTGCTTTAATAGAGCTAGGGTTGAACTCAGTGCTTACTATGAAGGTACGCTACCACTTGAACAATGCTTCTGGCACTTTTTGCTTTTTTTTCTTTTTGTTCAGGGTCTTACTTTTTGCCCAGACCAGCCCGAACTGGGATTTTCCTACTTAACACCTTCCATCATAGCTGGGATGACATGTACAGTTTTTTTGTTTGTTTGTTGTTGTTGTTAAGATGAGATTCAAGAAATTCTTGGCCTCAGCCTACAAGCCTCCTAAGTAGCTAAGACTAAGGAGATGAGCCCCTAATGGGTATGTGTCATTGATGAGATGTTCTCTTATTTTCTTTTTTCTTAGAGAGAACAGAATATATATTGTTTTATATGCCTTTATACATTTGGTAGAGTATGGCAATTTGTGGAAGCTAAGCAGATCCTCACACATCAGCAGAGACTATTAAAAAGCAATATCTTTCTATTAACCATAACCTTGAAGAACCTTTCCAAAATATGCAATATCTTTTACTAATGACTCTACTCCAAGAAAGGAAAAAAAGAGCATGTCATATAAAAGTATATTAAGGAAAGAGACAAAGAGACAAAGAGAGGGAGAGAATGCTGCACAGAGAGTTCTGAGGAACAAGGAGCTATCAGTGTCCTCAGTGAAGTTGGCACATGGCCATCAACAAGCCTAGCACAGTACCTCCTACTACGTGAGGAGCACCACTTGCTGAGGGATTCCTCCCATCCCCAATGTTGCTAGAGGATATCTTCTAACTAGTTAAGAGTGGGTCAACAAAGCAGGACTGTGGCACAAACACTCATACTCTTCCCACTCCTTCTGGAAAGACCGACATGATCACAGGCTATAGCTCTGTTGTAACATGGTTCTGCTAAGTTCCCTTGAGTCACCTCATCTCCTGCTCACAAGTGTGCATTCCACCAGTGTCCTCCACCCCCAACGTCTTCCACCTAAATTATTCCCAAGTGTTTATCAATTCTCCAAAGGCCTTGGGCCCTTCTGAGAATTGCTCCCCTATCCTGTGCTCACCTCATAATGGCAACACTCCTCATCAACACTGCTTCTAGGGGTGATACCCACTCCAACCACAATTACTGAACTCTGCACCACTCTTTTGGGCTGGAGCATGGCAGGGTTCCTGTATGGACTGTATTTCTTTTATTTCAGTGACCTTCTGTTAACTTCTGTAAGCTATGATTACCTGAAAAGATAGGTGGATGAAAAATAACAAAATGTAAAACATAAATAAATAAAAATGGGTACAGTTCCATACTCCTATCTGGTTTAATTAACTCAACTGAAATATCCCTTTTCCCCAGGCCAAATCAGAGGCCCTTCTTTGTGCTCCCAAGGCATGGCTATACTCATGATAAACACAAGACTATCAAAACATTACACCTGCCTCTTCCCCCACTTAGCTCAGGGGCTGGAAAACTGTGATCTACAGAACAAACCTGTTCCTACCCACATTTCATTTATGTATCATTGAGGCTGTTTTGGCTCTGCAAGAGTAGATTGGAGCAGTTGTACCATATACCACGTAGCCCATGAAGCCAAAGCTATTTGCTCTTACTGTCTGAGCCTTTATAGGAAGCTTGCCAATGCCTGCACTAGCTGGGCTACCATGTCTTATTTCTCTGTGCTTGACACTGAAATAATGGGAGGCCCGGGGGAGGGGAGCAGGGTACCCTGGGCCATTTTCTTCTTATTCATTGTCCTCTTAGGATTATTTCTTCAAATATAATTTAGCTTAAATAATTAACCTATCCTCAGAGCACCCAATTTGTTCCATTTATGACATTTTAAATGTTTCTGCACAACTTCTTACCATGGGTGATTTTCCTCAAGGAGAGGTATTTCTGGCATTATTATTAAAAGCAATAGAAAACTGGGTATCTCTGAATTTTATGTAAAACAATAAGGAATTCTCTTTTACTAGAACACATCTATTTTATAAATTACATTTTAGATGAGAAAGGAAACTAAGATTAGCTAAGAATCTATCATTAACAAGACACTCTGCTGGCTGCATGGTCTGAGCACTCCCTAATCACCAGAAATTCCCACTGGAGTAGCCATTGACAGATGTGAGCTGAAAGAGGCAAAGCAACACTTCCCTCTCTACCCTGAGATCAGATGGCTTTGAAGCAGATTATAAGTCCAAGTCTCATTAAATCATACATTCTGCTGGGTGCTGATACCTCACGCCTCAAATCCTACCTACTCAGGAGACTAAGAACTGAAGATCAAAGTTCTAAACTAACCCAAGGAGCAAAATCTGAGAAACTGTTATTTCCAGCTAACCAGCAAAAAGCCAGAAATGGAGGTATGGCTCCAGTGGCACCACTTTGAACAAGAAAGCTAAGGGAGCGTGTGAGGCCTTGAGTTCAAGCACACCACTATTGGGGCATGTGCCTGCTTCCCACTTCTCCAAATAAACCCTCAATGTTCATTTGCTGCCTTAAGTTCAAAGTAGGAGCCCTGGTTCGTCAAATAAAATCTATCTTCTGGTATGTGGTAAGTGATAATGGTCACACTACATCTGCCTGGCTGGATTCAATTCCCTCCATATACAAGGAAGCAGAGTGCTGTAGTGAAAATAGGGCAGGCTTTGCATTTCATCATTATGTGACCGACAAAAGTATTGGTGCCACATCTGTAAACAGCAGGCAGGTCTCCAGTAAATAGCAAATGGTAAAAACAATACTAGGTTGGGGTGTGGAAAACGCTTGCCTAGTTTGTGTAACATCCTGGTTTCAGTCCTCAGTATTCTAAGCAAACAAACAAACAAACATCCCAGGACATAATGAGAAATGCTAAGCTGAAAATCCAAACTGAAATGCTCCCAAACCCAAAACTTTGAGTGTCACATGATGCCCTGGTAGGTAGAAACCTCTCCACCTGAGCTTATATGACAAGAACACTAAAAAATGTCCTATCAAATGACCTTCAGGCACTGCATCTAAATGGTATATAAAGTAAAAATCATTCTCATGTTTAGACTTCTATCCTGTCTTCTATATACCTCATTTTGTATACAAACTGAAGTCCAACACTCTGGTCCCAAGTGTTTTGGATAAGAGATCCTCAGCTTGATTGTTATTTTTTGCAGAATCTTTAGTGCTTGAAGGGCTAGAAAAAGTCATGGTCAATCTCATCATTTTATAAAGGAGAAAAGTGAGGTCCAGAGGGATGAAGTGACTTACTCAAAATATACACAAGCCATTAGCTCTGCAAGACACATGCAGAGAACAATTGTTGGCTGAGGTGTGCTACACTGGATTGCCATGGAAAAAGCCATCTTTCAGCAGACTAACACGATACCCCAGGAAGCCTGGCTCTCCCAGCAAACTTCACCTATCAGTTATGGCCAAGCTGGGCCACTGGCCAGTACCATCTTCAATTAAACCAAACCCTTACACATGAAGGATTTAAAAAAAATAACAGGGAAAATTCATGTGGAGGTCAGAGTGGAAGCAGGTATGTGTCCAACAGAAGGAAACGTGATTACCAAAAAATTTGAGTCCATTGGCAAGTTTGGCCTGGCCCCAGCCATTGCAGGAGGCGTGGTGAACTCTGCTTTATATAATTTGGAAGCTGGGCACAGAGCTGTCATCTTTGACCGATTCCATGGTGTTCAGGACATTGTGATAGGGGAAGGGGCTCACTTTCTGATCCCTTGGGTACAGAAACCAATTATCTTTGACTGCAGCTCTCGGCCATGTAACATGCCAGTCAACACTGGTAGCAAAGATTTGCAGAACATCAATAGTCCGCTGAGCATCCTCTTCTGGCCTGTGGCAAGCCAGCTTCCTTGTACCTACACTAGCATCAGAGAGGACTGTGATGAGCTTGTGTTGCCGTCCATCACCACAGAGATGCTCAAGTCTGTGGTGGTTCCCTTTGACATGAGAGAGCTGGTCTCCAGGCAGGTGAGCCATGACCTCACAGAGTGAGCAGCAACCTTTGGGCTCATCCTGGACTTGTGTCCCTCACACATCTGACCTAGGGGAAGGAGTTCACAGAAGCAGTGGAAGCCAAAGAGGTGATTCAGCAGGAAGCCGAGAGGGCCAGATTTGTGGTAGGAAAAGCTGAGCAGCAGAAGAAGGCATCCATCATCTTTGCCCAGCGTGACTCCACTGCAGCTGAACTGATTGCCAACTCCCTGGCCCAGTCCGGTGATGGCCTGATTGAGCTGAGCAAGCTGGAAGCTGCAGAGGACATTGCATACCAGCTGTCCCACTCATGGAACATCACCTACTTGCCTTCGGGGCAGTCTGAGCATCTCCAGATGCCCCAGTGAGGTCTGCCCCGCCTGTACCTCCTAGGGTCAGCTAGACCCCAGCCTTTAGGATTCTGAGCAGTACCCCAGAAATCACTGTGAAATTTCATGATTGGCTTAAAATGAAGGAAATAAAAGTAAATCACTTCCAATCTTAAAAAGAACTAACATTTTATTGGAGCCAACACCTAAGCTTCCTGCCAAACAGTCACTTTTTTATAAGATATAATTCATAGAGGCTGAAAAAGGTCAACTAGTCTTTCATCTGGTTTCGACACTGGTCTCACACCATTAGGAATTGGACATGAATGTTACTAGGTGAAATGTGAGGTGAGATTTTTTTTTTCCTCTTTCTTTCTTCACTTTGTCTGGTGCAAACTGGAAGCAGGTACAGTGAATTTAAACAATCACTTTTTTTTCCATGAAGATGACAGCTAGCATCAGCAACCCAAGCCTGTACTTGGCTCACATGTGTGAGAAGCTTAACTCAACCAAGGGTCAAAGTAGAGGAGAACACAGGTTTCAAATTCTCACCACCTTGATCTTGTCTTTGTTATACTTGGACTACAGCTAACTACCAGCTCTGACAAAGACTGTCATGTAATCAAAACACAGGGAAAGCCAGGAGTGTGGCCCAGTGGTAGAGGTTTGCTTAGCATGCACAAAGCTCTGAGTTCAATTCCTCAGTACCACACACTCAGAAAAAGCCAGAAGTGGTTCTGTGGCTCAAGTGATAGAGTGCTAGCCTTGAGAAAGCCCAAGGACAGTGCCCAGACCCTGAATTCAAGCCCCAGGACCTCAAGACTGGCAAAAAAAATAAAATAAAATAAAATAAAACAAACAAACAAACAAACAAACAAAAACTCCAGGGGGATGGCATTTAGATTAAAGCCAAAGTCAGAGCCCAGAACTTGAACAAAACCCTTCAAAGAAGCTGGGACTCCCAGCCCAGATCTGGAACCCAGTGAATCCATACTTCTATTCCAGTTTTGTCCTGGGATTGTTGAATTATCCTAGGCAAATTATTTCACCTTGTGGGGGCTCTGTTGTAACATTTATAATGTCAGAGGCACAAACTCTATGGCTGCTCTAAGAGCTCCGAAATGATATGGAGACTGTGTCCAGGCCAGTATGGCACAAATGGGTTATTACTCATGAATTTTGTCAGCAAGTTAGGAAGGTCCTAAGGGGCTTATCTGAGAGCAGTAAGACTACTTTGAAAACAGGTTCAATAATTCATCTGAATCGCACCACTAAGTGACCCACATGAAGGGTTTTCTACGTCCCATGTACACGCCAGCAATGAGAAGGTAAGAATGGCAACTCAGAACATGCTCTCAAGAGAAAAGCTGTGCTCCCAGCTAGACAGTGGCTAGGAGAACCTGGCATAGTCTTGCATGGGACTCTGGAACATCATTCAAGTTCTTCTGGATCTCTACCCCTTGATGCCCTTCCCTCTGACCTCCCTGGTAGCATCCTGGGAATAGCAACCCAGTCTCTTTCCCCAACACCTCTTGCAAGCAATCACTCCTTATCATTTCCCTGACCAAAAGAAACCAATAGTCAGATAAGCCAATATAAAGGTGTTTTATCTCCTAAAATCACCATGAGGACTTGGCAGTGTGACAACAGAAGGTGACCAAGCAGCCTGGCTCCTGGCTAACCAGGGCTTAGCTGGAACTCAAATCTATAGACACAGCCCTTTTGAAGAGAGGTGGCTCTATCCTAGATGGCAGCTAGATACCTTAGCTCCTATGTGAGTGCTCTATTATCCTCAGGACAAGCTAAGAGGCAGTTCTTCAAATAAAAGCCCAAAGCATTCTGGAGCCAAAGGCAGGATTGCCTTCCTGCATACTGTGGCTGGTACTGGAAACTAGCTCTCTGGGAACAATGAGATGGGGAATGGAAGGATGTGCATAGGAGACAATTAAAGCCTCAGCAGGTAAGCAATCCTCTCAAAGCCAAAGTAGCCACAAGGTTGCCCAAGCAAAGTCATTACCATGGATTCTACTTGGTTCTTCCAGCCTGATTTCTCATCCCTCCCATACCTGTCAGATCAGAGTGGGGGCAGATTCTGGCATCTGTAACTAGCTTGGCATGCACAGCTCTGTAAGGGCCTCCTTCTCTGGTGTTAGATTTGGGATTAAAGAATTTGTGACAGCCTGTTGGGGTGGCTGGAGATTAGTGTGATGAAGTCTTAACTGACATCAGCATTTGGCTTTCATAGGCTTTGATTTGTTCAGCAAACCAGGACACCTGAGATTCATCCTTGGCCTTTTAAAATTTCCTCTGTACTCAATAATAATTTTCTTTTTTTTTTTTTTTTGCTTTGAACTCAGGGCCTAAGCACTGTCCTTGGGCTTTCTCAGGGCTAGTGCTCTACCACTGAGTCACAGCACCACTTCCAGCTCTTTTCTACGTATATGGTACCAAGGAATTAAACCCCGGTCTTCATGCATGCTAAGCAAGCACTACCACTAGGCCAAACAAAGTCCTGGCCCCTCAACAAAGTAATTTTGACAAGGCATGGCACAGGGGAATAAGGTGATCCA
The DNA here is from genome assembly GCF_031878675.1 of Megascapheus bottae. Classification (NCBI taxonomy): domain Eukaryota; kingdom Metazoa; phylum Chordata; class Mammalia; order Rodentia; family Geomyidae; genus Megascapheus; species Megascapheus bottae. The sequence goes on along the minus strand of NC_143530.1, from coordinate 27,973,575 downwards.
GCAACACCTCTATCTTACTTTTCACCCTCTCTAAAACAAACTAGGAAAAAGACAAGATGAAAAGAAAAAACAAATGATCTGTGAAGAAAACCCTTCACAAGTAGACTATCCTCTCTATGTAGCTATACTTCTGAGATGCATCTGTTTCTAAGTCAGTCCTGAAGCATTTGCTGAAGGCAGCATGTCTGCAAGGGCAGCAGTAGATACTCATCTGAAAAGGACATTGGCTGGGGGTTTAAATCACTGGTTTACTGGTACAGCTCATACTTAGCATGGACAAGATCTTGAGCTCATCCTTAGTGTTTATAAACCTATGGTAAAATAATTAGCAAGAATAGTCGGTTAGGGCCAGTTGAATGGTTAAGTGGTAGAGTGCTTGCCTGACATGTATGGAACCCTGGGTTTGATTCCTAGGTACCACATTCACAGAAAAAGCCAGAAGTAGTGCTGTGGCTCAAGTGGTAGAGTGCTAGCCTTGAGAAAAAGCTCAAGGACAATGTCCAGGCCTTGAGTTCAAGCCTCAGGACTGGCAAAAAAGAAAAAAAAAAAGAATATTCAGTTAATGTCTCCAGTATAGGACTTCTTAGTGACTTTAGTTATGATGGCATACATAATGAATCTTGAAAAATGGGCACTGCAGAATGTATTTTCCAAGCTTATTTAGTCTTGGAGACTTTCTCCCGCTACACACACTTTCAAGGGCATATCTTTTCACTATAGAATATGATGTGGTCACACATAGTTTGCTTGCTCTCCATGACCTAATATTATATATGAATTTAATACAAATTGTAACACATGCAGATTCTGGGATTTTAAGGCAAGGATTAAATTATCCGGTCATAAGCTACATGACGACTAAAATATTCATGTGTATTAAAGGATGTTCAAACTAATCAGAGGAATGTTTTTCTAACCTTCATAAGAAAAAGTAAGAATGAGAACTATTTTCCTCTGAGTTCTCAAGAGATTATAACTGTTAATTAGTAAGAGATGGAAAAACATTCAATATTTATAAGAAAGAATCCTCAAAAAGTCACAACAGGGCTGGGAGTGTGGCCTAGTGGTAGAGTGCTTGCTTAGCATGCAGGCAGCCCTGGGTTTGATTCCAAGGTACCACATACATAGAAAAACCCACAAGTGGTGCTGTGGCTCAAATGGTAGAATGCTAGCCTTGAGAAAGCTCAAGGACAGTGCCCCGGCCCTGAGTTCAAGCCCCAGACTAGCCAAATAAGAACAACAACAAAAAAGCAAACAAAAGTTAAAAAAAAACATGAAAGTTACAAAAAAAAGCAAAAGTTATACTTCCTCCAGAAGAACTACATCTGTATTGCTTATCCTCTACCTTTTCCCTATAGGATAATGAGGCATTGACTCAGGTCCAGTTTTAGCCTTGTGACATTCAGATAATTGCTTACATCTGTCTCTTTCAAAATTCTCTTTATGTTCCAAAGCAAAAGACAGTGCATACCCATGATATGTATATATGTGTGTATATGTATAGACAATATAAATGCATAGATATATTGAATTGATAGCATTATTCACAGTAAGAGTTACGACAGAGGGACCCTGCCCCATGACAGCCAGTGCACACTGTAGCCAATAGAACAGCTTCCTTCTCTGCTCAGCAAACAACAGCTCCAGCAACCACAGGATATATAAAACTGTTGAAAAGATCTAAGTTTAAAATAATCGCTTTATTTTTTTCCCAAATCACACCAGTGCTTTGCCGAGGACACTAGTGCCCACCTTCTTGCTGCTGGGACAACTACACTTCAGACCTGACAAAATCAGAACTTGAAATAAGTCTCCCATCCTTCTCTCACCCTTTCTACAACCTCCACAACAAATGCATCATCTAAGTAGAACTGCAATCTCTAAAGTTAACTTATTGCTAGGATATTATTAGTTGCTTAACCTGCTTGGAAAGGAATGCAGACCACCTTAGTATGACATGCTCTCACAGGCACAGACACACCCTGGCAGCATGCAAAGCACATGACCTTTCTTCAAACCCAGCTATGTGTGTTCAAGCCATCAGAGCGATGCCTGCCTGTGCTTCATTTCTCCTTTGTGGATATTAGGTGAGAGGTGAGAAATTCAAAGGCTGGCCTGGGTAAAATATTTCCCATTTCCCTCCTGAGCCCAGTGAAAGCAGCAAATGTCCATCCTTTAGATTAAAACAAAAACATAAACACAAAACTCTCCTTACTCAGAAGTCCATGGCCAGGCTTCCCTAAAAACAGGGATGTCTTGTTCTGTATTCTGGGGTAGGTTGCTTGAAAGCAGATGCAGTATTTATACTGGTTAGTGTTTGGCTAAAAAGTTCTTCTGCTCAAAGCTGTCACTCCTTGGAAGGTTGGCCTGGGTGCTTCTCACAGACTGGGAAAAGAAGGAGGATGCTCAAGGCCTCTCTCACGTACCACAAACACAGGATGCACCTCCATCACTGCTAAAGTCACCCTCGGATCCCCCATAGCAAATGGCTAACTGCTTCCTCCAGGTGTGGCTTCTTCCTGCCCATGGCATTATTACTGTTCACAGTGCCTCCCCAAAAGATTGGGAGTGAGTCCTTGAAGTTGTAGGGCTGTGACCCTCCAGCGATAGGGATTCCTACCCTTTAGGGATGGCAAGGCCTCCCCCACAGCCTCATCACACCTGCCTTCTACAACTACCCTACTCAAAGAAGAGAAAGTGAAGAGTAGTGCATCAACAAGTCAAGATGTCTTAAGGCTGCCCCAAATCTGCCAGTCAGCTCTTAACTATCAGAACAGACAGGCAGTGAGTGGGAAGGATGCACCAAATGCAGAATCCAGTGATCACAGCAGCCAAGACCCCACAGCCACAGTCCGAAACCATCTCGTACCTATCAACAGGTGGCTGAATGAAGTCAACTTTGTATCAGATAGATATGCATCCTTGGATCAACTCAAATGTGTTACCAACAGACAGATAAGACAAAGAACAAACAAGGAAAAAGAAAAGGAATGCAAAGATTCTTGAGGACATCCATTTTTTTTGACAGGTGCTGCTCAGAAAATGATTACATGAACTTCCCAGAAAATGACTGAGTCTTGCATGAAAATGAAATTATATTTAAAAAAAACACTCTATTCTGGGTCAGACATTTGATGGCATACCATGACATATAGCTCCAAAAAACTACCAAACCACAAAGGGGCCCCTACAAAACACCCTTACCTTCTTGCCTTTTTACTGAATGCTTTAAAGAAGTCTCAGCACTAGCACCCTATCCTAGTCTGAACATAGATAGCTAAGTCTTACTGTTACAGAAACAGACCAAGGACACCGAACACAGTTAAAAGGAACACAATGTAACCACACCCAGGATCCAGCAAGTAGAGGAGTCAGATGATGTTGTGAGTACCTATGAGGATAGATCCTGCTTAGAAGGGAAGTTCTAGGCCACCTGTAGTGGGAAGATGAGCTCTAGGTGATGGAAGGATCCCCAGCCAGCAGCTGTGGCTATAACCTGGACATTTAAATTCATAGGAGAGAAGCCTGTGGGTACTTATTCATCCTTAGCACCAGTATGGATAACTGTTACTCAAAAATGTCACCTGTGTACCAAGTGCTGGTGACTCACACCTGTAATCCCAGCTACTCAGGAGGTTGAGATGTGAGGATCACAATTCAAGCCAGCCCAGGTAGGAAAGTCTGTAAGACTCTTAAATCCAATTAATCACAGATGAAGCATTGTACCTCAAGTGGTAGAACACTAGCCTTGAGTAAAAGGAGCTAAAGGACAGTGCTCAAGGCTCAGGACCAGGAAAAAAGAAAAGAAAAAGAAAAATCAATTAAAAGAAAAACCACCCATGCTAAGGTGAGGTGTGGCCTCTGGTGCCATGGGAAAGCTCTCTTTTCCTGCTGCTGGAAACACCAGAAAACTATCTCCCTGGGAATTAATTATGGAGAAGATATGCTGGAATTAGAAGACATTCTGAAAACAAGTATCTTTCACTTCTAAATAAATGTTTCTTTCTTTTTTTTTTAAGTAATTAACCATTATTCTAAACAGAAGTTCAAAGAGCCTACTTTAAAGAGATTTAGGAGACAGCAATGTAGCTTAGTGAAAGAGCATGCACAAGGCCTTGGGTTTGATCCCAAACACCATACACACACACACACACACACACACACACACACACACACACACACACCACACACATTAGCCATTAGCTCATTCATAGAGACATACATGCAGGCTGCCCTACTAGGCAAAGTGTGGCACTAAGCTTTGTCTGTACCATTAGAGGGCTCAGCAGACTCCTTCTTCACAAGGATGAGGAGCACTCATAGTCTTTTCTTAACCCAGCTCTTCCTTCCCTCATTCTTCACCTCTGCTCCTGAGTCTCAAGACTATTTGTTGGACACGTCAGAAAATACCATAGCCCACATCAACCTCAGCCAAGGCCTCTCCACCTGGACACCTGGGCCCAATCACACTTAGTTAAAAGGACCATGTGGACTCCCTAGGATGGTTAGCAGCAGCCGAGCCTACACCCACTAGATACTAATGGCAGCCTCACTCCACCCAAGTGTGACAACCAATAAAATTCTTCCAGGTTAGCTGGGCACAGTGGCTCATGCCTGCAATCCTAGCTACTCAGGAGGCTGAGATCTGAGGATTGCGGTTCAAAGCCAGCCCAGGCACTAAAATTTGTGAGATTCTTATCTCAAACTAACCACTAGAAAATGGGAAATGGAACTGTGGCTCAAGGGGTAGGGTGGTGGCCTTGAGCTGAAGAGCTCAGGGACAGCGCCCAGGCCCAGAGTTCAAGCCCTATGACTGAAAAAAAAAAAAAAACCAAAAACCAAAAATCCTCCAGCTATTGCCAAATGTCCCCTGAGGGAAGAATCCTCCCACTTAGCACCCAGAGAATGTTGAACAGTTTGATACAGGATTCCACTGTAGCTCCAAAAGCTGCCCAGTACTTCTAAGTGCTCTGGATCCTACCCTTCCACTCAGACAGACCTTGTTCATTCTGGCACTGGGACTTAAAGTTCTGAAAAGCAGAGGTTTGCAGTGAAGACATCAAATTGGATCAGAAGCTATTTCAGAAGAACAGCGCCACTATGCATCTTCAACAGCTCAGTGAATTCAGGCTTGAAGTCTGAGTTGACCTATGAGTCGGTTCTCTACTTCCCACTTGGATCAGCCTGGAATAGATCACATGTCTTCCTTCAGCTTGAGCAATAGCCTCTTAACCAATGCTATTGTAGACTGCTTACTGAGCACTGGGCCAGAATAGCAGGGGGAGGAGATGGGGATGCAGAAACAGGGAAGTGGATAACAGGATGGTGGAGAGAAAGGTGGGTTCTAGGATGAAGAAGTGGCAGGTTCAAAGGTACAGTGTTGTCTGGGAAACAAATCAGCAGTGAGAACATGGGTTCCAATGGGACAGAAATAGGAAGAATGGGAGGTGAGGGGGAATCCTAAAGGCCCACCAAGCAGGACCTACTTCTAAAGACCATGGACTTCAAAAATTAGAAAGCTACTCAAGCCAGGCTTGGTGGCTCATGCCTGTAATCCTAGCTTCTCAGGAGACTAAGATCAGAGGATCAAGGCTCAAAGCCAGCCCAGGCACAAAAGGACCTCAGACTCTTATCTCCAATTAACCTCTAGAAAATGGGAAGTGAGGCTTGGCTCAAGGGTAGGGTGGTACAGTGCCCAGGCTGAGTTCAAGCCCCATGACCCACAGACAAAAAAGCTACTCAACTATGACATGAAAAAATATGGAGGCGGAGGAGGAGGAGGAGATAACTGACTCCAGATGGGAACCTGGTCCAGCAGGTAATAGAATGCAAGCTTAGGGATTTGAGGAAATGCCAGGCTGCAGACACACAGCAGCTGACCTCTTTAGGAGTGATCTGGAACTCTAGGTTATGGTCCAGTTGTCTACTCTGAAGTTCTACTTTGGTGTACTACTACCTAAGAGCTCAGAAGGTGATATTTGGAGACTGGGTCTTTGATAAGACCTAAAAATAAACACACTGATGTCACACAGATGAGCTGACTTATAAGGACTAGTGTCCTTAGAAGGAGAGACTGCAGTGTAGCTCACTGGCAGAGTGAATGCTTAGTGAGGCTCTAGGTTCCATTCCCAACAGGTAGGCAGGCAGGCAAGAAGGAAGGAAGGAGGAAGAAATGGAAGGGAGAAAGAATGGAAGAAAGGGGGAAGGAGGGAAAGAGGTTAGGAAGAAGAAAGGGAGGATGGAATGAGGGATGGAGAGGTAAGAGGGGAGGAAAGAGGAGTGAGAAAAGTGGGAGGGAAGGACAAAGGAAAAAAGGGATGAGGAAGAGGAAGAAGGGAATGGAGGGGAGGAGGGCAAGAAGGGAGGGAGAAAGAGAGGAGGGAAGAAGTAGGTAGGTCAACACACAGAAGGATTAGGGGAAAAGATGGGTTATCTATAGGTGCACATCTTGATCTTGGGTGATTTCAGCCTGAACAACTGAGAGGAAATCCATACTTGCTGTTTTAAGTTGCCCAGTCAGTGGCATTTGTTACAGCAGCCCCAGGAACTAATACAGCAAGGCCACATGGAAGCGCCAAACAGTCCCTTGGGAGCTGGCTTTGGGCCAGCCTGCCAGCTGACTGCAGCAGTGAGGAGAGCACACAGTGCCTTGTCAGGGCATTGGGTAGTACTGCCATGTCCCTGGACTGAAAACACAGGTGATGTGGACACTGTCCCTGTCATATTTTGTGATGGAAGTTTGTTAGGTTTTTAAGAGGCCCAGAGCAACCTGAGTAACTCTTTGGACCAGCACTGAGGTCCAGAGGGTGGACAGGAGCTTGATCAGGATGAGACTCCTTCTCTGGGCCTCTCCACCTCAGACCCTAGGGTCTCCCGCTTCAATCATTTCCCACATTAAAAATTTATAAAACTCTCATCCAAGGGCTGGGGGCAGGAGGGAGGGAGTCCCGCGCCTGTATCCTCCACAGCCTTCCTCAGTTCCTCCACAAAGGACGCTCCTTCATCCTCTCTGCCTTTCAAAATCTGAGGCCTCCATCAGGGAGGTGTGAATGCTGGACTCCTGTCCCAGGCTTCTAGCCTGCCTGATGCTAATGGCTGGTTTCTCTGCACTTCCCTTTTCCTCTTAAGCACACTCACCTCACCTCACCCTGTCTGGAATCCTCAACTCACAGACTGTCTCCAGTATAGCCATGAGTTACTTCTCCAAGACAGAGACAGTCTATCTTTGTCATCTTCCCACAGAGGAAGTCCTCAGAGAAGGACCAGAAACAGACACTGCACATGGGGCTGCTCAATAGCCTTTTCCAGAAGAGGGTTAGGATGGCACCTTCAAAAAAGAAGACACTTTCCCCAAGTTCACAGCTGCCAAAAGGTGGATGCAATTCAGTGGTTCACCCATGAATAGATGGGTAAAACAAATGTGGTCCACATACAATGGAGTATCATTCAGTCTCAAAGAAAGGAGACTTGGATATGAGTACACTCTGGGGACATCATCATGTTCCGTGACATAATCTATCACAAATGGATGGATACTCTAGGATGTCACTTATGCACCTAGAGCTACAAATCCATAGGGACACAATGTAGGATAAAGGCTGCCCAAGGACTAGGTGGACAAGAGCTTGGAGAGTTAGTGTTTAAATAGGGGTAGGGTTTCTGGAGATGATAGAGTGAAGAGTTCTGAAGATGATGTTGGTGATAGCTGCACAGCCCTGGGTGTACTTAATGCTGCCAAATTGAGAAATGGAGTTTCAAGTCAGGTGTGTGTTACATAATTAAAAATTTAAATAATATAAGGGAAAACTTTGTGCTTACTCTCAATGCTCCTATATCTACATCTGCAAACAGTGAAGTTCTTTAATTATGTAATAATCAAGAGCACCCAATTTGTAAAACACAATGGAGAAAGAAGTTTATAATCTAATCTAGGAGCAAATACATTATAGTGCAAATTACAGGGTTGGCTGAGGATCCCACCCATAATTCAACACCCTCTCTAAGGCTTCCTGGCTTGAGTTCTTTGTGCACTCTCTTTCTCTTCCTTTGCTTTCTTTCTTTTTTTAAACTTTCCTTCCCGTCTTTTCTTTTCTTCTGCCAGTACTTGGACTTAAAGTTAGGGTCTGGGTACTGTCCTTTAGTTTTTTCACCCAAGGTTGTCACTCTGCCACTTGAGCCATACCTCAGCATCAGTCTCTTTGCTGGTTAATTGGAAATTAGGGTCTTGTGGACTTTTCCTACCTGGGGTGGCTTTGAACATTGATCCTCAGCCCTCAGCCTCCTGAGTAGCTAGGATTATAGGCACGAGGCACCAGTGCCCAGCCCCCTTCACTTAGTTTTTAAATGAAACAAAGCATGAGTACGTCTAATGGCCAAAAGAACATTAGAATTCTATAAAGAATGACTACTACTCTTTCTCCTTACTTGAACAACAAAAAACAAAATTCTGAAGCACTTAACTAGCATTCCTATGACTTAACATTCTTGACCACACAACCCCATGACTCAACAATTTGGTTTTCTTTCCAGATAAGTAAACCAACAGACCATCTGACTTTAGAGCAGTGTTTCCCAGCATGAGCTAGCTGTCTTTCTGGCTCTTCCAGGCTGGTATGACTCAAGGTCAGCAAAAAAATTGATTAGGGCATTGTGACTCTGCTTTCTGGCAAAAATGAATCCCCAAAAGTTTGTTGGATATTTTCCCAGTAGAAATCCAACAATGTGACATAAAAAAAGGAGTTGAGAGAGGCAAAAATGACAATGAAAGCTATGGAAGGCATATTGGGAAAAGGCAAGGAATAGTACCTGCCTATCTCTGCAGCAGTGACAGCTGGTTTTAAGACAGAAGGATCACACTTGGCTTATTATCTGTCTTTACCCTTTGCTCACATGATCACATATGCATATAATTATATAATATTATATTATACAAAATCATATATAAAATCACACGTGACTATACATGTATGTACGTGTGTATATATAGAGAGATGGACAAATAGAGAGACAGAGACAAAGAACGTGTTCTCTGTTGAACTCAGGGCCTAGGCACTCTCTCTTGGCTTTTTTGCTCACGACTGGTGACCTACCACTTAAGTCATAGCTCCACTTCTGGCTTTTCTGTGGTAAATTGGAGATAAGGAAGTTCAAAGACTTTCCTGCCCCAGCTGGATACAAACTGTGATGCACAGATCTCACCTCTTAAGTAACTCAGATTATAAACGTGAATCTCCCTTTACACTTTCTGAACACATTTCCATTTTGAACTAGGTCTTGCAAATTATGCTACTGTCCCAACTGTGGGGGCAGACATAAGAATGACAGTTTGCAAAACTGTTCCATTGCCTTACCCCACTGCTACTTCCAAGCCCCAAAATGACCTGGTAATGTTCCCTAAGGGCCATCTTCAATCCTTCCAAGAAAAGTCTCCTTGGGAGGTGTGCTCCTACCAATTCCACACTAAGCTTTAGGGGACAGGTAAGTTACATCCTGAGTGTTTTAAGCATTTAATGATCACATCAGCCATAACTCAAGTTATTCTGAGTTAATAATTACCAGAAAGCTCTGCCTATACCCCTCCACCCATCTGGGGAAAGGCTAGTCCTACACACCCAGCTCCAAGGAGCTGCATCTCACTCAGCTCTGGATCATAACTCTTTGCCCACCCAAACCCAGGCTGGGCAGGAGATTGTAACCAATAATATGGAGTTAGGCAGAGAGATGCTGATTTCAGGATTAACTGTCAATAAGCCAGTTAGAAGAGGGAGGAAGGCAGGAGGAAGGGGGCCTTCAACAGCAAGGCAGGTAAGAACAGCACTGGGGGTAATGTTTCCTGAAAGACTCAGCCCCACTTTATTATCTCAGATCCCAGCTTCTGTGTCTTTGGAATAAATTTCCATTTTTAATATGCTTTCAAACTTTGCTTTGTTACTTGTGACTAAGAAAGTTGTAGAAAGAGGCTTGATGGGGTATAATATTATGCAAAAGGACAAGCTAAAAGGTTCAAGCACAGAAGAAAACATTTCATAAAGTTCATAAACACTGCCCCTGTGTGTGTGTGTTTTACCTGTGTGTGTGTGTGTGTGTGTGTATGCACGCTGATACTTGTGCTTGAATTCAGGGCCTGAGCACTGTCCCTGAGCTTTTTTGCTCAAGGAAAATGCTCTACCACTGAGTCACAACTTCACTACTAGATCTATCTATGTATCCATCCATCTATCTAGTTTAGAGGAATATTAGAGTGTCATGGACTCTCCTGGCTTGGCTGGTCCTCAGAGCTCAGCCTCCTGTAGCTATGATTACAGGTAAGAGTGACCAGCGTCCAGCCACTGTCCCCTTACTCTGTCAGTCTCCAAGACATGTGTTGGACAGAGACCTGCCCACTGGTCATGAGTAGCTCTGAGTCAAGGCTTAGCAAATGGTAAAGCAAGATGACTAACTCACACCAGCCTGGAGGATCAGAGAGTATTAAAGCCAAAAGCCAAAAGCCTCCCTGAGAAGTCCCCAAGGTGATACTACAGGTTGGAAGACAGACAGACAGACAGACAGACAGACAGACAGACAGACAGACACACACACACACACACACACACACACACACACACACACACACAAACATTTTCTTTGGCTTTCCCCTCTTCCTGAAGTCTGGTCTCTGATTTCTGTTCTTACCATCAACTCCTCCTTAAAGTTCTATCCTATCTGAAGTGCATGTTCACGCACCCAGCAGAGTTGCCACATTTTAAGCACTATCAGCCTTTTCTCTGCACCATGAATGAGCTCTAATTTCTAATCAAGAGCTCTATGGAGCTCACTTGTACCTTGCAGACATCCCCTTGCACCCCTCTCTTCCATCCCCTTCTTTTTAGATCTGCTGCTTGCTGTGAGCCCTCTGGGCCCTGTGACCCGACCTCTATGGTGTCATAGTAGAACTCCATAATCCGACAACAACCTGGAGTCCTTTGGGGCACACTCCTCAGACCACCCTGGATGTGGGCTCCAATATAAAGAGCACAGACATTCTGGTGCTTCAGAGGACTGAACTGCCCTTCTAGGTGTGGCAGGCCACCTCCTCTGTTCAAGTACTTCTCAGATGACTCATTTGGGCAGCTCTTGCCTCACTAGTGGTGAAATTTCCCAGGTGCCTCCTGTTTGCCAGGTGCCTGAGGGTGGGGCAGGCACTTTCCAGGTGCTCTGCCCTCACAAGCATCTGAAGCTGAGCAGCACTAACCCCACCCCACCAATGAGGAAACAGGTGGGTGAATGTTCCCAAAGATAAGCTGGTGCTGGGCAGCAGTGTGGGAAATGTCGCAGACTCCTGCCCAACTAAATGCTCTCATGCTCTTCACTTAAGTTCAAATATGTTCAGAAACTTATCATGCTGACTTGCAGGTCATAGACCTTGAGTGTGGAGACAGGCAGACCTAATTCTAACCTGGACACACTGAGTTTGGATGCAGGTACATCTGGATACTATGCCTCTTGAAGGATGAACAATAGCCAGTAGGTTAAGGGATGAAAGCAAGGGCATTCCAGGAAAGTGGAACAGTACAAGCAGCAAAGAACTGAGGCAAGAAGACAGGCCAGGCTGAGAATTGGGAGATATTCCCTACATCAAAGTTATAGCAGGGAAAGAATGGAAAGGCAAGTAGGGTTCATGTCTAGAGACGGTAGTTTACATGCATAGCAGAAAACTGAGTATCTTTACCATGTAGAGAGCTTCCTTCTTATTTTGGTGTCTCTGGAGGCTGTGGTTTTAAGATCAGCACAACGAAGCAGAGGCCAGGCTAGGGTTCTAGAAGGACCAAAGGAGCAGATAGCAAAAAACAAAAACAAAAAGCCCTGTCCAGACAGAAGGTCTGCCAAAGCTCACCCACACAGAGACGAAGAATAACCACACCTCAACTGTACAGTAATCCAAACATGCACTCAGTACATTCTCAGGCCACCGAAGCATCACCTGAAAGGCCAGTGAAGGAGAACATGCCATGCAGACAGGGCAAAGCCCCTGGGGATGCCTCTGGACCCTTCCTTGCTGGAAAAACTGGGGCAGAGGATGCCAAGAACTCAGTTGAAAACTCAACGGTATGGTGACTTTGGACAAGTCATTAATCCTCAGCTCAGTGTTCCCATCTATTAACTGAAGACATTGGACAAGAAGATCGTATTAACATTGTATACACAGGGCAGGATTTTTTTTTTTTACCTACATGTGGTTCTGCATAGGAAAAACTGGACAGAAATCATAGCCCTGAGCTTTCCTATATCTGGTCCTTCAGCCTTGTGAAAGTTTAACCAGCACCCTCCCCTTCTGAACAGGAAGGCAAGAGAAAATGCTAGATTACTCCAAAGGGCCAGGGTTTCCTGTCAAGGCACAACAACACATTTACTTCTTGCCTGGCTTCTGGCTACGTCACATCTGATCTGGATCTGATAGCTCAGAGTGATTTCCAATGATCCTCCTCAGGACTCTCCTCAGGGAGCCTACTTCCTTTTAGTAGTAGCATAGAGGCAGGCCCAGGCTGCCTCTCGCACCAAATATTCTCCCTTTCTCTCTCTCCTCCTTGGAAGCTGTAGAACCCCACAGCATGTCAGTGCTTGAGCTCAGGCCCCCATCTCTTCTCATGCCATCATACACACACATACTCACATTCACATACAAACACATCCTATTCCCACATCTTCTCAGCTGGCACTGTTCCTTCCTAGAAGGAAGATATCCTGGGATATCTAAGTGTGCATCTGCCTTAGCCTCATTGGCTTTCCCTGGTCTGCTCCAATCCCACCTCATCAAATCTTCACAGTGTAGCTGGAGAAGATTTTTCAAAAATATGATTGATTTCCTGTGGTATCATCTCCCTCACTCTGCTTAATGATCTTTGATGGCTTTGTAAACGCTATCCAGCTTCTATTCCTATATCAGCTTTTGTGAGTTCCAGGCTCCTGAATGCCACAGGGCCCTTGTAAATGCCCTTTGCCCTCTGGAAAACACACACACACACACACACACACACACACACACACACACAACCTTTCTTTCATGGCCTTGCTCTCTTGCTCCATCTCAATGTACATTTCTCACACACAATAGTTGGTATAGGTCACACTTTATTGTTGTTGATCTGGTCTTCCTTTCCATACACTTAACTCCATTTGAAGTTAAAAATTATTTGACCAGTTAGGCTGGGCCTCCTTCAGTGTTCTGCAAGGATTATGGAGACTGAGCTGTCCATCTTTGCCTGCCATTATCCCACAGCCTATACCACAAAGCCTAGCTCACAATGAACACCAATGAAAAAGAGGGAAGAAAGGCGACTTGAGAGGAAAAAAAAAATGAAAGAAGAGTAGCCTGGGGTCACATTCATTACTGTGACAGGTGCTTAATAACTGGCTTTCTGAATGTAAATCCTCATGTGCAGTGTCTGCCAGTTCTGATGGTTTGGCCCATAGCAAGCTACCAATGTAATATTACTGAATGTGAAGCTGGACAGAGCAGCTGTTAGCGAATAGAAGGCAAGGTAGCTGTAGCCCATTACTTTGGATTGAAAGTCATAATGAATTGCAACTTACCAAAAAAATGCTAATAACATACAAAGCATTTGCAAGCCAGGAATAAGTCTGAAATGCTAGCTACTCAGAAGACTGAGATGGAAAGATGTCAGTTTCAAGAGAGTCTGTCCAGAAAAGTCTATGAATCTCTTATCTTCCATTAATGAGCAAAAAACTGAAAGAGGAGCTGTGGCTCAAGTAGTGAAGTGCCAACCTTGCTAAAAAAAAAAAAAAAAAAAAAAAAAACAACAACTAAGGGATACCCAATTCAAGCTCCACTACCAGCACAAGAGAGTGGTAAGGAAAGGGGGGAGGGGGGAGGGACAAAGAGAGGGGGGAGGGAGAAAGAGAATTTGCAGCTAGTTATACCAACAATGAATCAGAATAAGACGATCTGGAAGGACAATGGGCCTGGCACAACCCCAGGAAGAATGCTGTCTGCCAGGAGGTGGAAAGGGCTACTTCACAGCTATTTAGCTCTGGTCTTAGTACCTTGGAGTTAAATGTTCATATCGTTGTTATGGCCAAATCAAAGTTTGCATGGAATACTGGTTATGGTCTCTGACCTGGTATTGCCCTTTTTTTTAGCAGTTTATCCTAATAACTCAATAGACAGAAACATGAAATTTTCTCTCCCTAATATTCCAGGAGTACAGACGACCTAAATCAAACCCAAACCCAGAAACCATTAAAAAAAAAAGATGAATTCATGTGACACTATACTAAATCAAACCTTTCTGTGTATCTAAACACCCTAAACAAAATCAAAAGATAAACAACAAAATGTTGGGGGGGGGGGGAATGTGAGATCACCAAAGAGCTCTCTCATTTAACCACAGAGAGTGCTCCTATAAAGCCATTAGGAAATAAGATTCCCACAAACACCTATACATACAGGCAAAGACCTAAAGAGATGATTCAAAGGAATGGAAATATCAGGAGCTTTTAACACTGGAAACGATGGTTTAGCTCTCACACTAAGGGACGTGCAAATTACAGCAATAACCAAACTTAATTTTCCATATATCAGACTAACAAAGGTTAGACTTTGATGATGCTCTGGACAAATTATTGTTGGAAATGTAAATTGCCATCTTATACAGAACACTTGAGCAATAGTTACCACAATTAAATTGCAACCCATTTTGACATTCCTAACAATTTATTGCATGTATACAAAGGCTCACAAATGCCAGTATTTCATTTCTTTCCATAGATAGAGCTATATTATATAATGTTACATACATATTATATATTATGTATATTCCCATTATTCATATACATAAAATAGAAATGACCTTAGTATCTCTTCAATAAGTGATCAAATTGATGCCCAGTCAGATGTGAAATACTGTAAGGACTTAAACAAAGAATAGTGAGCTCTCCATACTGACACACTCAGTGGACGTTAGTGAAAAGAACAAAGAAGAATATATACAATATTCTGTTTATGAAAGAAAATATATAAATGAAAATAGACTGCTTATGGAAGGATTAGAAAAAGCAACTGGTTGCTTCTGAAGAGGGAAACTGGGAGGCATGACAAACTTTTATGTACGCTTTCTGAGCTACATACATGTGTTATCTGTTACAATTTCCAAAAGAAAACGTGTATAAAGATATTCACTGGAATGTTGCATATACTCAATGAAAGCCACCACTCAGACAACCTAATGGTAGTCAGTCTATATTAGGTAAAGAAGTTAAGTAATTTTAATAAACTTGTAAAAACAAGCAATTAAAATGTTTCTAAGAACTTGGACAAATGCCCTTCATATGAATTAGATTAATAGCATATTCCATTACATGAACACTTTGTAAATATATATATATACACACATGTGTGTAAAGCATATAAATATATTTATGTATATATGTATGTAAAGCCTTTCAAAAGCAAAAACGAGTTACTAGACTCAGAGAACAGAATTGTGGGGGTTTTTTGTTGTTGGTCATGGGGTTTGAACTCTGAGCCTAGGCACTGTCCCTGAGCTCTTTAGCTCAAGGCTACTGCCCTACCCCTTGAGCCACAGCCCCACTTCCCGTTTTCTGGTGGTTAACTGGAGATAAAAGTCTCAAGTTCTTTAGTGCCTGGGCTGGCTTTGAACTGCAATCTTCAAATCTCAGCCTCCTGAGAAGCTAGGATTACAGGCGTGACCCACCCCAACCAGCTGGACTATTTTTAAAAAAATATTATCATTCCAGTGATACTATAATTATTTTGTTTTGATTAAGTCATATTGAAAGGATATCAACTACTTCCCAGGATGTTAAACTGAGGATTGCGCCAGAAAACCCGAAGTAGCTTTGTGGCTCAAGTGGTAGAGTGCTAGCCTTGAGCTGAAGAGTTCAGGGACAGCACCCAGGCCCAGAGTTCAACCCCACAATCGAAAAAAAAAAAAAAATCAGGATCCACTCAGAATGATGCAATATAAACTATACAAGTTAGTTATTGGAAGAAATAGTTTTTAAATAAATGAGTTGGATTTTTCTTCTTTTTTGCTATTTTTTATTAAAGCCCAGAAATATCTGAGAATTGACTTGCTTAGTGAACCCTAGGGTGAGAAGGATGACAAAGGAACAGGCTGAAAAAATGGCCTTTCTTCAGACCCCTCCAAACTGATCTCTATTAGCTTTAAAGACTTCCTTTGGACATGAGAAAGGGTATCAATGTTTGTGAAGTAATGCACCTTCTCTCTGGTAAATATAATGTAACCTTTTTATTAATTACAATAAAAACATATGAAAAAAAATAAAGGTCAGTAGAAAAGCCATGGTCTCAAAAAAAAAAAAAAACAAGAAAAAACAAAACAAAACAAAAAGAATTCCTTTGGTTCTTTTCAGGGAGGCAGTGACAACACTCCTCAACAGGGCTGGGAGAAAAACTGCAGAGAACTGTGAAAATCAACAACACAGATAAATGCCTGGTTCCTGTACAGGACAGCTAGCCCAGTCAGATGTGTATTCAGTGAGTTATAATCAGCCATAATGCTATTAAGAGTGGCCTTGTTGTGTGGCTTTTTGTTTGTTGTTAGTAACAGTATCATAATTTATTCGTATCACTGGAGATTGAATATGGAGCCTCACATTTGCTAGCCTACCACTTACACTATACCCTCAGCCTTTGTGCTTTTTTATTTGTCAGTCTTCTGCTTTTGCCTGGTGACCTCAGACCCCAGTTATCCTACCTCTGCCTTCCAAGTAGTTAGGATTAAAGGTTTGAGCCATCATGCCTCGTTATGTTGTTGTTGTTCGTGTGTGTGTGTGTGTGTGTGTGTGTGTGTGTTGGTCCTGGGGTTTGAACTCGGACCCGAGCACTGTCCTTGAAAAGCTCAAGGCTAGAGCTCTACCACTTGAGTCTCAGATCCACTGCTGGTTTTTGGTGGTTAACTAGAGATGAAGTCTCACAGATTTTTCTTGTCTGGGCTAATTTTAAATAGAGATCCTTAGATCTAAGCCTCCTAATAGCTAGGATTACATGTGTGAGAGGTGAGTCAGCCAGCATCTGGCAATGTTATTATTATTATTATTATTATTATTATTATTATTATTATTATTATTGTGGATCGTGGGGCTTGAACTAGGCCTGGGCACTGTTCCTGAGCCCTTCAGCTCAAGGATACCACCCTACCCTGGAGCCTAATATTGTATCTGAGCTCTTCAGCTCAAGGCTACCACCTTACCCTTGAGCCAAGCCCACTTTCTGTTTTCTAGTGTTTAACTGGAGATAAGAGTCTCAGGTACTTTTGTGTCCAGGCTGGCTTTGAACATTGATCCTCAAATCTCATCCTCCTGAGAAGCTAAGATTAAAGGCATGAGCCACTGTGCCAGACCAATGTTATTATTTTTAATCAAAGGTGATAATATAAAATGTTTCAACATGCATAAAAGAATGGTGGCAGTATTATCATTACTATTAGTTGTTGGGATATCTTTTGTTTTATACAAGTTGGGAGGTCTTTTGTTCTATAGAATTTATGTTCCATAGTATAAATTTGCACTTAGAAAAAAATTTTAACAAGAGACCCCAATAGAAGAAACCAAAATATCCCAAAATGAAAAGCCTCAATCACACACCATGAACATGAACAAAAGCACAAAAATCTTCACCTAATGCAAAGCCATGAAGACAACATGGTAGGTCTTAAGCAAGTCAGAAGTGTGGTTTGTCTTAATGTGTCAAGTGTTAGTGGAAGCATGGTTTCTTTTCTTTTTTTTTTTTTTTTTTGTTTGTCATGGGACTTGAACTCTGAGCCTGGGTGTTGTCCCTGAGCTCTTCAGCTCAAGGCTACCGCCCTACCCTTTATGGAGGCATGGTTTCTATCTCCCTCTCTTGGGCAGAAGATAAAGTACCTGGCTGGGTGTGTTCTGCTGCCTGGCTTAAGAGCCAGATGTCAGCTATGGCTATCAGCATGGCTGATTTGTCATATATGACATTTTCAGCCCGGAAAGACACTACATTTCATAAAGAAAATACATTTCATAAAGGAAAAAAAACAGTTTTTCTTACAGGTGAGCTGAACAGACCAGCATGACACCTAGAACACACTTGCTGAATGAAAAAGATTGCCTGAAGCTTACTTAAAAGATGCAGGCAGGATGCAAGCAGAAAAGCGAACAAATGGGGAGGTCTCTGACCCTCAACTTTCACCTACTGACAGAGGCCTGTAAATAGGCACAGAGCTGACAGGCATTTGACCCCTAGAACTCCTGGGTACCCATCAAAGGTATCCATTCCATATGTGATACCATATCCAATGCCAGCAAGAGGAAAAAGTCCATCTTAGTGCCAAAAAGTGCTTGAAAAGCTCTTCAAATCATTTGCCACACTGCAGAAGGACAGTCCTTTATTTAGACTGTATTTGTCCACAGAAATCAATACGTCCTTCCTAGTCTTTACTGGAGAAAATATGTCTATAATTGCTGTCCCCTGGCTCTCATCACTCAGTGTTGTCCTCAGGATGGCGTGGAACTGCACCACGTTGTCAACCAACCCACAAAAAGGACACCACACACATTCGTGGTGCTTGTGACCTCCTGAGTGCTAATTTTTAAAACTTGCGTAGCTTTCCAACATGCCTCCATGGTCTGTTTTCAGACTATTTTTGTTCTCTTTTCCCACCATGCCTGACAGAGTATGAGGAGCTGTTTTCTGGGGCTCCACAACTAAGGTACAGAACTGTTTTCCAATATCTGCCTCTTTTGGGACCTCAAACAAACAAACAAAAAAAAACCGCTCTTTACAAACATCCCTTAAATCCTTTATTCTCCCTTAGTTCTAGACTGAAGCTTAAAATACTTGAAAAGGTGGCCAGATCCTAAGGACACAGAGATTTAAATAGTCAGTGTTTTAAATTTTATCTGAATAGTCATTATTCTCAATTTTTCTTTACTGCTAAGAAAAAAAAAATGCTCTCCATGAGTGGAAATCAGTCCCACCACCACCTCTGGAAGGGACAAGCTGTGACAGAGCTAAGCTGAAGCAAACTAGAAGGAGCTTTCCAGTCACCTTGCAGAACACTGGGGTCAGTTAAGCCAGACAGCTCCCACAGGACACAGCACTTCTGACTGGGTTGGTACTACATTAAAACAATGGTGAGGATGATGTAAGAGTTTCATCTTGCACACCATGAGCTACACAACTGTTTCCTAAGGCACATTTGAAGAAGGGCCCAGTGACATGTACATTGACTACTGTAAACTGTCACATTCCCACATTCCATTCTCACATTTACACAAAGCATCTTCAACTGCTCCTTCACCCTGCTAAAGAGAAAGGGATGTACGTCTACATTGTTTAACATGCACAAGGGAGAAAAATGGATTCATAAACTGCTTGACACCATGGCTTTCAGATAGGTTAAGAAAAACTGGAGAATTATAGATGACTAGGGCAATAACTCTAACTGGCCCCATTCTCACACATTTCTCACAAACCACTCCTGCTGTGTACACAGAATGGGACAGCTCAACAAGGGAACACACTTGCACTCAAGATACAAAGTGGGTGCTGGGGTCTCAGTGCTTCAGGTCAGAGTAGCTGCTCTCCTAGAACACTGGAATCCTCTTGGCATCCTTCCTCCACTCGAGTGATATTTGCTAAAATCTTAAGAAAACGTGTTGAGGGAACACTGGGGCAGCAAAGTCTAAAGTCAAATATCTTTGGGGAAGATTGAACCAGAGTGGGGAGGGGGAGGGGGAGGCAGGGAAATTCTCAAAAGCTTTGTTGGCTACAACTTAGATTCTTTCAGCGGCTTTAGTCTGTGTCCAAGCCGAGAGTGGGTTGCCTGACTTCTGCCAAAAAGAACATCTGGGAACAGGCCAGTATTTTTATGGACAGATATTTCTTGATGGGAGATGCAGAGACAACCAGTGGCCGAGAAGACTAGAACCAAGGTCCTGGCTCCAACCTGCAGACCTTGAAGGAGGTCAGCGTCCTCATTCCCTAAGTGAGCCACCCCTGCCTCTGCAAGTGAGGCACTTCATGGCAAGGTGAGGGGCGTTTCTGGCTCTCTTAGGGGAGGGGAGTTCTTTTTGGATGCGCATCAGGACAGGTGTTTGTTTGGGTGTCAACTGGGAAAGGCCAGGCAGGGGGCCCCTTAGAGGCGGCTTGCAGCGTCACTGTCACTGCAGCGGGCAGCAAAAAAAGAAAAGAAAAAACAAAAACCCTCGCTTCATACTCAGGTGACAGCAGGAAATTCAATGAATGCGGGACGCATGGACACACAGGCTGGCACCACTCTGGCTGGGATTTCAGGTTCCCCCACTGGTTGGCACCGGCCCGAACCCCCGTCTGCAGGAAGAGACGGAGGGCGAAGGTGCCCTGGGGGATGCGGGGGGGGAAGGCTCACCCGACGGATGAGGGGACCAGGTGGTCGCGGCCCTTACCTTGCTGACCACGTTCTGGACGAGGCCAGTACGGATGCCATAGTCCCACGCGTGGCAGTCGCAGTTCGAAGCGTTGTCCCCCTTGTCCGGAGGCGACGGGAGAGGTGGAGTGTCCCCTCCGTCCGGACCGCTGCTGTTGCTCCGGTTGCCCGCGGCCCCCCAGGCGGCCGTGAAGAAGGGGGTGGTCGGGGGGCTGGTCCAATTGCTCATGTCACCCCAGCGGCCGGTGACAGTCGTCCCCGCCACCTCGGCGCCTTTGCCGGCCCCACGACACCAGAAGTTGGGCTGGTCCAGAAGGAAGGAATCGGAGAAGTGGCTGAAGCCGATGAACAAGGCGGGGATCCAGGTGAGCAGCACGAGGGTCTTCTGGTAGCTCCCGCCCAGACCCCCGAGGAAGGGCAGCACCGACCCGTCGTAGTCCAGCAACAGGAGGCTCGGGGCCGCTGCCGAGTGCGCGCTGCCGCCGGCGGGGTGCGGCGGGGGCAGCGGCTGGATCTCCGCGCTGCCGCCGGGGCCCGCGCGTCCCCCGAGGGGCGCCGAGGCCGCCGCGTCCCCGGGCGGCAGGGAGCCATTCTCCTCGGCCGGGGGCGGCTGCCGCCCGGACCCACCGCCCGCCGTGTCGCGCCGCCGGTCTATCGCCATGGCCCGGGCCCGCGGCGCCCGCAGAGGCGCATAGAGCGCGCCGGAGCTCGGCGGGCGCCCCGGGCTGAGCGCGCCGGGTCGGGTGCCCGCAGCCGCCGCCGCCGCCGCCGCCGAGGAGGGCCCGCGCGCGGCTCGAGAGAGAGAGAGGAGAGAGCGCGCGTTCCGCCGCTCCGGTGCGTCAGGCCGCCCCCATGTCACCCGCCTGTCCCTGCGCCCCGGGCGCTGCGGCCCCGCTCGGGCGCCGGGCAGAGGCGGGCAGAGGCCGGCTGAACCTTCAGCCGCAGCGGCTCATCCGCTCCGCGGCCCCGGGCGCCGGCAGCCGTGCCCGCCGTTCTCCGCCGCTACGCGCCCGCCGCGAAAGGAGGGGGAGCCGGCGCCGCGCCCGACCCGCGCCCTTGTCGGCAGCTCTGCGGACCGAGGTGCGGACGGGGCTGCGGGAACGAGGTACCCGCTGATCCCCGGTACCGGGGCGTATTTATCCGACTTCGGGCGCCTCCCGGAAGCCGCGAACTCGGTACCCAGCCTTCGAGCCGGCCGCGCTCTCCGGCTCCGGGAGCCAGCCTCCCTCGTCGTCGTCGTCGTCCTCCTCCTCCCTCTCCTCCTCCTCCTCCTCCCCGACGCCCCGGCCCGCCCCCTTTCCCCCCGCGGAGGTGGAGGTAACCGCGGCACCGCTGGGTCCGGCTCCTGCGCGCGAGCGCCCCCGCCAGTTGGGACGCGCAGCCGTCTCGGCCTCCTCCTCCTCCTCCTCCTGGGATCCGCGGGAGGGGCGGGAGAAACCCGACACCCCGGGCCCGCGGGGCCGCAGGGTCGCTGCGCCGGCGCCCCCTCCACGCCAGGAGGGCCGGGCCTGGGGCTTGGAAAGAGACGCGCGGTGCTGGCGCGGCGATCGCTAGGGGTCCCCGCCGGCTCGGCGCAGTAGGGGTGCGAGTGGATTCGGCCGTCACCGCGGCGCCGGGTCTCCGTCATGACCTCTGTCATTTCAGAGGTGCCCGCACCCCACTCGTGATTCGCCGCCCTTTCGGAACAACCCCTTGTCGCGTTCCCCTCCCCGACACCCAGATACTACAGAGACGATTAATTTTTCTGTCCACCGAGCAGGTGCAAGGGGGCGCGTTTGCCCATTCCAGGTTACCAGTCGCCGGCCACGTCCGGTCACCTGCTACGCGGGCCGCAGCACCCATTCCCAAATTGCTATTGCTTCCCCCACTCGAAAATAAACACGACATCCTATGGATATGCACAAGTTCTGAATAGACGTCAACCGCAAATGGTCAAGGCCTTCCCCACCCCCTCTCCAAGGTCTTGAATTCGCAGTGCCAACGCCGTCTGCACAGGCGCACACGTCTACACCCTCGCACAAGGCAAGCCGCTCCCTGCTCGCCCGGCTCCAACGCCGAGCGTGCACAGCCAGCTCTATATAAATAACACCAGCCCTGCGGCAAGCGGACGCATTAGCATAGTTCCCCTTGCACACACGGCCATCACCAGTTATAATTACCTGCCACCTTTCACCCTAGCTTCCCCACAGGTAAGGAGACATCTCTACATTCTGAGAAGTTTATTAATGGACGTCTTAAATGGAACGATCCATTTCTTATGTAGGACGAAAGAAAAGATGAAAGAAATGTGTTTGCCTTTCCAAGAGAGTACGCTGTAAACCATATATTCTGAATGCATAATTTAGGGGAGGCTCTCTCTCTCTCTCTCTCTCTCTCTCTCTCTCTCTCTCTCTCTCTCTCTCTCTCTCTCTCTCTCTCTCTCTCTCTCTCTCCCTCTCTCCCTCTCTCTCTCTCTCCCTCTCTCTCTCTCTCCCTCTCTCTCTCTAACCTGCAGCGCAATGTTCCAGGAAACATACACTGACTGCCAAAAATATTGGCACATGCAATGCAACTGTTCTGAAGGCAGCTATCCTGGGCCTTGAAGGGCGGTGAGGTTTTTTGACTGGCTGGGAAGGGGAGATTAGATAACAATGGGCAGAAGGGCTCTACTGAGCTCAGAGGAAACCAAAGGAATGAGGAGTGGGTCTAGAAATTGACCGCTCTCAAGAGTGTAAAGCTTGAGGGCCTCTTTCTTTCTCTCCTTCTTCCTTCCTTCCTTCCTTTCTTCCTCCCTCCCCTCCCTCTTTCCTTCCTTCCTTTCTTCCTTTTCTCCTTCCTTCCTCTTCTCCTTCCTTCCTCTCTTCCTTCCTTCATAGTTATTTTGATATTTGAAATGGGACCCCAAGCCTTGCATACCACCTATGCCTGTTAAATACAACCTGCATTTCTCTTTCTAAGTTTAATATAACATTATCAATTTTGTTACTTACCCTTCAGTACTGACTTTTCCAAAAGAAAGATTGCTTCCTGGCCGACTGTCCCTTTTCCTCAACTGTCCACTGAGATATATAGCTGTATAGAAATAGATGTGCATATATATATATATATATTCTACTAAACACTCATATAAATGTGCATTCATATACACGTGTGTATATATGTGCATTGTGTGTATATATGTATGTATGTGGTGTATATATATACATCCTTGCAAATATGCAGTCATTAATATTAATAGTAACAATTCTAGTTACAATGAAGATTGGCTTTCAGATTCACATCATTTCAAATTCTCTTTGAATCCTCACATCCAGTTCAGTGCCTACCAGGTGAAGCTGTGAGGGTAGGAATTCTGATTATCAGAACAAGTGGTCTTCAGCAAAACAAATAGCTGCTTTTAAATCCAGAATGGATTTTGCCATTTCAACCTGCACTGGCCAATTGTAAAACTCTAGAAAAAAAGGTATGTATTTTTCTTGAGTAGTAATCATTCCGAAATATGTCAAAATATTCTTCTATGTCTTAAAATAGATTAATTAAAATTTTTACAAAAGGAAAATAAAACAAGTTTGACCTCAGACCCTCACCCTTAGGCAGGTGTTCTACCACTTGAGTCATTCCCCCAACCATTTGTTGTAAGGAGCTTTTTTGAGTGGGAGAAAAGCCCTGCCCTGAAGAAGAAATTTCATTTCAAAGGTGTTAGTTCTTATTCTACAAAGGCGGTAAAAATCCCTACATGGTACTTTCCCAGAATTTAATGACAGACTGGGAACCAGTGCCCTGCAAAATTAAAGCTGAAGGAGTTAATCTGAAATGCTTAGAATTCATCATTGATAGCACTGACCCAGGGATTATAATTAAGTTGCTGATTAGATTAGAGGTTTCCTCAAATCCCTCTTGGATCAATATTTTCCCCACATCTAGTCAAGAAGATTAAAATGTAACTAATTTAAAATAAACTAACCTTCTATTTATTAAGACAGGTGACTCACAATGGGATCTAGCAAAGTCCAGCTACTATAAGAAAGTGCATCTGACATCTGTTAGCAAATCACACTTCTCTAATTTTCTGAGTAGTGACTACCATAAACTGCAATTATTCTTGTTTGATTGATGTTGTTTGACTTCCTCCTTTCTAGGATGCAAATACCTGGAAGAATTAAGTACCTTGTTTCCAGCTACATTCCTAGCAGACCAAATAGTGCCTGAAATAAACAGGATTCTCAACACATATCTGGTGAATAAATGAAGGCACCCATTTATTATCACTTGATAATATCTATTAAAGTCATGTAACTAACTGGGCATGATGATACATTCCTTTAATACCAATTGAGAAAGGGGGGGGCGGGGAGATAGAGATTGGGGCCATCCCAATCTCAAAAAAACAAACACAAAAACAACCCAAACGCTAGCAGTATGACTCAGTGGTAGAATTCTGAAATGCAAGGCCCTGAGTTCAATCCCTGGTTAAAAAAAAAAAGTCATATAAATTAGGCACCAGAGTCTCATACCTGTAATCCTGGTTACTCACAAGGCTAAGCTCTGGGTGGGGATCATCACAGTTCAAAGCTAGTCTGGGTAAGAAAGTCTGTGAGACTCTTAATTCTGATTAACCACCAGAAAACCAGAAGTGGTGCTGTGGCGCAAAGTGGTAGGGGGTTATCCTGGAAAGAGGTCCAGGGAAAATGCCTAGGCCTGAGTTCAAGCCCCACAACCACCATTGCTACCACCACCACCACCACCAACAACAACAACAAGAAAGTCATCTAACTGGGTCTGCTTTGCTTCTTAAGTCACTAAGCAAGCTTTCCATATGTGCTCAAATCTCTCAAAAGTGCTCAGATCAGCCAGCGTGAGAATTCAAGTGAACTTCTCAGTTGTACATGTCCTTTTGTAAGAGATTGTGGTTAATGGATTGACTCCTAACATGAAGTTCTTGTGGACAGCTATTGTCTTGAAGATGTTTGCTCGTAGGTCAAATGCAGCTCACAGGGCATGTGGAATGTTTTAAAAATATATGTATAGCCAGCATTTATGTGAGACTGAATTTTTTTTGTTGTTGGTACTGGGATTTGAACTTACAACTTTGAGCTAGGTCAGGCTGGTATTCTACTCTTTATCGAACATTCAGCCCAGCTTTTTTCTTTTTCTCTTTCTTTTTTATGGCCAGGATAATGTATACAGGGGTCACCGTTACATTCATCAGGTAGTAGGTGCATTACTTCTCGCACATTGAGATCCCTTCTCATGTTTTTGTCCCCATTTCCCTCCCCCCATCCCCTCCCAATCATCTTGTTTTCTCCCCTTCCCTTTCCTATTTTCAAATAAACAAACTGTGTATACAACATACCAAGGAACAAAGTTAGAAACAGTAACAATATGAAATTAACCAAAGAGTAAACAAAGAGAAGAGAAATAACATACTGCATTAAGAACAATAAGACAAGATAAACATCTTGTTTCCATATCCTAGGGTTCATTTCACTTAGTCTCATCCTATATGACCTTATGTACCTAGGTTTTGAGCTATTGTAATCCTCTGCTAGGAGAGTCCTAGATGTGTACTAATTATTACAAATGAGGGAAACCATTGGGCCTATGTTCCTTTGGGTCTGGCTTACTTCACTTAATATGATTTTTTCCAAGTCTTTCTATTTCCTTATGATTGGGGCAATGTCATTCTTTCTGATAGCAGCATAGAATTCCATTGTATAAAAATACTGTATCTTCTTGATCCAATCATCTACTGAGGGGTATCTTGGTTGGTTCTATATCTTCACTATGGTAAATAGTGCTGCAATGAACATCGTTGTGCTAGTGGCTTTAGTATGTCCTTGTTTCTGGACATTTGGGTAAATGACAGGAGTGGAATGGCTGGGTCATAGGGGAGCTCTATGTTTAGTCTTTTGAGGAATCACCATACTGTTTTTCATAGTGGTTGAACAAGTTTACACTACCTCCAATAGTCTAGTAGTGATCCTTCCTCAGCCCAGCTTTTTTCTATTTCCTTCCTTCCTTCCTTCCTTCCTTCCTTCCTTCCTTCCTTCCTTCCTTCCTTCCTTCCCTCCACCCCCCTCCTCCTCTGCATCTTCCTCCTCTTCCTTCTTACTACTTTTAAAAATGGACTTTAGAGAAAAACTTATCTGACCAGGCTGGCTTCAAGCTTCAATCATTCTGGATCTCAGCTCCAGAGTAGGTAGGATTATAGGTCTGACCTATACCTGCACCTGGCAGAGACCAGTTTGTTTTTTACATTTGTTTTGAGCTTCTCTTGACCCCAAAAAAGACCTGCCCATAAATGCTCTACATTTGCAGGACTAGTTTTCTTCTGAATGTGGTGACACCTGTGGGCAGGTGTTCCTTATCTCCTTTTGTTTCTATCGGGTATCAGCCCCCAGGCCCTTAAAAGCTTCTGAGTTTGTGATTGGAAATTTGTGTTAGTATCCTGAGCACATTCTTTACTCCTTTGAAAGCCTGTTAAATCATTTACCTGAAATCATAATTCCCTAAACTTTGAAAAAATAAGAAATTGTGAAATATACAACCTAATCACGAATACACATATGCAATTTTCTTTCCTTTGAGAAAATTGGAGATAATGATTTCAGAGATAATATCTGAGGTTGATAGAAATAATTTTAAGTCCTCTACAATTCTGTAAAAGTAAATTCCAAGGAACTGGTATGAAGGTTCATTAATGTTAAATATATAATGCCAGTCATATCACATGGATTTAATTGTATATTTTTGTATTTTTACTTGTATATTTATTTTATTTATATTCAAACTGGAACTGGAATATATATGTTGAAATATTACATGCCTTTCGTTTGTCTTACAGCCCTTGGTATGTTTCTTTCAAATAATTATTTAAAAGGTGATCACTTCGGTTTTTTAGAGAATGGAAGGAAGTATATAATATGATTCCCAGCTGTGGTGTGTATACAGTACTTGAACAATATTTGTATCATCCTTTGGCTTTTGGAATGTCAGCACTAACTCTCTAAGAAGGAATCTGACATTTACAAAACCTATCATAAATGAAAATGAAAAAGCTACTTTCATTTGGTGACAGAAATAATAAAAATGTCACACAAGCTTTCCTAAGGAAAGCTGCAGGTAATATTTTATGAAAAGCTAGAACAGGACAAATTCATCCTTCTTGCTGAAAGTAAATAAGGGAAGGTAAGAGCTCTGTGCAAAAAGCTACTCCTCTACAAATGTGATCAGTAGAACCCAATTACTTTCAAAAATGTGGTCAAAATTTAATTTTAAACTCATTTATTGGGTTAAAAAAGCAAAATTGGGCAGGTGAGGTGGCTAACGTCTGTAATCCTAGCTACTCAGGAGGCTGAGATCTGAGGATCAAGAGACTCTTATCTTCAATTAACCCCTAGAAAATGGGAAGTAGGGCTTGGCTCAAGGGTGAGGTAATAGCCTTGAGCTGAAGAGCTCAAGGACAGCGCCCAGGCTGTGTTCAAGCCCCACACCCCTCCCACACACACACAAAAGCCCAATTGGTCTGTCAAATTGCTCTAGAATGTTATGTTGGCTTTTGTTTGCTAAAAATCAAAGATGTCACCTTTGTTTTGTTGTGCTGAAGAATATTTTTTGCCTGAAAGAGAAAGAGATAGAGAGAAACTGGAGAGGTTGGAGGAAGTGGGAGAGAAGGAAGAGAAGAGATCAATGGGTGAACATCACATGCCTTATTCCAGCATATAATAATAATTTGATGAGAACCACCCTCATCTTTGAAAATGAACTTCAGGTTTCTCATGCTTACCCTGGGCTTTTAAACCTGAGCTTTTGGTAATGAATGAGGCCTTTTGGTATTTGTCAGCAGGATTTTGGAGGAAGAATGATTAAGTGACAAAGGCTTAAGGGAAGGAACTTTCATTTTGTAAGAGATAAATGACACTCTTCTAATAACTTTTTTCCCTACTTCTTTACCTACTGGTTCTAAATGGAAGAAAAATTCATAGTCCAGTGTCTGACCTCCTAGCCAAATCTAAGCCTGTTCAATGGATTTCCTTCAGTGAACAGAACCTAGAGAAGGCTAAGAGTAATTAATACCCACAGCAGATACCGGATATTGTAGAATATACTTTGTGTGGCAACATGCTTTGATAGAAACATTGGTATATCTAAAAGATATCCCTCCCTCCCTCCCCCCCTTCCTTCCCTCCTCTCTCTCTGACTCTCTTTGTCTGTCTCTGTTTCTGCCTCTGTCTCTGTCTCTGTCTCTCAGCATGGTTTTACTATGTATCACAAGCTGGTCTTGAACTCACTATCCTCCTGCTTCAGCCTTCCTATTAACTTGGTATATAGCAGAGTTCTTCCTATCCAGTTAGGCTCTGACATTTTGTTTTGTTTTGTTTTTTTGCCAGTCCTGGGCTTGAGCTCAGGGCCTGAGCACTGTCCTTGGACTTTCTCAAGACTAGAGCTCTACCACTTGAGCCTCAGCATCATTTCTGGCTTTTTTCTATGTATGTGGTACCAAGAAATCGAACCCAGGTCTTCGTGCATGCTAGGCAAGCATGCTACCACTAGGCCAAACTCCTGACCCACTGACATTTTTTTTTAAAACAAGGTTGGGAGTAAGACCTAGGACCCCCTATGTGCTATGCAAGTGCTCTACCACTGAACAATATGCTAGCTATAGACAACTTCTTTCCCTCTTGTAATGCTGATTAGGACTTACAACCATTTAATAGTCATAAAGGACTTTTTTAATGTTTAAAAGTCTGACTATGAAGACAGGCTGAGGTCTACAAATCCTAATGCAAACATAGCCAGGGCAGACAGACTCTTATCTCCAATTATGCAGTAAAAAGCAAGAGTATGAGGTCTGGAGTTGAATGTGCATGCACACACACACACACACACACACACACCCTCAAACTGGTATGCGTTATGGTTTGGATCTTAAAAAGTCTTAAATAGCTAATATGTTATGTACTTTGTTCCAAGCAGGTTTCAGACTTGGGGCACTTGGAGATGCTTATGATTGTTCATTGTTCTAATTCACTACAAAAGCTTAGGATTCAAAAGCCCAGGGTACACATGTGTACCACTGATGGACTCATAATGTGTTGACACAATTGAAAAATTGGTAGATATTAGTAAGCTTACTTGAAGGAAGTAGTCTTTTAAAAAGCATGCCTTTCAGGTAACATGGACCAAGAAATGTCATAACTTATGGAATTATAACATCTTTGTACAACCACTTAATGATGATGATGATGATATTAATAATAATAACAAAAAAGAATATATTTTCTGCTTCCTGGCTTCTATGAGGTAAGCAGCTTTCCTCTGCCATATTCTCTAACCATCATGCTCAGCCTTACTTTTAACCCAAACACAATGGAGCCAAATAATGATGAACAGAAACCTCCTTTTATTTTTCTCAGGTATTTTAAAGTAGCAATGGAAATCAGACTAATATACAGGCATGTATATTACTTTCAGTATAATATAGGTCATTTTACAGAGCTCTGAATTAAACTTTGTTGTTTCTGTAGCAAAAAAAAAAACTCATATAAATATATAGATAAAGACACTAAGATTTTTTATAAGCAAATGAAATAGCTTTTTTAATGGAACTAAGTTTTGAATTTTGAATTTTGAGGAAAACACTCTTTCCATTGATGAAATGATTTAACAGTGCTAGATCTTAGTCAGATCTTAGTAGGTAATTCCATTCTCCAGATAGAAAGAACTAGCTCCTTGGAGACCTGGTGGATTCTTAGAGTAGGCCATATACAAGATGATCTTCAGGTGTATATGGCTCCTGAATGTAATGCAATGTTGACCACCTACCATCAATGTCATAAATATGCAAAAAGCAAAAGTAAGTCAAAGGGCCACCCCAGACAACTGAAAGAGCTCTTTGTTATATATTT
The DNA here is from genome assembly GCF_031878675.1 of Megascapheus bottae. NCBI lineage: Eukaryota > Metazoa > Chordata > Mammalia > Rodentia > Geomyidae > Megascapheus > Megascapheus bottae. Next base: position 27,943,271 of record NC_143530.1, on the reverse strand, counting down.
TTAGGATGTTGGGGTGTTGTGTGGGAACGAGGACACCAACTTGAAAGGAACTTGGCAAGGCAAAGTTTACTTCTGCAGAAGAGCACATCATTCACCAAAATCTAGCAAGCAAGGATGTGGAATTGTTGGGCTGCTCCCCTTTTATCCCTAATGCGCAGGCCCTTCTCCCTCTGCTCTGATTGGCTGAGCTCAGATTCATAGTCTGCAACAGGACTTGGCTTAATTAATAGGAAAATGATATGGCTTACTTAACAGGAGCGGGATATAACTAAAATTTAATGAACTTGTAATAGGATTTCTTAAAGTGTAACAGGAATAGGACATAACTAAAATACAACCAACAGGAGCATGCCACTTGGTCAAAGGAGAAACTTTACAAAATGACAATGCTCACAAGACTTGACAGAAAGGAAGTGACACACTTTGATAGAAAAGACAGTTTTTCTCATACTTCTGAAGGCCAAAGCTGGAGCAATTAAATTTGAATGAGAAAATGAAGTGCCATTTGAGAACAACCAAAAGCATCACACAATTGTTTATTGGTCTATACTGATAAAAATAAATGTCCAATTAAGTATCTTAAGTAAGTGATTGAATAAATGATTGAAGTGGCATATCTAACACAAACAAGATTTCCAAATAGAATTTCCATAGAGAATGTGCTCTCAAGGAAATGAAGCACAACAGGTCATTCCTTTGGAATGACCTACATGATAATGATTTCTTTCCAAAGAGTACAGAATGGAAAAAAAAAAGAGAAAACAGGTGGTTGAAGGTGATGAGTCACGTTGTAGCATGTACATCTGATGAACAATGGTAAATGAGACACTTAATATGAGTGATTGTTGTCCCAAAACGAGGGCCCTAGGACAACCGTAAAGATGCCATTTGACAAATTCCACCTGAGGGACAATCTATGAAACCCTGAGCATTTCCCAGAACTATCCAGGCTATTGAAAATGAGGGAAGTCTGAAAAACTGTCAAGGCCGAGAGGAACTTAATGAGATGGGATGACTACATATAATGGGGCATTCTGGAACATGAAAAAAGACCAAAAAGACATTCAGTAATAACTAAGGAAATCTGAGTAAGGATGAATTTTAATGAATAATGAATGTATCAATATTGGCTCATTAATTATAATGAATGTTCCAGAGTAATGTAAGAGATTAGTGATAAGGGAATCTAAGCATGAGCTATTTGGGGACTATCTCATGCTTACTCTCTTAGCAATATTTTTTGTAAATCTGAAATTAAAGTGGCATAACACTCTTTCAAGCATAAATGTTTTATTTGTAGCACTAAATTCGTAATTTCCTTCTATATATGTTGAAGCTCTTGGATGACAGTTTTAATCAATTAAACATCTAATGGATGGAAAACCAAACTGGATATGGCAACATGAAAAGTGTAAATGATTGAAAAATAAATGTTAATAAGACCAATATAGTTAGCTGGTTCCAAGTTCTATTGATCCATTTGCATTTCCACTTCCATATTCTGTCATATTTCCAACATTGCCTTAGAAATGCACTGATACCAAGTTTCTTAACATTTCTTCTTCTGACTTGTTGACCTCTGAACAATTTCATTTCTTTAAAGTTAACAGGGAGCCTTGAGGGAAGCTGCAAAATACATGTGTGTGTGTGTGTGTGTGTGTAATAACTAGGACGCTTTTAGGTAGCGTAATAGAGCAGGCTGTAGCCTTCAGGTTAATGGTCTTTGACATCATCCTTTTATCAGCCAGAAAATGCCGGAAATATAAATTCAAGGACATTCAAATAAAACTCTATTTTCTGGTATATGTCTCTAACGGATAGGCTTCTGATTTATATTTCTCTGTGGCCCGACTGCTTGTCACAGGGTTTGGCACTCAATAAATATTTGCTGGATGGAGAGAAGGAAGAATGGAATAATATATGGCAGTTTGCCAGGGTGAGAAGAGGGAGCAGTGTATTCTAAGACAGGAATACCAAGCAGGAATAAAAATGCAAAGATGGGAAAGACAGGGGCATATTTGGGAACATACAGAGATCGGTAGAGCCAGATGGTATATGACATACCCACAATATGTTTCACTTATTCTATTTGCTATAATTTGGATCTGGAATATCCTCCAAAGGTGTGTGTTAATGGCTTGGTGCCCAACCAAGGAGTGCCACTGAGAAGTAGTGGAAGTAGGGAAATTAGGACATTGGAATGTGGCCTTCAAGGCGGGATTGGGATTCTGATCCCTCCCTATCTTCCTTCCTGATCTCTGGGCCATTGTGACATAGCTCCATCTGACATGTATGCACCACCATGATGTGCTACTTTACCACATGTCTAAAGGAAACTGGCCACAGACTGAATAAACCTTTTATCGTTTAGTTTTTGCTTTTATTTCTTTCAATTATAAAGGTGACATAAAGAGGGGTTACAGTCATAGTGTGTACATTTCTTTTCCCTCATTTCCACCCCAGAATCCCCTCTCCTACAAGGTATATAGTTCATTTTCAACATAGGGTCTAGTGAGTGTCACTGCTGCATTTGTTCACCCTTGTTTCACCAGCTTGAGCTCAGGGCGTGAGCACTGTCCTTGGACTTTCTCAAGGATAGAGCTGTACCACTTGAGCCTCAGTACCACTTCTGGCTTTTTTCTATGTATGTGGTACCAAGGAATCGAACCCGGGTCTTCGTGCATGCTAGGCAAGCACTTTAACCACTAGGCCAAACTCCCGGCCTTGTTTCACCATTTCTGTAGTGGTTTGTTTAAAGGCTAGCATAGTGGTTTAAATGATGAATAAGCAAGGTCAGGACCCCACATCCTTGGGATCTCAGCCTGTGTGAAAGCCTTTCTTTTCTTTTCTTTTTGTTTAATGAACAACATAGTGTAAAAAGTGAGAAAAGTCAGAACCTGTGTGCTCTTCTTTATGTCCTCACAGTGCTATGGATGGGAGAAGTTATAAATTGATTTTCTCTGTAAACAGCTTGAGTTAAAAAATTAAGAAAGCTATATGTAAATACCACATTTTAAAAAATGTCATCAACATCCTTAATATGTGGCTATTAAATCCAAAGAGTACAAGAGCGAGGACTCAATATTTGTGTACCCAATGCTATGGACATGGTAATGGAAATATAAACATAACTATATAGACATAAAAACCTATGACTCTATAGATATAATGTTTTATTTCATAAATTAATGTTTCTATGACATACAAACCCTTAGCCTAATTTTGATTAAGTTCTAAAAACTAAGTCCCAGTGATTGTAAATAGAGATTCCCTTCTTGAACACTTGTTTGTTAAACTTGTCACTTAAAATATGATGTAAAAATCAACATTAATAAATTCTTTAATAAAAAAATTAAGAAAGCTATAGGTAAATACCACATTTAAAAAAAACATCATCAACATATAATTTATATACACCATTTAAATATTTGATTTGATGACGTATACTATCACCTAATCAGGAACAAAACACCCCTAAAAATTCTGTTATGCTATTTGCAGCCAAACTTCCAACCTCATACACTACCCCAGACAGCTTCTGCACCACCTTCTCTCTACAGGTATGGTAGCACTACAGCTTAGAGCTGAGGTCCTCTAGCTTGCTAGCCAAGAACTCTACTACATGATCCATGTCCCCAGCCTGGAGTCATTATGAATAAAGCTCATATGAACCTTTAGATGGAGTTCCTGGCACATATATATGTTTTAATTTCTCTTGGGTAAATTTCAATGCATCATTAGGGATTCAGCTTCATACAATTTCAGTTTTTTTGAGTTATCACCACCATAATTGCTTTTGAGTTACACTGGTTGGTTTTCATTATAGTCTCACAGCATTCAAAAAGAAAAGCCAAGAGCTTAGAGTTTAGCTCAGGGGGTACAGTGCTTGCCCAGGGTATGAGAGCCTCACAGCAAAAATATATAAATAAACAAATACCAACTGACAAGCCACTTAAAAAAAAAAAAGACATGCATCGGAGTGGCCAGTGGAGCTTCACAACCAGCCCCAGGTTCCTGAGCAGCAGAAATAGTACCTAAAACATTGGCTATCAACTCCAGATAACTTAGCTTGGATGACATCACTTTTTCCTCACCACTTCACAAGCCCTTTCTTATGACACAATGTGGGAATGCACTGGTCCCACAAGAAGTGCATTCTGGATCTGTCTGCTTCTCTCTTCACTCTCTCAGCAAGCTGGGGCCAGATCTCATTCACTGGGATTGGGGATTTTCCAAGAAAGTAGGATTGGTGGGTTGGATAAATCAAATTTCACTTTTTTGAAAATGGTACCTTCTGGAGTACCAATCTAAAAAGCTGCCCTTAGACTGCTATTAGAGAAAGAACCTGGGCTGTCTCGAGAATCATCTGGATGATTCTGGAGAATCAGCATAGAACACCTTCCATTCCTATGATCTTAGAATAATGCTTGTATTCTTTGAGAACACAGTGACAATAGGGAGATGTAGTGATCATGAATACTTATTTTATATAGGTTTGCTCTTATACTTAGGTTCTTGCTTACATATCAAGAAGTCAGTAGGGAGTTCTTTTCACTGTGAAAGCAACAGTACTATTTGCACTTGAACACCATTGAAATCCCAAGGCAAAGTGTCTTATGAAAAAGGGGACTAGATTAGTTCGATAACCAAGGGCTATAATTTGCATGACTTTTTGACATAGATACATTCTGGTCATTGTCCACATCCTGGGCTTGTTTTCTTCTCTGTTTCCTTCACACTCAGGCTCTAGGTGGTGTTTTGTCTACTCATCACTGGCAATTCTTCAGAGAGAATGCCTCTATGCTCCAGCCAGTTCCCAGGGTGCAGTCTTGTTGGATCGGATGCCCACTGGCTAGGCCAGATGCTATTTTGAGACTAATACCATAGTGCCTAGACTTTGACACTTCGATTAGCCAGGCCTGAGTCACCTGATGCAACAGTGGCCTTGGCCTAATCTGAACCAGGATGACTGAAAGAAGAGTAGCAGGATCTTCCCCTAGGAAGGTCAAAGTCAAATTACCAGGAGAAAGAATGACACTCATTTCAGGTTTTGTTAGAAATAACCTGAAATTTTGATTTAAGAAAATAATAATAGATGTCACGTGGATTTGGAGCTAATAAGGAAGAAAAAAGAACGAATCATCCACTTTTTAATACAATGCAACAAATAAAACTAACTCCAAGTTGCTTCAACCTCACCTTTAATTTAGTATTTTTTAAATTTATTTTTATTTTTTTGTGTGTGTGCCAGTCCCAGGGCTTGAGCTCAGGGCCTGAGCACTGCCCTTGGACTTTTTCTCAAAGTTAGAGTTCTATCACTTCAGCCACAGCACCATTTCTGGCTTTTTCTATGTATGTGATACCTAGGAATTGAACCTGGGTCTTTGTACTTGCTAGGCAGGCACTCTACCACTAAGATAAACGACCAGTACCCCTCACCTTTAATTTAAAGCAAGTGTTTCAAACTCCCGGCACCCCCCACTTTTTTTTTTTTTTTTTTTTGCCAGTCCTACGGACCGAACTCAGGGATTGAACACTGTCCTTGGGCTTTCCTCAAGGCTAGTGCTCTACCACTTGCACCATAGCACCACTTCCAGCTTTTCTATGTATGTGGGACAGAGAAATCGAACCTGAGTCTTCGTGCATACTAAGCAAGCACTCTACCACTAGGCCAAACTCCTGGCCTCCCTCACCTTTAATTTAAAGCAAGTGTTAGATTGTTAGTAACCCAGTCCACACAAGGAAACTAGGATGGCAAGGGCTTTGAAGGACCCCTGACTAAAGTAGAGAATGGAGCTAGCTCTGCCTAGTTTCCCTCAGGACCCTTTTCTGTGTGGAGGTCTGGAGACTGGAGGAAAGAAGCTGACGTCAGGGTTTTGTTGTTGTAGTTCCCCTCAGCCCCCAACTTGAGACTTTTTATTCAAAGCAGTGCTCTTGCATTGCCAGAGCTGCTTTACCAAGAAAGTAGGCAGCCCCTAGGAGTTGAGCCTGAAAGCAGTGATTAAGACAAGGCAGAATACTATGACTCTGCCAGGTACTTGGGGCTCATACCTGTAGTTCTAGCTACTTTGGAGACTGAGATCTGAGCACCAAGGTTCTTAGCCCGTCCAGGCTGGAAAATTCCTCTTCTCTCTAAGAAACTACAGAAAAAGCTGGAAGCAGAGCTGTGGCTCACATGATAGTTTGCTCTCCTTAAGCAAAAAGAAGGTCAGGGACTGTGCCCAGTAGTTGAGTTCAAGCTCCAGAATCTGCATGCAAACATGCATGTACACACACCTATACACACTCTGTTGCTTGTACCCTTGCACATAAAACTCCTTTTGAAGGTCTGCTTCTAAGAGTCACAGCCAAAGCTCAAGAGGATAAAAGTCCAAGGCCCAAATGTGGTAGAGGAAGTCAGACCTGAGTTTCTGCACCTACTTTACAACCTTCTGACAGAGTGATCTTGAATGAGTCACACCATTCATTTTTACCCATCTTATTTTCCTCATGTGGGGCTGATCACCATATGTGTCTCATAGCCACATCATACAGCTGAATGGAAAACGACTGACATCCCATGGAGCAAGAAATAATATAAGCAGTCACAGGCCAGAAACTCTTATCCAAGATGCTCAGGGCCACTAGTATTTTCAAGTTTTGCTTTGTTTTTGTTTTGGTGGTGTTAGGGTTTGAACTTAAGGCCTATGCTTGCTAGGCAGGCACTTCAAGGCAGAGCCATGCCTCCAAGCCTATTTTATGTTGGTCAATTTTGAGACATGTGTCTGTTATGACCAGACACATGTTTGAACCATAAGCTTCCAGTTTTATTGTGGACTTCCAGAGCAAGCTGGGATGACAGATGAATATGACCATACCCAGGCTGACCTCAAACTTTGATCCTCCCTTTTTCAGCTTCTGAAGTAGCTAATGTTACAGGTGTGAGTCTCTGCCACCCACCTTGAAGTTTTGAATACTTATAACAATGCAATGAGATATTTACAGGATGACACTCCAGTCTAAACAGATATCCGTTTATATTTCTTACACACTTTATACATATGACCTGAAGGTCATTTTATGAAATATTTTAATACTTTTGTACATAAAACAAAGTTTAATGGTATCCTATTGGCACTCAAAAACTTTTGGATTAGCTGGATGCAATGGTTCATACTTGTGATCCTAACTTCATGGGAATTAAAGATTGGGAGGATTAAGCCTCAAGACAAATTTGGAGACACCATCTCAATAAAATCTTAGCATGCTATCACACACCTGTCATCCCAGCTACACAGGAATTGTGAATGATAAGGTGAAGGATCAGGCTAGTTGAAGCATCAATGGGAGCTCTTATTGCAAAAAAAAAATAACTAAAGCAAGTTGGGTATGGATGGATCACTTATTTTCCTAGCTACTCAAAAGTTGGGGACCTAAACGACTGTGGTTTGAAGTCAGTCTACGCAGAAACATCAGAGATTCCATTTGCTAAAAACCAGCTTATAGTTGGTCTAGAAGTATGGCTCAAGTGATAGAGTGCTAAGCTAAGCAAGCAAGTTGGATGAGAGTAAAGCCCTTTGTTAAAGCAGTGGTGCCAGTACACAGACAAACAAAACCAATGGAATCACAAAGCAGTAGGGCAGTATCTCCAGTGGTAGGAAACATAAGGACCTGGGTTTAAAACTCCGATACCACAAAAAAGTAGGTGTAAACTCTAGCACATTTTGAATTTGCTTTTGTTGTTGTTGTTGTTTAAGTGGTGTTTCATCTTTAAACAAATGCCATGTTATTAAAGCACAGTCAGAAGTTGCCATTTTAACTCCAACTTTCAACTACCCATCTTGAGCTTATTTAATTCTTCATCACCAAACACTTGGGCTCTGATATTTAATATCAAACAAATAGAGAGAAGAGGCTCTCCTCCCAAAGGACATTTTACTCCATTAGCTCTGCTAAATAATTCTACAGTACAGTCAGATGGATAGACACAGAGTTTAAGTTTTCTGCTTGTGGTCAGGCTTCCTGGTAGCACAAGTTTCTAGTCCAGACCTCTGAATTGTTGTGCATATTGTGAAGCAGAAGACTCAGCACTCCATGCTGTCCAGTAGACTTAAAAGGGTGTCAGAGTGGGAGAGGCTGTTATTCAGTGTTGAGGCGCTTCCCCAGCTCTGTAAAAGAAAAGAAAAATAGGGCCAGGAGCATAGCCTAGTGGTAGAGTGCTTGCCTAGCATGTACAAAGCTCTGAGTTCGATTCACAGTGGTAGAGTGCTATCCTTGAGAATGCCCAAGGACTCGGTATGAACTCATCCTACTTATCTTGCTACAAACATGTTGGTTCACACCCCTGACAGAACCCAAGCCATGTCACTTCCCTAACAAGCTGCATTCTGAGACATGGTCTGGCTATGTATACCAGGCTGACCTTGAACTTTCAACTTCCTAAGTACTGAGATTACAACACCCCCTGCTCAACCTTAGTAATCTTTTTCAAACCTATGCACATCCTCAGTATACTTTATTTTTTCAATTAATTAAATTAATTTCAGCTGATAATACATAATTTAAAATTGCACACGAGATATCATGTAACATTTCAATATATGTGTAAATTATGCAGTGTTCAAGTTTGATTAAATATGTCCCTCTCTTTAAACATGTGTCATTTCTTCATGGTGAGAATATGTAAAATCCATCTAGATTATGGAAATACAGAGTAGATTTTCATTATCCATGGTAACCCTACTGTGTCACACCAAGCACACAGCACACACAAACTTCTCACTTCCTCTGACTCTAACTTGATACACATTGATCAATTTTTCCCCAAGAAAGCATCTTAGCACAGCTACACTTTCTTAAGTACTTAAACTCTTTCCCATCCACATTGCTTCACTTAAATTACCCCATGCAGCTATGCAGTTGATAGTACCAGGCTCCACTGTGGAGCTCAGGAGAGCAACCTTTCAGGATGCCAAATAATTTACCCAAGGTCACATAGCAGCAGAACAAACATTTAAAACACATTCAGATCTGTTACACGCTAATGCTCAGGATTCTCACAATACCACAAGCCACTTACTTACCCTGGCAGCAAAGAGCCTGGCAAATAGGCAATTTCCACCATGTCAGATTCAAATTGTGTGTGTGTGTGTGTGTGTGGTGGTATTGTTAGGGATATGATAAGACTCCTTCTTGTGGTATAGCTGGATAGATGGATCCCTCCATCTGTCTATCTTCTCTTCAGGAAATCATGTCCAGTGGGGCTTTTTGATCCACGCTTTGCTTCTAGAACTGGTTTCCTTCTCTGTCCACTGTGGTTTGAAAATGAATTGTCCTCCTAGTTTCATGGTAGCCAACTGATAGAGAGTCTAGAAAATGATTAAATCCTGAGAGGCTCTGACTTCATCAGTGAGTTAATCTATGGATAGACTCATTTTATGATGACCCTATTGGAAATTGAAGGATATTGCCTGTCTCTCTCCCTTTCCCATTCCCTCTCTCCCACTCGCCCCATCTTTTCCCCCCACTCTTTCTGCTTCCTGTCTGCCATGAGCTTGGCAGCTTTCCTTCCCTTCCACTTCTGCTTCACCACAGGCCCAAAAGCAGTAGTCAAATAACCATGGACTTGAAACCTTTAAAATTGTGAGCCAAAATAAATATTTCTCCTTTTAAATAGTTTCTCTCAGGTGTTTGTTTTTTTCAGAGATGGGAAAACTGACTAACACTAACTGCCCCAGACCTGGTGACCCTAGGGAACCCCAACTATTGTTTCCAAGAGAAGCAGCCTCAACCCTCAGACCAGCACTGCCACAGATACTTTCCCACAGTCACTGCTGAGGCCTCTCTAGGAACCATGAACCTCAGCTGGAGGATAACTTTTACTCAGTAATCAGCTCTGGGGCTGGGGGTTGGGGCTCACATCTGGAATCCTAGCTACTCAGGAGGCTGGGAGCTGAAGACTGACATTTGAAGCCAGTTGGGGCAGAAAAGTCACTGAGATTCTTCAACTAACCACCAAAATGTCAGAAGTGGAGCTGTGGCTCAAGTAGTGGACTGTCAGCCTTGAACAAAAAAGCCAAGAAAAAAAAAGCCAAGAGCATGAGGCCCTCAGTTCAAGCCCCAGTGCCAGTGCACAGTAAATTGAACTCTGCTTAGTGAGGACTTCTTATAACCTTGTCTACCTCTACTTTGTGTTTGGGTTCAGACATGGTCTCCTACTGTAATAGTTCTGTAGTATAAAATCCCTTAATGGTCCCTCCATCCTAATTGTGAGTGATGTTTAGCACATCCCACTGTTGGAAATACAGTTCATCAGTTGCTCAGGTGAACTACTCACATTTCATGTGTTCCAGGTCTAATCTGAAACCTCTTAGTGATCTCTGGTGTGAGGCTGGAGTCATCAAAGGAGCCAGGAATAAACCCGGCCAGCTCTGCATACCTTTCTGCAGAAAGAATCCAATAAAGGACAATCTGAAGTCTATATCCACCAAATGTGCTTTATATTTTGCCTCTCCTCCCCTCACTAAGTTCTTTTTAAAATCATTGTTGTACCTCCTATGGTACTTTTACAAAGAGAAAAAGATAATTTTAAGCAGTCAGGCCTGAACTTGAATACACAAATTTCTATGCTTTTTAACAGAGGGCCCACAGATGGATGGAAAAGACCAGTTATTGTGCAAACCTTCTGGGGCTCTTTATTCCTAAAATTGCATTTGAAATCTTCAGCTCATCCTTTTGAATAATCTCAACTTTGAAAAAATATAGTAACTCTGCCTTTAAGAAAACTGATTAAAAATTAAATTGTTAGTTGGAATCAAGTTTGCAGATTAAACTGACAAATGTTACTGGGAGTTTAACGTGACTGGTGATCATAAAACAAGGAGGAAGAATTTCCTTTGTTGTTCCAAAAGTGGCTTTGATGGTAACCATTTTCTTTTCTTTTTATTCTTTTTTTTTTGTGGGTCATGGGGCTTGAACTCTGGGCCTGGCAGTTGTCCCTGAGCTGTTCAGCTCAAGGCTACCACCCTACCAATGGAGCCACAACACCACTTCCAGTTTTCTAGAGGTTAATTGGAGATAAGAGTCTCACGTTCTTTAGTGCCAGGGCTTTCTTTGAACCGAGATCCTCAGATCTTAGTCTCCTGATTAGCTAGGATTACAGGCGTGAGCCACTGCCCCTGGAAGTAATTATTTTCTTTAGAGGCATTGGATGTGTCCTGGGAAAGACGACCTAAGCCTTGTCAGCAGACCCTTGAGGAAGAACTTCCTTTCTCTTTGTGCCACCTTTAAAACACACCCCTCTTCCTGATCTTCACTGGGTATGTGTCCTTCCCATTGTCACTTAGTGAGTGACAATGCATTCCCACCCAGGGGAGCTGGGGAAGTTAAGTCATTCTTTTTTAAATTTTTTATTTATTTTTATTTCAATGTATAGAGGGGTTACAGTTATATTCACCACATAGAGGGTGCATTACTTCTCACACATTGATATTCTTTCTTTTACTTTTGTCCCCATTTCCCTCCCCCCACACCCTCCCCTCATTTTCCCCCTCCTATTTCAAATAAACAGGTAAACATCTATATAATATACCAGGTAACAAAGTGGGATACAGTAACAATATGAGATCAACCAAAGGGCAACACAAGAGAAGGGAGAAAAACATAATACATAAAGAGTAACAGTCACTTATAATTAAGCTCTTGTTTCCATGTCCTGGAGGTCCATTAATTTGGCTCCATCCTATACTGTTTGCTGCATGTTTTCTCCATTAATGTGTATTCTTTTTTTTTTTTTTTTTTTTGCCGGTCTTGGGGCTTGAACTCAGGACCTGAGCACTGTCTTTGAACTTTCTCAAGGCTCGAGTTCTATCACTTGAGCCACAGCACCACTTCCAGCTTTTTCCATGTATGTAGTACTGAGGAATTGAACCCCGGTCTTTGTGCATGCTAGGCAAGCACTCTATCATTAGGCCAAACTCCTGGCCTCTAAATGTGCGTTCTTTATTTGCTTTATAAGCCCACTGCTTTACCTAGCAAGGTAAGGGAAAAGGATCAGAAAATAAATTCAAAACCGCATTCTATTTTCCCAGAGTTGGAGAAGATTTCTTCTGCCAAGCTGTTTGGATACTTATAACATTGTTATGGACCATAGACGCTGTGGGGAGGGCTGACAAGAAGCATTGCATGCACAAATGATTTGGGGGGGTTTTATTTGGCCTAAGGGTCAGGTGCTCCACAGTCTATTCTTCCCATTTCAAAGTCACTGCAAAGTTACGTGGGGCCTGTGAATGGGCCCCACGCAACTAGCTCTCAGGTTGTGAGGATAAGCTGGTCCTAATTTGCTAAAGTTTTCCATAAACACACGTCTTCACCCCTCTATTTCTTCTCTTATCCTCTTCCTCTCTCCTCCCCTCACCCTCCCCTTTCCCTTCCCTTTCTTCTTCCCTTCATAGGGGGACAGTGCTCCTGAAAAGGCTGTCATCCTGAACTCTGTCTTGTTTTGAATTTGTAATGTGTTTTCCAAATTTTTATCTTTCTTTGTCAACCTCTGACACCAACATCCGTAGTCTAAGAGCTCACTTACATTCCTCCAGGAGGACCGATTCACAAACAGCGGAGCATCCAATAAGGCAAGATCATGATACTCATTCACAGGCACAGGTGGAGGTTTGGGGGCACTTGTCGGATGTTGGGTTGGAGGCGAGCTATGGATCTAAGCACGACACTGAGTGGAGGAAGGCAGTCTAGCCAGCATCCTTTCTCTTTCTGACAAGATAATTAAAGTGCCCCATTAACACATAGTGAAAGAGTTTTGCTAAGTTATAAATGGTGCAAATACTCATTATTATTATTACCAGCCCCATTATTATGACATAAAACTGCCCTACACTTTTGGCATCAGAATTCTGCAGGAAGATGAGAAATGGCAGTGTCCATAGTTGTTATCTTTATTTTTCATTTCTGCAGTACTGGGTTGGTGAACTTAGGACTTCCCGCTTACTAAGTTGGTATTCTGCTACTTGAGTCACAATCTCAGCTCTTTTTGCTTTATTTATTTTTCCAGCTAATGTGTCTTGCTTTTTAAAACCTGGGGCAGCAGGTTTCCCATTCCAGCCTCCTAAGGAGTTAGGTTTATATAGTACAAGCCACCACACTTAGCTTTTTTTTTGAGGGGGGAGGCAAATGAACTTGAGGATGCTTGACTTTATGACAATATCTTCCTTTATCACTAGCTTTTAATGCACATGGATCCTCATCTCTCGATTCCTGTGGGACTTGTGAAAAATAAAAAAAATTTGCACTAAACTCCTGGAATGGCCCTCAATAGACCAGGCTAAAACCCTCAACCTGAAGTTCTCTACGTTGCCAGGGTGAAACTAAACTGTTTATTTAAGCTTCTTGAGAAAGCAGAGTTAGTGAGATAACAGTCAAACTTCCCAAAGTGGCCAGTTTCAGTTGGCACTAAGAGAAAGTCCCCTCCTCCCCTCCCCCCCCCCGCCCTCAATCCTTACACTAAAAGTGTAAGCTAAAGTAGCTTAACATTATCCAATAAGGTATTCTATTGTTCTGTCCTGTAAGAAGAGGAACTTTTAGGTGATCAACCCACTTTCTGGTTTTGTTTCTGTTTTCTTCATCATTTTAGGTTGATAAGACCAATCTCTTCTGCTCAGATCCTTGAGCATTTATTCTTGGTGTACAAAATGATACATTGCTTGATTCTAGAATTGCAAAGAAAGCCAATAAAGCTCTTTAAGATGTTATAATATTTTCCTGTGACACTTGTTGATTGAAACTTCTTTGTTATATTTAAAAATCCTGTGTTAGTTGAATGGTGCTTGTAGACAGAGAAAAATATTTCCACTGATTTTCTAACTGCTATCAAGGGCTTTGTATAATTTTTTTTCTTTTTTTAAAAAATATTTTTATTGTAATTAATAAAAGGGTTACATGATATTTGCCAGATAGAAGGTGCATTAATTCACATACATTGATATCCTTTCACATGTCTTGGTCCCCAGCTTTGTATAAATTTAAAGAAATAAAAACCCAAACAACTTTTGGAATTTAGGATTGGATTCCCACTCAGGCCTTTGTCCCTCCTGACAGGTGTCTCTGATCCATAGGTGTTTAATCCAGGCACTTTCTATACCTGGATCTATACATGTACCTGGCAACCATGATGCTCATTCAAATGGGAAAACCTTAGAACCTTACTTTATGAGCCAATTGTGGTAATGATTATTAGGATTGCCTTACAGCACAAGGCAAGCAGTCAGATGATGTGAGAGTTTGCAGACATGCTTGTCCATATGACAAAGCAATGTCAGGGTGTCACATATGGCCTGTAGACTTTAGGGAAGATGTTTGCTTAGGGTTTGTGAGTGATATAACTAAAGTTCTCCAGAAACATTGCATCTAGGGCTGGGGGTGTGTACCCATAATAGAACACTTACTAAGGATCTGTGAGGCCCTGGCTTGGGTCCCTAACACACACACACACACACACACACACACACACACACTGGCAAACCATATCTATGTTAAATATCCCTCAGATGTTTTGATCTTTGGCATGATTGTTACAGAGGGAATCTTACAGTTTGAAAGCCAAACTTTCTTGGGACTGTCATAAGCCCTTTAAGTTTTATATGTAACCTTATACTCTTGGGTCTAATAGGATGATTATACTTTGTAGACATCACTAGGCTTAGCAAATCTTGAGCCTCTGTCAACCTTATATCTAAGAAAGATATAAGATAATATCTGAAAGCTATAGAAGAGATTCCCCTGCTTTGCTCTAGCTACCTACCTGAGGAACCACAAGTATAATGTGTTTGTATATGATTGTTTTGTTCTGGGACTGTGAGAATTCATGCTAACTCTTCCATGGTGGAACACAGTATTTAGGGAAAGTTAAAATGGGTCTCCTGGACTAGGGTCACTCATACTTACTTGGCTCATAGTAAACTATTTTCTTATTTTCCTGCAAGCCAAGTCATTGTTTTATGTTAGTGATATTGAAACCATATACCAACTAAGTATATTTGGAGAGAAGTCCTACTTTTTCCACTGGGTTTTCAAATGAGGCGAAGAAAACACAGAAGATAAGGACTTCCTGAAATGGAGATGTAATTGTTCCATTCTACTAAGATGTCACATAGAACACAGAGCACTTTGCCACAATTTTTAAATACATGCATATAAGAAAATGTCCATAATTTAAAGATGAATTCAATTTCTGTGAGCCCTAGAACTTAAGAAGGTGGCAAGCAATGACCTGGGAAATGTTTGCATATACTTGTAGTCCTAGTTACTAAAAAGGCTAAGACCTGGAGGGTCATGGTTTAAAACCAGCCATGGTAGGAAAGTCTACTAGATTCTATCTCCAAAACAATAAATAAAAAAGTAGGTCTGGGGTCATAGTTCAAGTGGTAGTGCATGAGCAAATAAGCCAAGCAAATATAAGATTCTGAAACCCTGGTACCATAAAAAAATGGCAAGAAATTAATTCCATGGATTACAAACTAGAACACTTCATTCCCTGCATGGAAATTATTAGTGTGAATGATAGCCTCATTATTGTTTGAATAATAGGGATTTACATTCATTTCCAAAACAATAGTTGGGCTTCTGCTATCCTCTGATAGCATGATCCTTCACCCCACACCCCATAAAAGCTGATGTGACTAGTAAAGACTTGTCATGAGGTGATATAATGCTGTGCATTTTGATAGAAGCCGGTGTACAGTATGATGACACCTGGCATAAGCATGGTTTCCAAGCAATCCTGGTGAAGATTAGGAGGTATCTAGATTACAGTGACAGTAATGAAGGCTTTGGTGCTATGCAGCACGCTCAGATTTTAATGCACATAGGCATTCTTTTGGATTCATGGACCTTCAGATTGTGATTCTGCATCTCTGGGTAGTTACTAAAAATCTACATTTCCCAGATGTTGGCAAGTGTGCACTTTGAGTACTGAGGAGAGAATCAAGAAGAGGCCTAACATGCTACTTGATAATAGCTCAGGATCATTCACAAGGGTGTTAATCAGCTTTAGGTTACTGTAACAAATGGCTCAGAAAATCAACTTATAAGGAGAAAAGACTGGCTGGGACTCCTCGTTTTAGAGGTTTCTGTGTACTGTCAGTTGATCCACTGCTCTGGTGGCACTTCATAACAGGGTGTGTGTGATGGAACAAAACCACTTCCCTCCAGAAAATGAGCTAGAGGTGAAGAGCAAGGCTCCAGGGTTTCACAATCACTCTTGAGGGTACACCCCGTCAATGAACTAAAGATCTCCCAGTAGGTCCCACCTTTTAAAGATATCACTACTCCCACTGGTGCTATCCTGGGCACTAAGCCTTTAACACATGAGTCTTTGGGAAACATGCCAGATGCAGACTATAGTACTTTGTTGTAAATGCTGAGAAGAGTTTTTCTTTTCCCTCTTTTTCTCTCTCTCTCTTCCTCCCAACTTCCTGCAATATATTTCAAACATACATAAAAAATTCAGCCAACAATAGAATCGTATCTAGATTTTACAAATGCTCATCTGTAGCCCCATCTGCTTCACAGTTTCTAATGACATGGTGAAAACTCCTTTTATCCCCCCCAATCCTCCTCTCCCATTCCCTGTCCCTTGTCCTTCTTCCTATACTTTTATATTTCCACATATGCATATGTATATAACCAATATTTAGTTGTTTTTGTTTTTCTTCTTTTTTATTTTGGTGCTGGGAATTGAATCCAAGCCTTGTACATGTTAAATGTGCACTTGACCACTGTACTATACTCTATATTCTACATGGAAACCTAATACTCTGAACTCTGATTTTTCTCATATTCTTATGAGTGTATTTCAATTTATTTACCCAGTTAGCTTTTGGGAAGGATTTACATTGTTTTCAATTGTTCTTTTTCAAAGCAACAATTTTCAAGGATTCTGATATCCTGGATACTTGTATTCTGTATGCATTGGAAATATGTGCCCTAAGTGCATGGCTTGCTTTGCTGTTTTGACAGTGATTTTTAATTTACTTCCCAGAATCTTTTCTTTCACATGGAGATATTAAATTTTACTGTGATCTAAACTGTCAATTTCTTTTCTGTTGCAGTTTGTGCTTCTTAAATTGTGTCAAAGAAATGTTAAAGATGTGCTCTGAAAAACTCAGGATTTTGCAAATAATAGGAAGCAATTGAGCCAAATTTATATATTATGGGCCATCATGATTGCAGTTTTTAAACTATTAGTGTAAATAGATTTCTTTCTATAGATGCGGCCTTATTTTATTTCTATTTGTCAAATTTCCAGTTGGGAATTTGTGCTACCTATCTCTGTCTCTCTCTGGATTGAACTCTGGACCTTATTCATGCTAAGCACATACTTGACCACTGAGTTACAGTTGCTGTTGTATTTTATTCCTGAATCTTCATTTGGTTTGGAAGCACCCTCTTCTGGAGTTTTTGGCTGCTATCTTCTGGTAGGGTGGAGGGCTCATTAGTTCCCGTAGAACTTTCTCAAGGATACACTGAGACACTAAAGGGGAGTTAGTCCTTGGAGTATGAACACCTCCCAGTTACCAGGCTGCCTTCTCTCAGGTCTCACACAACTGTCTGTGGTCAGCCACTACACAGTGCCATTTCTTTTTTTTTCATATATTTTTATTGTAATTAATAGAAGGGTTACATTATATTCACCAGATAGAAGGTGCATTACTTCACAAACTTTGGTCCCCATTTCCCTCCCCCCACCCCAGCCCCTCATCTTGTTTTCCCCCTTCCCTATCTGATTTCAAATAACCAAATAAGCACATATATCAGATAACTGTAACAATATGAGATAACCAAGGGTCAACAAAAGAGATGAGAGATAACATAGTACATTAAGGACAACCATCACTCATTATATGGCTTTTGTTTCCATATCCTGGAGGTCCTTTCATTTTAGTGTCATATTATATGGCCTTATGTATTTAGGTTTTTGCTCTATTGTAAATCTCTGCTAGGAGAGTACATAGTGCCATTTCTTTTGTGCATACCCTTTCTTCCATTTGATGCACCTCTGTCCCTGAATGAAATCCTCAGAGTCCTTCGTGAACATCATGTTCAGAAATACTATGTATCATTCAGCATCTTCTATTGTTAGCTTCCATCACTGTGCTAGTAGTTGCCTGTTCATTCACAGTCTTTTTTTCCTCTTTCTTTCCTTTTTTGTATGTACTGGTACTGGGGCTTCAATTTAGGGCCTGGACATTTTCCTTGAGCACTTTTTTTTTTTTTGTCAAGGTTGAACCATACCTCCAACTCTGGCTTTTTAATGGCTAATTAGAGATAGGAGTCTCACAGGCTTTTCCTGAGTAGCTAGAATTACAGGCATGAGCTACTGATGTTTTATCAAGCCCTTCTTTCATAACAATTTTGGAAATGTCTGATGAGGATGTCCCCATCTAGCAGTCCTGCAGAATAGTCCCCAGGCTGCTGTGTTATGAGAAAGCCTGCCTGTCTTATGTGTACCAGGCCATCTTTCCGTCAGCTTTACAAGTGGCTGCTGCTCACTTGCCTCAACTCTCAGCATCGGGACTGGGATATGTCCCTTACTGTAACTTTTACAAAGCCTGGCTAGTCAATGTTCCTTGATGACCCCAGCTTTGATGTGCTGTTGTGTAACATTCCCCTGCCAGACCCTCCCCCACCCCCTACCTTTAAACTCCTTGGCTATGTTATATTGTTTGTATTATCTTATGTCCCATCCGATTCGATTCTGGGGGCTTTGAAGTTTATGTGGCTGATCCAGTGTTTATTCTGACTTTTTGGCTCCTTTATTTCCTCAACCCCACTGATATTTTCCTCCATTTCACAAGTACCATCTCTCCAAAGCCAAGGGCTACCCTAAAAATTACTATTGACTGCCTGGCTGGGAGTGGTGGAACATACTTGTAATCTCAACATTTTAAAAGCAAAGGTGGAAGAATTACAAGTTCCATGCCAGGATGGAGAAAGATTTTGTCTAAAGGAAAGAAGAAAAGGAAAAAGAAAGGAAGGAAGAATAAAAGAAAGTAAGAAAGAAAGAAAGAAAGAAAGAAAGAAAGAAAAGAAGGAAGGAGGAAAGAAAGGAAGGAAGGAAAGAAAGAAAGGCAGCAGGCAGTCAGGAAGGAAGGAAAAAAGGGAGGGTAGGAGTTGTTTTGCAAAGTTCTGTAGGCCAGAGTCCAAGCCCCAGGTGCCAGTGAGGCTGGGCTCTGGTGAGGGCCCTTTCCTGGTTTGCAGATGGCTATCTTCTCACAGGGTAGACAGGAGGAAGTGGGAGAGGGACAGTTAGAGGGAACGCCCTCTTCATATAAGGCTTGAGTCGCATCCTATTAGAGCAACATTCCCATTTCTCATAAAAAGCCATTGGATGTTATGGCTGCTGCACATGCATTCTATAGAGGAGGGGATGGAGAGGGTGTTGTGATTCACTTTATAGCAATATCCTAACCTCATTGTTATCAAAAAAACACCAGTGTTGAGACTATCTTGTCTTTGACTCAGTTTCTTTGGGATCATCTAGTCAGTCACTCTGCTATATTTGTCTCTACTTTTACTGGGATTTTCAAGTTTATGCACACCCTTTTCCTTGCATCCTCCTTTTCTATGGGCTTCATTTCTGTCCTGTCTTGCCTGGATGGTGTGGCCTACACTTTCCACCAAATCAGCCTAAGTCTCATGGATTATTTATTGTTCTCTACAGCACATCCCTGTCCCTAAATCCTAGGTCAGTCTTCCTGTCCTCACTGTGCCTCTAAACCTAGGCTTCCATCTAGGCTGGACAGATGAAGCCCATACGTATTTGTAGAATATGAGATACTGTAAACTCGTGTCCACTAAACCATGGACATGGAAGTCCAAGTCCCAGTCATGTTGGATTTCCATCCTACACAGCACCAAATACGAGCCATCTCTCCTTACCACTCAGCCCTGGATGTGGCTCCTGCTCCACACAAAACAAAAGCTCCAGTAGATCTCCCTCCCATCCCCAGTTCTATCTGGTTGTTTCTATTCCTTTCCCTTGTCTTTCTAACTCTGGGGATAGTAACAGCCTCCACTGTTACCAGCCTTTGGATATCTTAGCCTCCCCATTTCCATCCAGGAACATGTCTCTCTGCTACCTTGAAACCTGCACTTCAATTCAAT
Source organism: Megascapheus bottae (assembly GCF_031878675.1). Taxonomy (NCBI): domain Eukaryota; kingdom Metazoa; phylum Chordata; class Mammalia; order Rodentia; family Geomyidae; genus Megascapheus; species Megascapheus bottae. The sequence continues at coordinate 27,923,120 of NC_143530.1, read as the reverse complement.
TATTCAAAGGTGGCATAGATCCACAGGTAAGGAGGCTCTGTCCCATAAGACTTCCCCTACTTCAGATGCCCTCCACACATTTCAGCCCCCTCCCCAAGGACCCACACCTCCATCCAACATGTTACAAATGCAGGGTTACTATTACTCCACTGGAATGTAGTTCCAGAGGATTTTTAGGGGGACTCAAAGCACTCAGGACAGCCCTGCACTTCTAATTCCAGATCCATGCCAGGGAAGGTCTGTAGAGGTCCTAAGTTTCCATGCTGTCTCTATGGAGACAGGGCACATGACCTCTGGGGAGCATCTGCAAGAAGTTCCTCTAGCTCACTAGTCAGTCTCTGTAGAAGGTCTCTTTATTCTGTGGGCATGATTTGATTGGTTGAATTGTTGGTTATTGCTGATGAACTCCAGCTACCCCCCTTCCTACAATTCTCTAGGTCAGGGTGGGGCTGAAAGTTCCAGCCCTAATCACAATGGCCTCCAGTGCCATTGTGAAACTACCTAGGGGTCAGCTTATCTTATGAACATAAACTCAGATGTGGTCCAAAAGGGCTTTCTGGGACTACCAGCATCATACTGGTCAGGTGTTAGGACATCATTATTATACCATAATCCCCAGGAAGCATGTGAACAGAGTTTGTTTCTTACAAGCATGGTGGCCCTCTTGTCTCCACTGTACATGTATCCTGAGTGTTACCACATCACAGATGTGTCTCTCCTGGATCTTGGACTCTTCAGTCTTTATCCTCACCATTGTAGCCCAGCATCTGCCCATAGTAATTGTCAGCAAGTTTTTGTTCATTCATTTTCAGTGTTGGGGATGGAATGCAATGCCTTGCATCTATACTAGACAAGAGCCCTAGCTCCAGTCAGATGGGGAATGGATCCATAGTATATTTTAGCAATGAATTCTTCCTCCAGTGAGAATAGAGATCTCAGTCTCTTAAGTAGCTAGGATTCCAGGTATGAGCCACCAATACCCAGCTAAAACTTTTCTTGAAACCTAGTCTTAAGTATTAGAACAGCACAAGAAGGTAGATCAGCAAAGTGATGGACCTCTTATTCTGGATACGTATTCTTCCAACACTTCATGTGAGAGCACGCCCTAGGTATACCATGGCTGCTGAGTCCGCACACCTTGATGGCCCGAGCATGCCCTCTTAGATGGCTTGAATTTCATTTTGGAGTAGACCACAGGACTGTGCAGGTGGAGCTGCCGTTCTCCCATATCCTAGCCATGCCAATGCAATGCATAAGTCTCTGTCAGCCTTTAGAACATCTTCAGGCTGTGATTTTCTTTTCTTGTTTGCACATTCCATGACCTGTCTGGCCTCTTCTCTAGCACTTGGGGAGCATTAGTTAATTTGATCCCTAATGTTTTCAGTGTAGGAAACTAACAGGGAGACTGCTCTGCACACTTGGAAACAATAGAACCTTTGTGGACTTCCCTTTGTCTGAGAGGCAAGGGAGTGGAGAACAGGGTGCCAGCTCTGCCTGGTTCATATTCTGCCTTCACAGTCATGTAAATAAGACCATACTTACCTTGCTTTCTGCCTCTTATCATGGAGATCATTGCAATACCTCTTAGAATTGATTTGTAGAGTAAATTAAAGCTTAGAATGCATCCTAAGTATACGACAAATATAGCCTGCCATTACCATTCTTTCTTTACAATCTTTCTTTATGGAGAAAATAAGATGATATTACATATACACAAAGGGATACTAGGGAAACTGCTAAATATGAAGCAAGAGAAAGATACTTTTCCCCCACTCTTTTTTCTTCCATCTTTAAAATTAAAATTTATTACTTGCAGGGGGGCCTTCATTTGAATATGTCCATTTGTGAATACCATGGGAATGACTTTTCCATGTGTAGATTTTTAAGTGGAATTTTTTTTACTCCCCCCCACACTTTTTGTTGTTCTTGTTTGTTTGTTAAGTGCTGGTCCTGGGGCTTGAATTCAAGGCTTGGGCATTGTCCTTGAGTTTTCTTTCTTTCTTTCTTTCTTTCTTTCTTTCTTTCTTTCTTTCTTTCTTTCTTTCTTTCTTCTCAAGGCTAATGCTCTACCATTTGAGCCACTGCTCTACTTTTGGATTTTTGGTGGTTAATTGAAGATAAGAGTCTTACAGGCTTTCCTGCCTAGGCTGGCTTCAAATTGGGATCATCAGATCTCAGCCTTCTAAGTAGCTAGGATTACAGGCACAAACTACTGACATCCAGCTTGTCTACAGTTTTGAACCATGTGTATGCATTTATATACCTTTTAATTCTTTTTCAGTATCAGTGATTATGCACAGGGCTTCATGCACGGTAGGCAAGATCTCAGAGCTACATCCTCTTGTGATTTACTAAGATGGGTTTCTTTTTTGCTTAAGATAGTCCCAAACTCCTGGGCTCAGTTTTCTTCCTGCTTTAGCTTTCTGAATACCTGGGGCAATAGGAGCTCTTACAGTTTGCATCTTTATTGTTCCCCAAGGACTACATGCTGAAGGGTTGATAGTTACCATGTGGTACTCTTAAGTAGAACCTTTAGGAGGAGGGGACTAGTGTGAGGAAGTTAAATCATTGGGGGTGTGGCCTTGGATGGAACAGTCCAACCTTGACCCCTTCCTTTCTGTCTTTGCTTCCTGGCTGCTGTGACCAGAGCAGATCTGCTCCACCATATGTGCCCTCACCATATGTACCCCAAAGCAATGAAACCAAGTCATCAATAGACTAGAATCTCTGACACTGTGAGCCAAACAAACCTTTTCTTCTCAAAAGTTGATTATTGCAGATATTTCCTTACTGTGACAGAAAGCTGATGAAGGCAGGTGTATCAAACTAGCTTTTCATGTATATCTATTTCTAAACAATGTCCCTTTATTATATCTTATAGATTTTGAATTTTTTTTTTTGCCAGTCCTGGGTTTAAGCTCAGGGCCTGAGCACTGTCCTTGGATTTTTCTCAAGGCTAGAGCTCTACCACTTGAGCCTCAGCACCACTTCCGGCTTTTTCTAAGTATGTGGTACCAAAGAATCAAACCCGGTCTTCGTGCATGCTAGGCAAGCACTCTACCACTAGGCCAAACTCCCGGCCCCAAATTTCTCTCTTTTATATACTTATGTACACATTACTATACCTGTGCCCTCCTTGTTACAAACGTGTTTAGAATAAACAATTCCAAGGCCTTGCCTACCAGTTTCACTGCTGCTGAGTTGCGGTACGTAAGTATTCAAATGAACAAGTAATACTTAAGTCAGGTAGAATACAACCTATAGGTAACTCTATTTATGTGAGCTTGTGTTTTTCACCAATGATGAAAATACACAACAAATAATAATCAGGGCTTGGATTTAAAATGATGTGAATACATTATAACCTATTAATTCCATAGAAGCTTTCAGAGCAGTTTGATTAGGCATTTGATTATCATTTATCTTACTTAAATGGGCCTCTGTAATATAGGGGGGCTTAAGAATGATAGTCAATTATATTGACTTCGTGTCTTCTGGAAAAAAATATAAGCAGCATCATAATTCCTGTAGGGAGTATGGTTACTTTTCTAAATCTCATAATTAGCTCTCCAAGTATCCAAAAGAAACATCTCATTGCCGTCTTTCAAATAGCTACCTCTTTTTTAAAGCTGGATAATGTATGCGTTGGCAGACAGAAAGACCAAAATAGATTAAGTGGTGCCTGTCTGCTACCCTTAGGTGATGAGACAAAAGAGAAAGGAACGAGGAAGACATTACTGGTACTTCTGGCTTAGGAAGCTCAACAGCATTCTTCTTTGTCCATCTGTTGAGTCCCTCCACTGCCCTTCCCCCCCACCCCCCGCCAACCTAACTACTCAGGGTATTCTATGCCAAGATCTGGCAACACAGAGAATAATAAAATGTTCTCCCTGCCGTGAACTTTCAGCAGTTCATTGCCTAATGAGGACAGCACAGTCATGCAACAACATGGCTTGCAAATTGAAGAATGAATAAAAGGTGCTTTAGGACTTTGGGACACAAGATACAGGCAACATGGGTGCATCAGCTATTGATGGGTGACTGGATGTTAACTATCACTGGCTTTTGTCTTATCTGAGATGAGGTGTAGAGGTCTTAGTTCTGTTTCCTTTGTGACTGAAGACACAAACCGGTAGGTGCTATGATTGGTGGTACTTCTTACATGCCTGTGGACACACATCTAACCATCAAATGTCTATTCAGGGGAAAACACTATTCTGGTTTCCGTAGACAAGTAAAACAGATAGGAAGGTAGTTTTTGGTCTAATCATTAACAGTGCATCTGGCTTTTGGCATTATAGTCCAAATTCTTTTTTTTTAGTTATTACAGTTTATTGAGTTTTCTTTCCATATATTTTTATTGTAATTAATAGAAAGGTTACATTATATTCATCAAATACAGGGTGCATTAGTTCACATATATTGATGCCCTTTCTCATGTCTTGGTCCCCATTTCCCTCCCCCCACCCCCGCCCCTCATCTTGTTTTCTCCCCTTCCCTATCCAATTTCAAATAACCAAATACGCATATATCCAATATATCAGATAACAAAGTGAGATACTGTAACAATATGAGATAACCAAGGGACAGCAAAAGAGATCAGAGAAGACTCTCTTTAAGTCTTTGGTCCATCTTTTAATGGGATGGTTGTTTCTTTGGAGATTAGTTTTGGAGTGATTCATTTTTTTGAGCTGTTGATATATTTTAGATATGAGGACTTTGTCTGTTGTATGTTTAGTGAAGATCTTCTCCCACTCTGTAGGCATTCTAGTTAATTTGCTAGCTATGTCCTTTGCCATACAGAAGCTCTGTAGTTTAATGCAGTCCCACTTATCCAGATTTTCTTTGATTTGTTGTGATTCTTGGTCCTTATTAAGAAAGTTTCGAATCTTATATAACAAAAACAGAAATTCACCTACAATATTAAAAATAAGAGCATGGTAATGGACCAGTAAAGTCATAGAGAGTCTGGGCTGAAGGTTTGAGGTTTTCTCTCATTCTACCCCTGACCCCCACCACCCAATTATGTGGCTGTAATTTGTCCATAATGACACTAGTTACGGATGAGAATCCTTTGCAGTACAGTAGCTGCTAAGCCTGGTGCTTCCTCTAAACAGAGAGAGAGAGAGAGAGAGAGAGAGAGAGAGAGAGAGAGAGAGAGAGAGAGAGATATTAACAGTATGTGAGCCAGGTACAATCCTAGCTATTCAGAAGGCTGAGATTTGATTATCTTGGTTCAAAGTCAGCCTGGGCAAAAAAGTCCCCCTGAGACTCTTGTTTCCAATTAACCACTCTGAAATCAGAAGTGATGCTATGGCTCAAATGGTAGAGCATAAGCCTTGAGCAAAAAAAAGTTCAGAGGTAGTACTCAAGCCCTGAGTTCAAGCCCTACAACTGACAAAAAAAATCAGAAATAAAATCAGTGCATGAGAGACCAAGGTGAGGGTATAAGCTTAGGAATAAGGAAGACTGAAAAAGATGTCTGGTTGTCTAGGCCACTTGGGCTCAGAAGTCTGTGACTAGAATCTTTAAGCTTGCAGAGCCCTGAAAGTCCTGCTTACTCAGATGCAACCCTTTCTACATCTCTGAGCTCAGATCATGATTTTTTTTTCCAGGGCAAGACTGAGACTCATCATGGCTAAATGTCTTCTCAAGAAGTAGGGCCGGCTGGCAGCTGGAGTGACCTATGTGAGCTGCAGTACCCATTTTATGATTTTTCCATTTCCCACACAGGAGGACATGGGCTCTGTGCCTTGAACTTGCTATCAAGCTGTCAGTGAATGTCGCACTTTTCCTTGGCATTTGTTCATACAAATTGATAAATTGAATGAGGGGAGCTCTAGGGTCAATTCAGACTGACTCCAAATGACTTCTTTGTGTAGAAGAGCTTGGCAAGCGGAATGGAATTTCTTTAAAGAAAAACAAAGAAAACACCTTTTTAATGGTACTAGAAATTGAACTCAAGGCCTCATGTGTACGAGATGAGCTCTTTATCAACTGAGTCATGACTCTGGCTCTTTTTGCGTTGACTCATTTTTTTCAGATAAGATCTTAAGTCTTCTATGCTGCTGTCAGAAAGAATGACATTGCCCCATTTGTTAGGAAATGGAAAGACTTAGAAAAAATCATATTAAGTGAAGTAAGCCAAACTCAAAGGAACTTAGGCTCAATGGTTTCCCTCATTCGTCATAATCAGTAGAAACCTTGGGCTCTACTAGCAGAGATCTGCAATAGAGCAAAATCTTGATACATAAGCCCATATAATGTGAAGCTAATTGAAAGGACCTCCAGGATATTGAAACAAAAGCCATATAATGAATGATTGTTGTCCTTAATGTACTATGTTGTCTCTCATCTCCTTTGCTGTCCCTTGGTTATCTCATATTGGTATAGTATCTCACTTTGTTATCTGATATATTGAATTTATTTGTATTTGGATATTTGAAATTTGATAGGGAAGGGGGGAAAACCAAGATGGGTGGGGGGTGTGGGGGGGGGTAGGGAAATGGGGACCAAGACATGTGAAAGGGTATCAATGTATGTGAATTAATGCACCTTCTCTCTGGCAAATATCATGTAACCCTTTTACTTATTACAATAAAAAAAATTAAAAAAAAAAGATCTCAAGTCTTCCCCTATGACTGGTCTCAGACTACGATTCTCCTGCCTATGCCTCCCAAGAAACTGGGATTGCAGGTATGAACCACAATCCTGCAGAGCCTTTTTTTTTTTTTTTTTTTTTTTTTGGTCAGTGGTTGGACTTGAATTCTGGGTCTGAGCGCTGTCCCTGAGCTCTTCAGCTCAAGGCTAACGCCCTACCCCTTAAGCCACAGTGCCACTTCCTGGATCCTTCTTTTGAATGCTCTGCCTATGGTTGAACCTAAATAGATTCCCAACCAGAAAGTTTTCAGAGGACTATCAGCATCAGAATCACCCAGGGAACTAGTTAAGCAGATTACAGAGCTCAACATTGGGCCCCTCAACCTACAATCCACAGGGCTATGGAAATGTGTATTTAACTGCTTGCCCAGGTAATGATGTGGAAACATTAGAACCCTTGTGATGTAAAATATAAAATGCTGGTGCTGCTAATAAAAATGACATAGTGGGCCTGGGAGTTTGGCCTAATGGTAAGATTGCTTGCCTAGCATGCACGAAGACCTGGGTTCGATTCCTCAGTCCCACATACATAGCAAACAGCCAGAAATGGTGCTGTGGCTCAAGTCGTAGAGCTCTAGCCTTGAGAAGGCCCAAGGACAATGCCCAGGCCCTGAAATCAAGGCCCAGGATTGGCAAAAAAAAAATAAATGACATAGTGACATAGTGAAATTACCATAGACTCTAGCCTTTCTATGTCTGGGTATATGCACAAAAGAATTAAAAGCTGGGACCCACACATGTGTCTATACATCCATGTTCATAGCAGCATAACTCATAACAAACAGTGGAAGCAACACAAGTGACTATCGGTGCTAAACAATGTACACATGCTTAATATACACATGGGCTATTACTCAGCCTAGTGGAAGATGGGAATTCTGCCCCATGTTCTAACAGGGATGGAACTTGAAGCCCTGTGCTAAGTTAAACAAGCCAGACACAAAAAGATAAGCACCGTTTTGGTTCCATCTATGAGAGGTTCTTAGAATAGTCAAACTCACAGAGATAGAAAGTAGAATGGTGTTTACCAGGATTTGGGGGAGAAAGGAAAAATGGAGAGCCAATATTCCATGGCAATGAAATCTCAATTTTACAAGATGAAAAGTTCTGGACATAAGTGATAGCAATGTCTTTGCAGCCAGGTAAATATTTAATGTCACCGACCTGTGCCCTTAAAATGACCAAAATGAATTTAGGTGTGGAGGTACTGCCAGTTACTTGAGAGGTGGAGATGGAGGATCATGGTCTGAGGCTGGCTCTGAGGCAAAGTCGAAATCCTATCCAAAAAAAAAAAAAAAAAAAAACCCAACCTAAAAGCAAAAAGACTTAAGAGCCCAGTGCAGGGTCCAAAATTTAAACCCCTATACTGATTCAAAGGGTTCAAAATTTGCCAGGCGTGGTGGCTCATGCCTGTTATCCTAGCTACTCAGGAGGTTGAGATCTGAGAATCAAGGTTCAAAGCCAGCCTGGGCAAAAAAGGACCTGAGACTCTTCTCTCCAATTAACCTCTAGAAAACAGGAAGTGGGGTTTGGCTCAAGGGTAAGGAGGTAGCCTTGAGTTGAAGAGCTCAGAGACAGCGCCCAGGCCTAGTTCAAGCTCCATGACACACAAAAATAAAGGGTTCAAAGTGGAAAATTTCATATTATGTGTACTTAACATAATTTTAAAACAATAAAAACAAATTTCAATTGTTTATAAATTTATATTTATTAGAATTTTTTCTTATAATTTTATTTTATTGTTGGGATAATGTACAGAGGGATTGCAGTTACATATGTCAGGTGGTAGGTGCATTACTTCTCATAGTTGATACCCCTTCTCATGTTTTTGTCCTCTTTTCCTCCCCCCAGTCCCTCCCAATCATCTTGTTTTACCCCTTCCCTTCCCTATTTCAAATAAACATATATACAACACACCAGGTAACAAATGTATACATAGGATAAGACTAAACAAAATGAGCTCTAAGATATGGAAAAAAGAGGTTTATCTTTGTGATTGTTGTTCTCAATGTACTATGTGCAGTTATTTCTTTTCTCTTCCCCCCCTTATGTGGTTACTGTATCTGATTTTGTTACCTGGTGTATTGTATATTTACCATAATTTAAAAAAATTTAAAAGAAATAATGAAAAAAACAAGCTCTCCAGGTAACTCCTATGTTGTGTCTCCCTCTCCCTCTCTCCTTTCACCCTTTCTCCCTTCTCCCTCTCCCTCTCACGTAGCTCAGGATTAAGACTTTTTAATCTCTCTTGAATTCTCCCTTTTGCTCCATACCCCTCTTTCTCTCCCATTCTCAGTGGCTCAGGATCAAACACAGTTTTGTATATGTTAATCACATAGGCTACCACTGAGCTATGACCTTAGCCATAAGCTCTTTTCTTCATCCATAGTATCCAGTCATTACCATATCCTTACCTAGGAGGTGTCTTTCCCTCCTCATCCCTCATCAGACCGGCAATATTTTGCTCCCCTCTGATTGTTGGCCCTGAAGTCTTTGGCACATTACCTAGTCATCCTGTTGAGAAAGTTGCTCTCCCCAAAGTACATTAAGGTTTTCCACAACCCTCATCAGCTGGCCTGACTCAAGCCAGTTAATCTAGTCGACGAATATTCCACATGCACATTCTCTGTCAAGGCAGGCTAACCATCTTGTGGTTCACTGAAACATGCTTTATTTCACCTTTTTACTTTTGCTCCTACAATCCCCTTCACGACGATGCTCCCTGCTTTGCACACTGTATCTACTGGGGTCCCACCCTCACTTTCTCCATCTATATGGAGTCCTGTCCCTAGCTATCTTCCTGTCACTCAGCAGTTTTCTCTCAGCACTATCCTATAGTCCCAAGTAAAAGAGAAACTGCTTTTCCAGTCAGCAAACCATTTTGTGTTTCTTCTGTATCTCCTTTAGTGGATCCAGCAGAGCCCTAGACTCCCTATAAATATTCAATAAGGCCTAGATGATGAATGTAAACGAATTTCAACTATTAATCACTATTAATAGATAATAGTGATTTCAACTTGAGCAGCCATCCGAGGAAACATCAGGTTAGTAATCAGTGTCCTTTCATATCTGAGTTGTGTATCCTCTACCAAAAGGGACCTCCTCATTTGGGAACAGGCAATTTTCAGGGTCACTTGAGGGCAACGCTGGATATATAGGGTGCAGGGCTTCACAAGAAACAGCTGAAATGTGTGACAGAGGAGGTGCTGACAAAAGAAGACATTTCAGGAATCTCACAAAAAAACCCCCACTCTCAAGAGGCAGCTTGGAGTTCCAGCTCTGAGCTCAGTGGTGAGAAAGAAGTAGGAAGCAGGACTGCAGATCCCAGATTGTCTCCAGAAGAGAAGAGTGAAGACCAAAGTCTCCTTTTCCTCCCTTCCTGCTTTTCATGGTACCTGCACCTCACCCTCCCCACCCACCCTCCTGTACCAACATCTGCAAATACAATCACCTGAAAGATCTGGAAACATACTAGAGACAGTGGGGACTTGATCTCGAACATCTGTGAGATCTGCTGCTCATTCGTCACTTGCTTACTGTGCGAGGCCCTGGGACATAGCCATGAGTGAGCCTGTCACACCTAGATACTACCATGTGCCAGCCATGATGCTGGAGAATCTTGGATGGAGACAACACAGGTTTTGCCAGAAAGATTGAGATGAGAGAGTCTTATGTATGTAGGCACTGATGACACAATGTGTGTCACACATATAAAGCAGTATAGTACAGCTTAAAGCTCAAATGTCACCTTAGTTATTTTTGTTTTTGGTTTTTTGCCAGTCTTGAGCTTGAGCTCAGGGTCTGAGCACTGTCCTTGGACTTTCTCAAGGCTAGAACCCTACCACTTGAGCCATAGCACCATTTCCAGCTTTTTCTATGTATATGGTATCGAGGAATCGAACCCAGGTCGTCATGCATGCTAGACAAAGCACTCTACCACTAGGCCAAACTCCTGACCCCGGTCAGTTTTATATGGCTATTTCAGAGTACTTGAGGGCTGGTGATTTGGTTCATGGTTCTGGAGGCTAGAAAGCTCAGGCACTGGGGGACTTGTGAGGGACTTCTTGCTGTGTCAGACCATGGCAGAAAGTAGCACGGCAGGAGAGCACATGTGGCAGAGACCTTGGGAGCAAGAGTAACCTGCTCTTACAATACTGCCATCAGTACTGACGTCAGCCCTTCCCCATGGCCCAGCCCTTCAAGGCTGTTGTGTTAGGAGTTGTTACATTTCCAGCACATGTACCACACCACACATCATCTGCTCAAAAAGGAAAATCAGATTCTTTATAGGAGAAATTTTGGTTTTGTTCTTTCAAATTTTATGTGATTTTGATTGCTGCAGTTGATTTGAGACAGCACCCGTCCCCCACAATTCAGACTGACCTTGAACTCTTTGATCCTCCTGCCTCAGCCTCCCTGGTGCTTAGAGTATAGGTGGGAGCCATCACACACTGTTTTTGCAATTAAAAAAAAATCTTTCTTTATAGCATCATTAAAAAGACATTCTCCTACTATATTGATCTCATCATCTTCCCTCTACTGCCAATGAAATAGGCTACAAAAGAGAATCCCCTCATATCTGATTGTGTCCTAGCAACCTGGTCTTGGATGTGTCAGGGGCTCAGCCCCTAGAGAACTATTGGCAAAAAAATAAAAAATAAAGAAACATATACTTATCCAGATATCCTTGTTCTGTTTTAAATGCCATTGACATCAGAGAGACCATTTCCTGTCCCTTGAATATTCCAGGGTTCTGCATGGCAGGAGCTAGTCTTGCCTGGAACCATGGTGAATATTCTTTTGGTCTCAGGAGGAAGTGGAACTGTAACCTATGTTTCTACTTCAAATAACTTTCCAATCCAGATCATCTTACAAAGCACTAAAACAAAAGTCCTGTCTATTCACGAATATTTTCCCACCATTGAAGTTAGTGACTCAAATGTTCACAACGAAGGACCACTTGTTAGCTGATGTCTTTATAAAGAGACAGACATGGAGGGAAAGTGGCTGTCTACAAGCCAAGAAGAGGCTTAGAACAGATACCTCCCACCCCCAGACCTATTCTAGCAATCCTGTTCTGGTTTGAATAGGACTGTACTTCTGAATTCTTTTTTTAAAGATTTTATTAACACTGATTTTTACATCATATTTCAAATATCATGTTTAACAAATAAGTATTCAAGAAGGGAATCTCTATATGCAATCACTGGCACATAGATTTTAGAACATAATTAAAATTAAGCTGAGGGTTTTTATGTCATAGATACATATTAATCTATATAATAAAACATGCCTAAAGGTATATATCCCACAATAGATTTTTATGTCTGTTCAGTTATGTTTATATCATCAAGACCATGTCCATAACCTTGAGTACCCAAATAGTGAGTCATCGCTCTTGTACTGTTTGGATCTAATATCTACATATTAAGGATACCATGAGCCTTTTGTTCCTTCAGCCTTGATTATCTCACTCTAGCCTCATCCACTTCCCAGTGAATGCCATTATTATTGTCTGTTGGCTATGTAGAATTCCATTGTGTATATATATATATATATAAATATATATATCACATTTTTTTGTATCCATTCATCTGCAGTAGGGCATCTGGGTTGTTTCTGTTGCTTGGCTATTGTGAACAGTACAGAGATGAACATGGCTGAGAAGGTGTCCTTATCATAACCTGGGTTATGATACTCAGGGTAGATGCCCAAGAGTGGTATGGCGGGATCATAGGGAAGGTCTATTTTCAGTTTTTTAAGAAACCTACAAATTGCCTTCCAGAGTGGTTGTACTAGTTTACATTCCCACCAGCAGTGCAGTAGGGTTCCTCTTTCTCCACAAACCCACCAGAATTTGTCCTTGTCTGAGTTCAGAATATTGGCCATTCTAATTGAGGTAAGATACCTTAGGGTTGTTTTCATTTGTATTTCCTTTATGACCATGGATGATGAGCATTTTCTCATATGTTTTTCTGCCATTTCAACCTCTTCTTTTGATAAGTCTCTCTTTAGTTCCCTAGTGATTGGTTTGTTGGGTTTGAGGGGATTAGTTTCTTGAGCTCCCTGTAGATACTGGATATTAAACATTTGTCTGAAATATTATTGGTAAATATCTTTTCCCAGTTGGTTGGCTGTCTTCTGAATTCTTACAGGGGTTTATTCTGTAAAATCCAGTGATGATTTTATTAAGAGAAAGATGAAAACTTCTGATTCTGGTATTTAGATTTGAGGCCTTCAGTAACTGACTTGATCTCTTCTGTCCTTTGGGTGGTGCCTTCATGATTGAATCTAGTGGCTCTATAAGGAGAAGGAGAGAAACCACAGAGACAAAATTTGCACATATTCTTGATACCCATTTGTTTCAGAGCTGGCTGTTTGGGATCCAACCTCCTCACTTGTATGAACTTAATGAACCTCTTTTGTCCATAAAGGAACCTGTCTCAAGTACTTTCCATTACAGTGCCAAGTGGGCTAATATTAATACATTCCTCAAAGATTTCTATCATAACTGAAACTGTGGAACTATAAGCTACCTGAGTTTATGGTAGTTCATTGTGACAGTCACAGGCATTAATATTCATGTTCTATTTTGTGGCCAAACTTCCCCAGGAAGAATCAGAAGATGCGTCAGCCACCAACATCCAGGACCCACAGAGACCCTGGCAGCCAGCTAGAGATGGCTAGTCCATGGTCACATGCTCAGTATTAATTCTGCCAGCTGTGGCAGCTTGGTGACTAACTTTAGAAGGCAGAGATTTCCTGGAGCACCACAGACTCTCAGTCAGTCCCGGCACCCACAATCTAACATACAGTGGGAACTAAATTATTCACACCAGGCTTGATTGTTGTGTGTTCTGGAATTCTTTGGAGACAGGTTAGTCAGAGAAGATCTTGGTATCCCAAAGGAGAAAGTTTGGGGGCCATTTCTTGTATGTACTTAAAAGTCTGTTTTCTTCAGGTATTATACAATCTAGTCTCTCTGCTTGAATCCCAAATCCAATATCAAGAGTGAATGTATCCTGAAGCTAGGGATTTATGACTATAAACCTACCAACTCGAGAGGCTGAAATCAAGGATTTGATGTTAGAAAGCCAGCCCTGTGTGTGTTCTCACACAGAGAGTAAATCAGGCCATCTTTCTGAAGGTTTTTCTGGAAGATGGAATTATATAGAAACAACTTGCCCTAATATGCACTACAAACTTTTCTCTCCCTTTGAAAATTGTCAAATTCTTTGGTTGCAGTGCATCTTCTAGATATTCCTATCACTTCTCAGAGGCAGTGATAGGTTCTGCTGGGGCAGATGGAGTCAGCTGTCAGGAAGTCCAACGGAGAGGACCCTGCTATCAAACAAGTTGGGGTAACACCAGCTGCTGTGAGGTAGAAGATGGTATCTAGGAGCCCCAGCCTGTCTCAGAAAGAGAGAGGGCACTAAGGGGGCACATACAGGCTTTGAGATTTGGTTGGATGTCATTAGAAGGCTGGGATACTTTTAAAATTGAACATCCTAAGAAATCTCTGTAAGGAGGGAAGACTAGAGCAAAATGAAAACATAGCAGTCATTCATTTTTGCCAAGAGAGGGCTTGAAGGGGAGTTCTTCTGTGGGTGATACCATGACCTTGTTTTGTCCAACTTAGACAAAGTTATGAAGTATCCTTGTTTTGTGTCTCATTTCATAATGGTTAGAGTGGCATGGGAGGGTGGTATCTGTGTGTGACCTAGCTGAGGTTTGGTCAGGGACTGATTTTCATTTTCTTGGTACCCCATTGTAGAAAAACCCGTGCTTATCAAGCACATCTCTGGGCAAGGGTGATGGACCTCAGTTTGTCTCATGTTTTAGTTGAAGAGTATCAAACAGGGCTTTAATTCAATATCATGAGGAGATAACTAAATATTCATTGATTTAGCCAACATGCTTTTGCCCAAAGCCCTCCTAAGAATTCAAGGACTGGAGATTGCTATAGGTATGAGACATCTCAGACCTAACAATATGCAATCTCTGGGATGACAAGGTGTTTGGTGTGTGTGTGTGTGTGTGTGTGTGTGTGTGTGTGTGTGTGCAGCTAATGACTCAGTACCAGTGATTAAGCTGGGTGGCTCAAAACAGCAATTAGGGTCCAGGTCTAGAAAGGTGCAGATATCTTATCTATCCTTCTCTGTATTTTTGTCTGCTTTTCTGTTTGTCTGTCTGTCTGCCTATGGAAGTAGAAGAGAGTAAAAAAGCATGGAACACTATTGAAAGTGAACTAAAATGCAAGGACCAAGAGACATAACTTGAGTGAAGAATACCTGTTTAACAAGCAAGAGACCTTGAATTCAAATCCCAGCACCTCAAACATGAACTGTTTTCCTTCATCATAATCCTGGAGGTTGGCAGCCCTACATTAAGGCGCTGCAGGATTGGTCTCCCCACCTCAGAGGCTGAAAGTGATGGGTGGAGATTCACAAATTAGCCATTACTCTCACAGCCTGGGGGAAGGGGAAAGTCGCAGATAACTCTAACCTTGGAAGTGCCAGAATGGGGAAAGTTGGTTCCTCTTATTCTCCAGTATATTGAGTGATACAGATGAGGGACAGCCACCAGAGCCCCCCTCTCCCAACTGGGAAAGGATGGAAATGAACAACTTTCTAATTTCATCTCCCATGAACACTGACCTCAGAGAGGAGGGAGGTTGGTAGAGCTCTGTGATGAACTTGTCCATGTTCCTGCTGCAAGAAGTACTTTCCATATTGGACTTTCTAAGAACCTGTCCTCCTAAGACCGTGGAACAAAACAGAACATTGATTGGTTGGTCTTGGGAGGACTGTGCCAAGCAAGCTTTGAGAACTGGTTTGGCAATCAACCCAAGAGTATGCCCGCTCTGCTTTGTTGTGCGATTTAGGGCTGTTGTAGTTTTATTTTGCTCATATTTATCTGTTTGTAGTTACCCTCAAAGCTTTCATAAGGCTCAGAAGTCAGGGGTGTCATATCCTGGCTGGCTCAGTTTCTTTATCTGGAAAATGGGACTGGGACCATGCTACCTACCCCAGGAGATTGCTTATGGAAACTATGAGAGTGCCCAAGTCTTTTCTTTGCTTCCTTCAGAGGAGGCTGGAACTACAAATGAAGGAAAGACAGGCTGTTGAGGATCACATTCAAATATAATCAGCTCTGTGGTGATTTTCAAGTTGTACAGATCATTACATTTGACCAGCCAAAAAGGGAGTGGCCAGCTGTATTTTACAGTCCAGATCTTTCAAAGGGAAGCTTTAGAAATTGCTTTATATTTGCCATAAAAAAGGAGTCTTGAGAGTCTATGCCGAGGCCTGAATAAGGGCCAACTCATTTCAGTCACTCAGTTAATAATTAGCAGAGCTGGGACCATAGCTCATAGAGCAGGTTTGCATACATACTCAGTGACAGTAAGAAGTAATGGAAATAACAACAAAAAATTTATAAATGTAGAAACATTAGCTAACCCCTGTGTGTTCTAACTTGAATATGAAATGTTCTCCATATCATGTAACCCTTTTACTAATTACAATAAAAAAATAAATTAAAAAAAAAGAAATGTTCTCCACAAGCTCATGTGTTGGAGATGTGGTTCCAAAGAAAGGTCTGGGTAGTCAGGCAATACGTGACAGGGTCAGAGTCCCCTGCAGGCCATATCTGAGTCCATGTAGGGAAGCTGCTTCCTTGCATGAAGCTGTGCAAGTGAAACAAAAGATGCAGTGATCGCAGGAAGTTGAGGATGTCTAGAATGACTGCTGAGTAAACCCTCAGGCCATGAGTGGAGATAGGCCATGGTTACAAATGGCAAGTCCTATGTTCCTTTGGGTCTGGCTTACTTCATTTAATATGATTTTGTCCAAGTCTTTCCATTTCTTTACAAATGGGGTGATGTCATTCTTTCTGATGGCAGCATAGAATTCGGGGATATTTATAAGGAGGTTTTTTTATTTTTTGGTCAGTTGTGGGGCTTAAATTCTGGGCCTGGGCGCTGTCCCTGAGCTCTTCAACTCAAGGCTAGTGCTCTACCCCTTAAGCCACTGTGAGACTTCCAGTTTTCTGATGGTTGATTGGAGGTAAGAGTCTCACGAACTTTAGTGCCTGGGCTGGCTTTGAACCTTGATCCGCAGATCTCAGCCTCCTGAGTAGCTAGGATTACAGGAGTGAGCCACCATGCCCCACTTAAGAAGGGTTTTAAAAATAATGTTAGTATTGTTAAGACTAGAGGCTCTTGAAGATGGGAAAATGCATTTTCATTATGAGATGGCCATAGCTTTTGGGGGCCAGGAGCAGAGTGTTATTTAATATGAAATGTCCCAGGCTCTTGTGTTGAAGGTTTGGTACAGATACCAGATTGGTTTGAGGAGTTATGGGAACTGAGGGAGATGAGGGTTAACTGATGAAGTAGTTCATTTGGGGAGTGTTCTTGGGGGTGTCTGGTCCCTGGACATTTCTGGTGTCACTTTGCTTTGAGTCTACCATGAGGTAAAGACCTCTTCGGCCACATGCTCCTATCTATCACCACATTGTGCCTCGCCATGGGCACAGAACCAGCAGAGCCCAGAGCCCAGAGCCCAGGACTATGAACTGAACATCTGAGACCCTTTCTGCTGCTGAATCCTTTGTATAATGTCTGTACTCTGCCAGACATTATTCTAGTGTTGCCTCCATGTTAACTTTCAGTTCCCTTCATGATCCCATCATGTAGAACTATGTAGTACTAATGCACCACAGGGAAACTGAGGCACCAATAAGTAATTCTCCTGGGTCACAGTTAGTGACTTCCAGAATCTATGTTTTCAGCCGGGTACCAGTGGCTCACACCTAGAGTCCTAGCTACACAGAAGGCTGATGTCTGAGGACTGAGGTTTGAAGCCAGCCTGTGGAGGAAAATGTGTGAGACTTATATCTCAAAAAGTAAACTGCTCAGAAAAAGCCAGAAGTAGCTTTATGGCTCAGTGGTAGAGCTCTAGCCTTGAGAAAAAGAATCTTAGGGCCAACTCCTAGATCCTGAGTTCAACATACACACCCAGGCACAGACACTGACACACAGACACAGACACACAGACATGCACACACACACACACACACACACACACACACACACACACACACACACACACTATGTTATCACTATAATGGTACTCAACGTTTGGTCTCTGAGAACACATTACTAACATTACCTGAAGATGTGGTTTGAATATTAGAATCTCTTCCAAAGCACATATTGACCTTAATTCTCCATGTAACAGCTAAGTGTAGCCTCTGGAGATAATTAAGCTATTAAGTCCTAGCTTCATGCATGTGATTAGCACTGTTGTAAAAGGGCTTGCAGTCCATGTGAAAATACAAGGTTCTGTATATGCTGGAAGACAGAGCAACAAGCTGCCATCTAGGAAGCAGATACTGAATCTGCTGTAACCTTGATCTTGGATTTCCCAGGCTCCAGAACTGTCGTAAGTTTTTATTGTTTATAAATTACCCAGTCAGTGGTATTTTGTTATCATTGTACAAATGAGCTAATACAACTGGGAACCTGACAGAAATACAAGTTAGTGGTCTGACCTAGAGCTGCAGTGGTGGCTCTGTGAGCTCTGTTAACAAGACTCTTAAGTGATTCTGATGCATGTTGAGAACTTCTGCTGGAGCTAGGAAAAGAGCTAGAATAACCCATAATTGAAACTCTGGGACGTTCTCTCCAGGCCACACTGGGCACTGCTTTTGAATTTTAATGAGTGCAAGAAATCTGGGCTGGGAAGATGCCATATTGGTATTTGGTCCATTTCTTTGTGCAAAAATAAATTTGAGGATTATTTATATTTTTCTTTTCTCCCCCTTGTCTAAGTACCTAGCACAGAATGGACCATTGGTAATCAATAAGCTTTTATGGTGCCCCTAAATGACTTATTTTTCACAGAAAGCTAGTCTGAAACCAATAGATATCTAATGGAGAGAGGCTTCCTGGATGGAGGCTGTATTTGGACAGAGAAAGAGAGGGCTCTGAATGATGAGCTAGTGAAATGCTCAAAACCAGGCTTGTGATTCCTTCCTTCCTTCCTTCCTTCCTTCCTTCCTTCCTTCCTTCCTTCCTCCCTTCCTCCCTCCTTGCCTCCCTGCCTTCCTGCCTTCCTTCTTCCCTTCCTCCTTTCCTTCTTCCCTCTCTCCTTTTCCTCCTTCCACCCTTTCTCTCTTCCTTCCTATGTAATAATAATAATTCTATGTAACTTCCAGTCAGTATCTCAAGTTCCCTTCACTTAATGTATTTCATCTGAAAAATTAGAAATAATATTAACATAGCTGCCAGTGGTCAATTATCTTCAACTTTTTTTCAGAAAAATATACAATGTAAAATATCATGAAAATATTTTGAAGAGAGGGAGAAAGATTATAATATAACAGTATATTGGAATTCCACTCTTGAATCAAGATTGATGGTACATGCCTGTAATCTCAGCAATTCCAGAGGTGGAGGCAGAAGAATTCTTAGTTCAATGTTGGCCTGAGCTACACAGTGAGACCTTATCTCAAAAACAAAAGAAAAAAAAACCATGCCTTTCTTCCTATTCTCTCATTTTCTGTCCTTTTATCCTTGACTCAGAAAAGAAGCAGCTCAGTCTAAAACAAAATTAAGCAAATACAACACAAAACAACACACCCCCACACACCCACACCCCCCACACACAAACACACATATGGAGGCACATATAAATAATGTATACATTTCTATGGGACATGCCATCCACAGAGGGATGGCTCCCTGATACCTCATCTCTGCCCATCAAACTGCCATGTATGGGAGTGGGGGTGATGACAATTGCTGAGAGAACTTAGTTTGAGACTGTGTTTGCCCTTCTGATGGAAGGCAGTGTGCATCTAATTCTGGTGAAGCCAGGCAATGGCCACTTTAAGAAAACTACTTGAAAATGGACACTGGTTCTCAGCACTGAAAAACACAACACTGGTGCTCAGAAAGTGTCCAGGCTACAGATGGCTGGCAGAGAGCTGAAAGAGCAGAGCCCGTGGCTGCAACAGTGCAGAGCCAGGCTGTGTGGGCACAGGGGCGGAGAAGGAGGTGGCCAGGCCTGGTCTGCTCAATAGGACCACAGCCAAGGGATCTGCTGCCACTGTACTCAAGAAAGGACCTCTGTAGCTCTCTGTGGACATTATAAAGCCACCAGGATACATGATGAAGCTTTCCCTTCTCCCTATCCTCACTAAGGGGCCATTGGAAGCAAAGAGACCAGAGGGCGTAAGGGATGGAGGCTGAGAAATGACCAGAACCATCTGTTCCCGTCCCTCTCCGCCCCCCCTCCCATTTCTCATTGTATATTTCAGAATGAACTTTAGGGGACACTTGATATAGGAAAAATATCATTAGACTTGATTTAGACCCAGCTGCACTCTAGGACAGGAGATTATTAGAAGTTTGTGTTATTACAACTTCTACACGAGGGATGTGTATGGAGAAGGCACAAGGAAAAGTGTCAGGCTCATCAGGAGGCAGAAAGATACTGGGGTGGGCAGGGCCCTTACTGTGGTTTCTGGGGAAAGAACATAGGAAGTGGGTGAGCAGGCTTAGTATGGGATCAGAGACGATAAGACACTCAACTATCACACAGTAATTAGTAATAATGGACTTGCAACTTGAGTTCTTCTGTCTTCCTGGCCATGCACCACAGCTACACAAATATTCTAGAAGAGTCTGCAGCAAAACTGTGATCCAGCATCTGGATTCTACTAATTGCAGTCACATTGCTTAAGGATAGAAATATATCCCCAGAGATGCGTCCTTAAGCACATAGAGCAGATGTTCATAAACCAAAATGATATGCAGTCTACACACTTAGATTATGTTAGTATTATTATTGAAAAGTAGTATTTTTGAAAACATCTTGTTAAAAACTAAGTCACTGCTGGGCTCTGGTGACTTGTATCTATAATCCTAGCTACTCAGTAGGCTGAGCTTTGAGGATTGCAGTTCAAAGACAACCCAGGCAGAAAAGCACACGATTCTCTTATTCCCAGTTAACCAGCAAAAAGAGAGGTAGAAGTAGAGCTGTGATGCACATCTGGCCTTGAGAAAAAAAAGCCAAGGTAGAGTGCAATGCCCTGAGTCCAAGCCGCAATACTAGCACACAAAAAACCAAACCTCAAAAAATTAAGACATAGACCTAGATGTTAGCCTTGCCCTCCCCAGGGTGAGGCCCACAAATACCCCCTTTACCACCATATCCTGTCCCCTTAAAAGGATGACAGATTGGCTCCCTCCTGGAGGACTGGCCTAAGACTGCATTACAACTAGCTGGTTTTTATTAGAAGAATTAATTACACTCTAAAATTAAAACAAAATGCCTAATATAGTAAATGTGCAGGCCTGTAGTCTAGCCATTTACTCTCACTCTCCAGTACCACATGCTGTACGTAATTAGCTGTACTTCGGTGTGATTGGCAGGGCAGTGTGTCCACCAGCATTGAGTTTGTGGGATACATTGTGCTAGGTTGTCACTATGCAGTAGATCTATTCAGCTCCACTGGAATCTCAAGGGCTGTCGTGATAGCCATGGTCTGTCATTGACCAGAATGTGTCAGATGGCTCATGACTCTTTTCCAACTTAAGGCCAAGAGCTGAGAAAATGTGTAGAAAGAAGACTTTTGAGTTTAAAGTATTTTCTCAGCTGTAGGGCCAGAACATTGGACAGATCTGGAGGAAGTATACAAAGGGCATGTCTCTTCTCTTCTTGCTCGGCTTTTCCAACACTGACAGGC
The DNA here is from genome assembly GCF_031878675.1 of Megascapheus bottae. Classification (NCBI taxonomy): domain Eukaryota; kingdom Metazoa; phylum Chordata; class Mammalia; order Rodentia; family Geomyidae; genus Megascapheus; species Megascapheus bottae. The sequence continues at coordinate 27,901,703 of NC_143530.1, read as the reverse complement.
ACACAGGAAGAGGGTAGCTGTGCCTGGTCTCTATCTTGAAAGTATCTGAAAGAACAGTCTTTGCTATGTTTCCCAAATCAGAGCTGGGAAAACACAGTCTTCATCATCTTCAGTCCAGGTAAGCAAAGGTGGAAGGAGAAGCCCTTGAACTGGCTTGCTTCTGTGCTGAGGAGCCTGTTTCTAAATAAAGCACATGTTTTGAAAAAGAATACTCCATAGAGATTAACAGGGAACAAGCTGAAAGGTGCCCTGAGGGAACTCAGTGACTCAGAGTGCAGACAAATAAATTACACCTTTGGTTCAGACTAATTCTGTGTATGCCTCTAAAATTCAAGCGAGCACATGAGAAGAGTTACTCAGAGTTTAATTGGCTTAATGCATTAATCACCGTGTTGCAAAACCAGGACACTAACCTTGCAAAGCTAATTGTGGAAAATAATCTAGTTGGGAATTTCATTTACCAGACAAATATTTATCTTTAATTTTCTCCAGATTTCTGTTATATCAATGAAGAGAGGCCTACTCCATTGGGATCTTTTTTATCCTTATGGGCCAAAATCTTTAGTTGATTTTGCACCATCAAATCAGATAAAGAAATGGATTAACTGGACGTCAGTAGGGGGGATTACAACTAGCTCACTGGAGAAAACCTACAGGGACTTGGCTGGCTATCTTTTATGCTCATGTTTATGCCAAGGAGTCCCGAGTCAGCCCCTAAAGAAATCAAGGTTATGGAGATATGGTAGTACTGAGAAAATGTCATGTTAAAAATTACATCAAGCCAGGTGCCAGTGGCTCATGTCTGTAATCCTAGCTACTCAAGAAGCTGAGATCTGAGGATCATGGTTCAAACCCAACCAGGGCATGAAGTCTGTAAGACTCTCATCTTCAAATAACCACAAGAAAACTGGAAGTGATGCTGTAGCTCAAGTGGTGGAGTACTACTAGCCTTGAGCTAAAGAGCTCAAGGACAACACCTAGTCAAGCCCCACAACGGACAAAACAAAAAGACAAAAACAAAAGCATATTACATCATGAGGCTCTTCTTAGTCATGAAAAACGTTATCTCGGATGACTAATTGTCACTCGCTTCCATGAGGGAAACGATGAATCCTTGGGCTCTTCTCTTGTTTCAGGGGGGGAATGTAGATTTTTGTTTAACTTTGCTTGGAAGATTCACTAGCCCTGAGAGTGTGGAAGGAAAGAAAACATAAGGCAAAGACCCTGAAGGCTGGGAGTTAACGTGTACTGCTTACAGGCATTTCCCCTCAGCCTTTGGTACTCTGTCCTTCATTCTTTCCTACCTTCTTTTCCAGGAAGCACTTGGGAGATTGCTTAGGAACATGTGTTTAAGTCTAGGCATATTAGCACATGCCTGTATTCCCAACTTCTCATGCCATTTTTACCTCGTCCTCTCTTAGAAGCATCAAGGGAGGAAAAACAGGCATAAAAAACTGTAAACACCCTCATTTTGGAGCTGTTCTTAGATGTAATATGAGTAAAGTATGCAAATATTAGGTCTATATACAACTTAACAGTATAAATGAATTTCTCAAATACCTGAAATATCCAGTGCAGTCTTCTCCCCAAGTACTCAGAGAGGAAACTTGGGAAGTTGATGAAGACATTAGCTCACCAAGTAATGGAGAAGGGGGCAGAATGGCTAGACCCATGCAGTGTCTGTTCCATGACTCAGGAGATACCAATTGGGGTTGGTTCCAACTCTGAAAGATTGGTAGTGTAGAAGAAGCTACAGCAACATACATGCCAGCTGGCAGGGCAGGAGCTGACATCAGCCAGATCTTCCCCCAACAATAGGACCGTGTAATTGCAACTAAAACTTAGAGGTAGGAGTCCACACTGAAGTAATGACATTTTATATGAAATGATTATGAAATCCTGAAAGTGATAGTAAGCTTTTTTTGCCTCTAAGCAGAATGAAGGCTTGAGGTAGTGAGGAAATGGAGTTGAAGTAAAAAATGTGTACTCTTTGCTTGAGTTTTATGTTTCATAACCTTGATACTTGCCTTGAGTGGAAGTACAGGAAATGCTGAGAAGTGAGTGAAGAACAATAAACGTTGGTTCTTGCTCCTTAGCTTTCAGATCTGGGCGGGTAGGGGGGTTCAAGACAGAGTAGTCAGGCCTTTATGAAGAACAGAATGAGTCTGGAAACATGCTTCTGTTTGTTTTGTTTTCACTACAGGAATTTGAACTCAGAGCCTCATACTTGGTAGTCAGAAACTCTCCACTTGGCTACACCCTTGACCCTTTTTTACTTTATATTTTCAGATAAGGTCTTGTGTTTTGTGCCTAGAGCTAGTCTCATTCTGCCTGTCTGTCTCTTGAGTAGGTGGGATTACAGGTGTGAATCACCATCCTGGCCCTGACTGTGTTTGTTTTACTGCTGCTGTTGTTTGAGTCATGAAGCTAGAAAGTTTTATGAGATGCCCATCATCACATCTGTGGCTCTGATGGAAATGGAATCCCTGGTGATGACCTTGCTGTAGCGCTTCTCTTCGGCACTCTTACAAGCATTTCTATCACTGAAGCTCCAGAAATACTAGATGTTTGATTTCACTCAAGCTCTCAAGTGAAAAAAAGAGACAAGAAAAGATTCCTGTCTGTCAGCTTTCTAGAGTTTGAAGTATTGAGCAATGGGATCTCCCTCCACCAATGGGAGCGAGGAACGGTGATCCTCTCAGATGATAAACATCAAGGACCTTCAAAAGGAAAGCAGAAGGAGGAAAAAGAATATGGAGAGTAGAAAATGAAGCAGAAGGAGAACAAGAAGGAGGAGGAAGAAGAAGAAGAAAGTGGAAAACTAGTGTCGTCATTGCTGAGAATCAAGTCTGTTCCTTGTCATGATGTATCTCATGGAGATTTACTAAAGAAAGGAGCCCCAGCCAAGCAGAGTCCTCAGAGCACATCGCAGAATAGAAGCCTGAGGGCTTACTCCAAAAACAAAATTCATTTTCCAGGGGGAAACTGCAGTCCCAATCATTGACAAGGGCAATTAAATTCTTATAGGCTGGCCAGGGGATGCAGGTTCATTTCCTTACCCCATTAAAGAATGAAAAGGCACAGAAATGTTTTAGGTAAATAGAGTATGTTTATTTGAACATGAAAGGAAAGCCATGAAAGAAAGTAAAGAAACTTTGCATCAAGAGAAGGGGTGAAAGAGGAGTCCAGTGGAGTCTTCTTGGAGGTTATTTTTTCATGGTACAGACTCCTCCCATATCTCCTCCCTTGGGCTGTGCAGTGATGGCTCGATGGCTTGTGCATGTATCACCCCAGCTCTTTTCATTGGTTGAGTAGTCATACCCAGGGCATTGTGGGAAGAAGACAAGTTTGAGCAGATCAAGAAACATCTGAACTGGAGCCCAACGGGAACAAGAAGCACCACGATGGAGTATCCCTACTTCGTAGTTCCTTTTCCTCATTACCTTTCAGCATTTCTGCCTAAAAGCTATCTAAATAACAATGTTTCATACTGCCTATAAGGTAATGCTTTCTGAGGGCAGAGGGCAGATATTACTCCATTTTTTTCTTTGCAACAGCACTGGGATGGGTTAGTATTGAATCCGTTTTATGTTTATGCATGGCTCTGGGAGGCCATATGCCAACAAAAAGCAGAAGTTCCAGGATTCAAACCAAAGCGGGAGTGCTTTTTCCTACAGCCTCCCTTCCATGTCTTTGATGACAGGGACAGCTCAGCAGAGTTGCCCTACCATGTAGAAGCATGTATGATGAGACTTCATCCTCACCTTTTCTGTCTTTGTCTTCTTCATGGACACCATTTACGGCTCCCCTATCTTTGTGCTTTCCAGCTTTTTCCCCCCTTTTCTTCATCTTTTGGCATGGGTAACAACTGAGTAGCCCTTGTCTGAAATATTTGGGACTAGAAGTACTTGGGATTCGGAATGTTTTTTTCTTCCAGAATTCAGAAAATTTGCATATTTATGTGTTGTGTTGGGATGGAACCCAAGTCTAAACATGAAATCAATGTATATTTCTTATAAAGCTTATGCACCTAGCCCGAGGTCCAGCATTTTTAGTATACTGTGTTTTGATGGTGACTTGCCACATGAAGCCAGATGTGGGATTTTTTATTTTATTTTTTTGCCAGTCCTGGGCTTGAGCTCAGGGCCTGAGCACTGTCCTTGGACTTTCTCAAGGTTAGAGCTCTACCACTTGAGCATCAGCACCACTTCCGGCTTTTTTCTATGTATGTGGTACCGAGGAATTGAACCCGGGTCTTCGTGCATGCTAGGCAATCACTCTACCACTAGGCCAAACTCCCAGGCCCCAGATGTGGGATTTTTCACTGTGGTCTCACATGAGTATTGAAACTATTTTTGATTTTGGAGTATTTTGGATTTCAGAATCTCAGGCAGTGAAAGCACTACCCATGCTACATTCATATTGTGCAAACATCTAGCTAAAAAGAAGGTTCGTGGTGGGAAATCATTTACATTCCTTCAGCCTTTCTTTATGCAAACATAAGCAAATAATATATATACCCCTATTCTTATTTTCTCACCTTCAAATTGGATCATCAAATTATTTCAACCTTTGTACCTTTCTCTTTCTTAATTAGTGAAGTTCCCAGGAGACACTTTGGTTTACAGAGAGCATCACCACTCTTCTCCCCTCCCCTCCCCACCTCCTTTCCCCTTTCTCTCCCCTCTTCTCCTCACCCTCTCTTCTCCACTTTCCCTCCCCTACCGCTTTCCCCTTGCCTCCCTTCCTCTTGTTGTCTCTATTTTTTTCTTGTTTTTGTGCCAGTACCAGGGCTTGAACTCAGAATCTGGGTATGCCCTTTATAGTTTTTGCTGAAGGCTGGCACTCTACCACTTGAGCCATACCTTTACTTCCAGATTTTTGGTGATTACTTGTAGATAAGTATCTCATGGACTTTCCTACCTGGGCTAACTTCAAACCATTATCCTTGGGTCTTAGCCTCCCAGGTAACTAGGAGGTATAAGCTGTTGACACCTGGCCCCGTGAGTGAATCATAGGTTTATTTAGACCATTAATGAATTAATTTCTTGTTTGGATGTGAGTCCCATCCCAAGACAATAATACCATGAATATGGTTTCCAAAGTTTTAGTACAATGAAAAAGCTGCAGTGAATTATCTCATCCCCCTGTTGTGTAATCCCAGGAGTAGGATTTCTAGGTTAGAGAGAGCACCTCTCAACTTTTCTGTGTGTGTGCTGGTACTCGGGCTTGACCTTTAAGCCATGAGCTCTTGGTTAGCTTTTTTCACTCAAGACTGACACTCTACTACTTGAGCCACAGCTCTGCTTTCAGCTTTTTTGGTGGTTGGTTGCAAAAAAGTCTCTTGGACTGGATTCAAACTCTGGTCCTCAGATCTCAGCCTCTTGTGTAGCTAGGATCGATTGTAAGCATGAGAAACCAGACCCTGACAGCACCTCTAAACAATTTCCTCCTCCTCTTCTTCCTCTTCCTCTTCTTCTTTTTCTTCCTCACCTCCTCCTCTTCCTCCTCCTCCTCTTCCTCCACCTTCTCCTCCTCTTTCTCCTCCTCCTCCTCCTCCTTCATCTTCTTCTTCTTCTAAACTTCTGATATCTCTTGCTCTTGGTTGGTGCTGTCTTGGTGGTTTTGCTGTCCTAATGAGAGACAAAAACAATGCTTGCTTCCCTGGTACTGGGCCAACAGAGCATTTTGATAGACTTTTGGAATTTTACCAATCTGATCAAGAGAAAATTGTATCTTAATATAGTTTAAATTTTTCATGGCTCTGATTATGGATGCTTGCAAGTATTTCAGGCCATCTGTATTTCTTGTTCTGTGAACTGCTTCTGACCTTTTGTCCATTTTCCTATTGATCTTGTGGTCTTTCTATTTTTCCTCCCTCTGAGAAGCTCTGCACACACTTTGGAGGAAAGCACTTTTCTGTGTCACGAGCCACAGATATTTCCCTTAGCTTCTGTCTTTTCTTCTTTGTGTCGTGCTTTAGTTTTGTTTCCTATGCAGATTTTGTTTTGTCTTTAATTTTGGCTTTTTAGATCTTGAGACATAGTTTGAGATGTCAATCTACTCCAAGATTTTTCTATCAATCAAAACCCCAATAGGAAGCAAGATTGGATAATTCAAGATATGTTTATGTATAAAACAAGTAATCGCACAGATCCTAAAGGGGGTATTACAAGAGTCTGGATACATTTTAGGAGTCACCAAGGGAACCTAACGGCACTAGAGATATCATCACTTCAAGACTCAAAGGACAAGGGAAAGTGAATTATTGTAACCTGGAAGGAGGCAGAACTGTGCAGATGGGTCTACTCAGAGAATAATACTGTATCTGCTGGCTGGAGGAGACCAGTATGAGGAAATAAGTGCCCTGCTAGCCTCCCACTGGCTTTATGTACAATGGTCTTCTGGCCTGAAGAAGAATTTGTTTGAGCTCAGCTCAGGGAAGGGAAATTGTATCTACACTTTCTGGTTCACTGGATTTCTTTCTCTACATGTACTTGGATCTATAAGACTGTACCTTGAGGAACTATATGTACTATGGTCTCAGCCTTACTGATTTGCTCAATTGCAATCCCTTCACTATCACCAGCAACATCCACCACCACTGTCTAGAGTCTTCATCATCATCATATGCTAATTTCTGTGTATATATTAGGTGTTATACTTCTGGGAGTTTTTTGTTGCTTGTTTCATTGGACACCAGACTGTTCTTCAAACCTTTCCGTTTAATTACTAAGACCTTATAATGATTTGTAATAACTGGGGAGCCCAGTTGGCATCGTTTTTCTTCTTTAGACTTTTCCTGAGCCATTTCCTTATTTATTTTGAATGCATCTGTTTTTCTATTCCTGAAGTATTTAGGTTGATAGTGTTAAATTTATTTATAGAAGATTCAAGTATTTTAGACATTGATATTGATTTCTCCTCCTCCTCCTCCTCCTCCTCCTCCTCCTCCTCCTCCTCCTCCTCCTCCTCCTCCTCCTCCTCCTTCTCCTCCTCCTCCTCCTCCTTCTTCTTCTGGGGTTCCTCAGCTGTGGGGCTTGAACTCTGGGCCTGGGTGCTGTCCCTGAGCTCTTCAGCTGAAGGCTACCGCCCTACCCCTTGTGCCACTTCCTGTTTTCTAGTGGTTAATTGGAGATAAGAGTCTCATGATTTTTAGTGCCCAGGCTGGTTTTGAACTAAGATCCTCACATTTCAGCTTCCTAAAATCCTTGCTTCAGCTAGGATTACAGGCATGAGACACCATGCCCGGCTGATTTCTTCTTTTAAAGAATAAATTTCAAGGAAGTTTGGTCAGCAGCAACTTATCCTGTTGAGGAAGCTCATCATCTGGTATAATGGCATAAACTGGCTTTAGGAGTCTCTTGATGAGATGTAGCATCTAGATGAATATAACCCTTCTCAAGCAGGACTCTCATCCAGTTATGCAACCTGTCTAATCATGACAGCATGTTACACAGCGTGTTATATTCTCCAAAAGAGGTTGTCTGAATTCTTCAAATAGGGCAATATCTTTAAGTACAACAAAGGACTGTGGACTTCTTTGTTAGATTAAAGACATAGGGACTCTTAATAGTAACATGATCTATGTAGTTCTGTGCGGATCCCGGACCTTGGAAAATACATCCGCAAAAAACATAAATAGGGAAAATGATGACAACTGATCATGCACTGTAGCCTGTCGCACTGAATCATTGCCAAGTCCCCTGAGTTTGGTTGTGGTACTATGATTATGTAAAAGAATGCCTTTGCTCTTACAAAATTCATGATGAGATATTTAGGAGTAAGGGGCATGTGGCCTGATAATATTTCCAAATATTTCATAAAAATAATATATGTATCCATTGAGAGAGGAGACATACAGAAAATGGAGCAACATGTTAATAACTGAATATCTGGGAGCAGACTATATGGAGATTATTCTCTAAATTCTTATTAATTTGAAATTATTCAAAAAGAAGCAAAAACAGAAAATAAGTTTGAATAAATGGAGAGGGACATAGAATGTTAAAAAGAATAAACTTCTGCTTGGTGCTCACTCCTGTTATTATAATTACTCTGAAGGCTAAGATCTGAGGATCATGATTTACAGCCAGCCCTGGCAGGAAAGTCTGTGAAACTCATATCTCTAATAAACTACTATTACTACTATGAAGAAGAAGAAGAAGGAGGAGGAGGAGGAGGAGGAGGAGGAGGAGGAGGAGGAGGAGGAAGAGCAGCACAGGAACAGCACCCAGCCTCTAAGTTCAAGTCCCAGGATTGGTGTATACACACACACACACACACGCATGCACGCACGCACGCACGCACGCACAAAAGAACAACCTTTTTGCCTTTAGCTAATCTGAGCTTAATTCTTCCTCTTAATATACTGTTCAAAAATCCAGAAAAACATTAGGCAATCAGTTATCTGTATTAGTCCATCTATTTTCAATTTCCTTAATTAATTTGTACCACTTTGTTGGTGAGAGAGGTGGGAGAGAGAAATCCCTTCATTTGCAGCAGACCAAATAGTCTGTTTTGTATAGTTGCTCTGAGATGAGTAAACACCCAGAGAACATGCCAAGAGGCACAACTTGCTCCTGGGAATTTAATTTCCCAGGATGAAAAACCAAAACTGATTCTGATTTTAATTTTCAAGACCAATTGAGATTTTCCCAAGAGCTTTTCTTTGGCTCCATACCTGCAGTGGCACAGTATCAGTCACTCCTGAGCTATCTGCTACTGTTGGGATGCTCATTATAGTTGCACAGGCTGGGGAGATCACTCACACACATGGTTTGCTCACAGACTTTAATGTAGGGACTGTTACTCTCTGCATTTGGCAAGTGAAACGTGAGCCAGCTCTCCCCTGCCTGCAGATGGTAGGCAAAAACCTTCTAGTCTCAATCATTTGTCCACCTTGCTCAGGTAGACATTGGAATCAGGCTGTGCGGTATCCCAGCAGGAAAACAGGCTTTCGTCACCTTTAAATTCTGAGAATCAGCCAGCAATCCCAGGAACCTGTGTGTCTTCACCCCACCTAGCCTTGACCCAAGCTCCAGAGAAGGAGTCTCTTAAGTGGCAGTGTGTGTACAGAACCTAGACACCGGAAGGATTTACAAACAAATCCTGTGGAATGGAGAAAGGCACCGGATCCAGGACAAAAGGAAACAGATGTTAGGTTTCAAACAAACACGGAAGCACTGAGAAGCAGGAATAGGCAGAGGAAGCCGGAAGGCAGCAGGATTTGAGGATGATCCGGAACTCTGAGCAGGCCAGAGGAAGGTACTTCCTCCTGGGCCTCTGAGCTGTTGCTAAACGGGGTTCTGCATTTCCAGATAGCTGATCTGCTGTGTTCTGTGTTGAGGGGAGAGAGGAGGAGAGGGAGGAGAGGGTGGAGACAGAGTTGTATCTTAGTCACACAGATAACTAAGATGAAGTGATGTCCTGATGTCCTTGAAGGAGGAGATGTTAAGCTTGTTGGGCATTCCTTGTCTCCTTGTCCCGGTCATAGTGGCCTGGGAGTGAGATTGTGGAGTTGAGGGTCCAGGTCACTGCTGAGTAGCGGATAAAGGCAACCATTTTTGCTCTTCCAGTGAGAGGTAATTAGGGACTTTCAAGGCCCAGCTGCCTCACACTAGCCTCCATCAATCCTATCTCTTAAATCTATGCGTTGTATGTCATGAGAAAATGAACAGGGTAAATTATATTTCACCAGTGTGCCTACAAAGAATGTAGCTGAGCTAATCCCATGGCATCGGAGTCAGCCATTGATGTTGAAGTGAGTTCTCAGCTTGTGTGTAGGAATGAAATGCTATGAACAATGGGGTTGGAGGTGCCTGGCAGGAACAAGGCCTCTACCTGTCATGTGATGAGTTATTCATCTAATAACTGTCTAGAAGGACTCAGTATCAATGATGGCATGGGTTGGCTCTGCCCTGATGGAGCTCATTGAACCACATGGAGATAGATTCTGACTTCAGTCTGAGGTGAACTGCTCAAAAGGGAAGGAAGCCTCTTTCTGACAGTGGGACTGAGGATGTGGGGCAAGGGTTTCTGGGGAGCAGTTGATGGAGGGTCTGGTGGAAGCTGGAATGCAGAGAGACATGGGCTATGGTCATGGTACTCAGTTCAAATGCACTGATTAAAGAGAGAACACAGCAAAAAGCAGAGGCTACCAAGGCGAAGGTGGGGTATTGTGCTGTGCTGGCGACTCTGTCCATCAGAGGCAGGGGAATACTCGGGGTGATGGGGAGTCTGGACCTCATGTGTGGGCCGAGGAATCCTGGGACAGGAAAAGAATGTTGGGAGTGTAGATGGAAGAGGGTGCCAAGGCAGTGGAGAAGGGTTGAGAGCTAGCCAAGAAAGGATGACTAGAATGTCCCCGGGAGTCAGCATGGGGAAGACTGAGTCATTATTGCTGACCTGGCTGCTGTCTTGGGGAAAATCTCACTTGTATTTTCACATTTCCAAGAAAGTTGGCTAAGCTTCTTTGCCTGATGTGAGATTGAGTTGTCATATATGAAAAATAGATTTCTCAAGGGAAAAAAAAATCTCCCATTGGTAACTTCCAAATGGATAGATCATTGACTTGCTAATTACTGGTTAATTGGCGAGATCTATGTTAAGATGGTATAGGATTTTCCCTTGGCTCCTTCCCTCACAATATTTGCCTCTAACATGTGCTGAGAGAATAGGGATGCCTTTTCTGATGTGGTAGCGGAATGGATATTGGAAAAATGAAGGCTCTCAAGTACAAGGGCTGATGGTTGACCAGACGTGTTCTTTTCCTTGGAATTGTTCAAAGCAGCCTGCCAGCTGATTGCTCACTGGACATATGATGGAGGCCTTCAGCTCTGAGGTTTCCCCATCCTGTGGTTTCTCAACCTGAAAGAAACTTGGCCAGGCCTTGTGCCTCCTGCCTGTAATGCCAGCAGCTCAGGAGCCTAACATCTGAGAATTGCAGTTCAGAGACAGTTGGGGCAGGAAGGCTCATGTGGGTCTTATCTCCAATTAGCCAGCAAAGAGTCAGGGGTGGATCTGTGGCTCAAGTGATAGAGCCCTACTACACACACACACACACACACACACACACACACACACACACACACACACACACACACACACACACGAACCCTGGGTACATCTTCCTTCCTACTTCAAAGTTTTACTTTCTGCCTGAAGTCAGAAAGCATGTCCCAGCCATCCCCCATTCTCTGTTAATGTAGCTCTGAGCTGGCCATTTAACTTGGTGGGTCCCAGGCCCTGCTTTTTCCCCTTGTTTGTGGGACAGCATTCTGCGAAAACCCAAGTTTCACTCTGATGAACTCACTGGCTGCTGTAACAACCTTAGTAACTGGCTGATGCACCAGGGAAAGAAAGTCCTCCCATCTCAAGATGACTCCCTAACACCCACCCTCTCCCCTACTCACCACCTCACTACCCAGTCTGCAGTGCAGTCCAGATCAGCAGAATTCACCAGCGTGGACTCTCTACTGAGATTTTCACAGAGGCTGTTTTGGTCTCACACTCAGGATGACGTGCTAATTACAGCTTCACAGTCTCCCACAGTGCGGGGAGGGGGGTGTCTTTCCTCTGTCCTCTGTTATTGAGAGAGGCATTGGGAAACTTCATACGTATCATCTCCAGAAAATAATCTGGATTTCCTATTCTGTTCTCGGCTGCATTGTTCTTGGCTGTTCCTTCAGTGTGTGGCATGTGGTAAGATCTTCCATCATTGCCACAGGCTGTCAGCACGCAGATATAAATCATTGGCTTTGTAGAACATGATGGCATTCACCATTCATTCAGATGCTAGACCATAAACAAGCCACATTTCAAGGTAGCCCAAAAGTTATCCTGAAACCCCACCTGCCTGCATAATCTTGGGAAAGTCAAAGCCCTTCTCCTTGGAGGGAGGAATGAATACAGTGGTCTCTTAAGTTTCCGTGTAAGTCAGTTTTCCATCACTGTAACAAATATCTGAGATAATCACCTAACAGAGGAGAAAAAGGTTTCTTTTGGCTCGTGGTTATAAAAATTTCACTCTGTGATTCACTGTCTCTCTTGCTTTCAGCCTGTGGTGAGGTAGCATATTGTTCTCATGACTAAGAAGGGAGAGGGAGGGAGAAGAAGGAAAAGATTCCACAATTCCCTTTAAGGGACTCTCCCTCACCCCCTGCAATGACCTACCTTCCTTCCACTACGCCCCACCTCGTAAAAGTTCTACCATCTTCAAATAGCACCAAGTTGGGGGCCCAGACCCTAACATCAGAGCCTTTGGGAGATGTTTAAGGTCAATGGTATATGAGCCAACCAATGCTAAATTTCTTGAAATTTGTCAGACAGGAAAGAACTTAAGTTGCAGTTTATTTTTATCCATGGTTTTATTTTTCTTAGTTAGGTTACAGAATTAAGTAACCAACTAAACACAGAAGACACCATTTTAAAATGGCAGCTGGTATGTATATTGACCTTAAACCTGGCTCTTCACTGGCTGCTTCTTGACCCTTATAAGCAACAAAGCCTTGTGTGCCCTTTCCTCCATGGGCTTGCAGACCCCAAGCCTTTCTGCAACTCCCTGAGTGACAGGATACAGAAGAGAACCCAAGGGATATCTGAGGAGGCAGCAAAAGGAAATGGACTGAGCCAGAGCTGGAGAGTGAACATGTTCCATTTTGGCCAGAGGCAGCACTTGACAGTGCTGGACTTTGTGAGTGAGTCAGTCAGCAGAGGAAGGTAAATGGCCTGGCAGGTCCCAAGTCTATGGATAGCAGAATATTAATTGCACTGGAGTGCAGCTGAGAGGGAGGAGAGAGGGAGACAGACACAGCCGAGAAATGCAGAGCAAGCAAGTACAAGCACTAGGCTCTGTCTCTCCTCAAGAGCCTGTTACTTAGAGCTAAGTCAGTGCCTCTGTCTCGTGTTTTTGTACTAAAGCCTGAGTCACTGCTGCTCCATTCCCAGTTGGCTGGAGGTGAGATGGCGTGGGATGGACAGGGAGGGGTGAGGAAGACTAGGAAGTGGCCAGAGGATGATGGGCTGTAGGTATCCCAGCACATCGGTGAGCATCCTTCAGCAGTCACATTGGTTTGCTTCTGAGCTGGACTGCACTCTTTGGCACCCAGAAGGTCCTCTGCAGGGGAAAGGGCTGAATCCAGGCAGCTGATGGGTGAAACCCCTGCCAGTTCACCAGAGGATTGGCTTCCTATTTCCAAGGATGAAAGTTCTGTTTTGCCATAGGGAACATGATTTTAGAGCTAGAGGCACTAAGTACCTTCTAGAAAGAAGAAAGGATTCATTTTATTCATCCACACAGGATCATCCCATCTGCAGAGTATGGTGATTCCTCCCCATCAGCTATGTGGGCAGATCAATCTCCTAGAGGTAGACAGTGTGGGGTACAAAAGAGAAACAGGGGAGAAAAGCCCCCCCTTACATCATCAGCATCATGGAATGCTGTGTGTATGGGATTCTGCAGGGGGAAGACCTGGACATTCTCCAGTAAAATGCTGCATAGTTGGCAACCAAATAGTCTAATTTAGAAACATTTCTGAAATATCCAGGCTGGCACTGAATGGTACTGGCTTCAATTATGTATAAGATTATGGTATATTCGTGGGCTGGGAGTTTGGCCTAGTGGTTAAAGTGCTTGCCTAGCATGCACAAAACCCGGGTTCGATTCCTTGGTACCACATACATACAAAAAAAAAAGCCGGAAGTGGTGCTGAGGCTCAAGTGGTAGAGCTCTAGCCTTGAGAAAGTCCAAGGACAGTCCTCAGGCTCTGAGCTTAAGCCCAAGACTGGCAAAAAAAAAGATTATGGTATATTCATATTTATTCTCTCTCTCTTTTTCTCTCCCTCTTCCCCTTCCTCTTTCCCTGCCCCCTTCCTTTCTCCCTTCCCTCTCCTTCTCCTTCTCCTTCCCTCCCCAATTGCTAGGGAGGAATTTTGTATTAGAGCTGTTTAATTGAACAACTTCTTAAGGAGTCACTAGTCTCTAAAAAAATAAAAATCCTTACATTTAAATTTATCTACTTTATAAGAGAACTAAAATAAGCAGAAGCTGTTAAGCCTTAAATAAATGTTTCAAAGAAGTCTGTTTCTCTTAGGATAGAAAAAAAGATTATGGCTAACACTAGCAGGTTTGAGTTCAGAATGCATGCACACAGAGGCACATCTGCTCTAGGTCTCAATTTTTAGAACCTATCAACTGTCTCCTTCCAAAGTGAGATGAGGATATTTGTTTTCTCATCCTACCTCCATCTCCCCACCTCCACGGCCTCTCAGCTTAGTAAGTCAGGCTATTACTGAGATCATCAAACTAAGTCCTCTTAAAAATATGTTCAAGTTTTAACCCCTGGAACATGTGAATTGAATGTAAGTAATCAACTTCAAAATAGGTCATCCTGACTAAACTAGTGACTGATTTCCTTGTGAAAAAGAGAAATTCACACACACACACACACACACACACACACACACACACACACACACACCTACACACGACCTTATGAAAACAAAGGCAAAGATTGTAGTGATGTATTCATAGGTCAAGGAGTGAAAAATATTGCTGGTGGCCACAGAAAGTGAGAGAGAGAAGCCTGGAACTGCCTTCTGTCTTCTAGAAGAAACCAACCTGCATCTCAGATTTCAGGTTCCGGAATTGTGAGGAAATAACTTTTAGTATGTCAAAGCCACTCAATTTGTGATATTTGGTTATGGCCACCCAGAACACAAATGTACTCATTTTGCATTATCTAGATTTACATTTATCCTGTTCATTGGATAATCATAATTCTTATCAGTATGTGACACATCTGCATTTTTAATTGATTCATGGTTTCCTGCCCATTTTTTTGGCTCTGCAGTCTTCCTGTCTTCTGTTTTTCTGTCTTCAGGCTGTGTCCTTCCTTGTAGAGTTGCTTATCATTCTTTCCACTTGATGCACACCTGAGTGGCTCTCTCCTAATACTTTGCCTCCCTTTGATTAGAGAGAGGGTAACCTGATGCTGTTCCTTGTGTCTCTGTGGCTGAAGACAGGGTATAGGGAAGCTATAGGGAAGGAATTCAGTGAATTGTCATCTGGATCACTTAGACTCTTTCAATAAAGGAACTTTTATTCCATATCCAGCAGCAGGGTACACTCCTCCTTTTGGCTGAGGGCATGGCCCACTCCAGTGCAGAGCGCCTGGGATGTCTTATCACTAGACTGCACATCTGTAGCCCTCCTTTCAGGCACCATCTCAGCCCTGGCCCATCTTATGATGTCCCTCTCATGACCTGCCCCACAGAGCTAGGCCAGACAAAAAAGAGGAAGATCACATATCACTCTTGGTTCTCAGTGTGTGAGGACTCCATTCCCAGCGTGGCTTCTGGGGTGCAGGGAATAGGAGATTTTACGTTTCATTTATTCAATTGTGGCTTAAAACATACCTGTTGCATTGCTTTCTTCTCAGTTATTGGTTGGAAATTCTATTTTATTTTTTGCCAGTTTAGTTTATTTATTTCTACATGGGTGCCAGCTAGCGAATCCTAGCTATTCAGGAGGGTAAGATCTGAGGGTCACAGTTAGAGGCCAGTCTGAGCAGGAAAATCCAGTTTTTGATAACTGCAAAAAGCCATTCCATGGCTTAAGTGGTAGAACACCAGCCTTAAGCAAAAAAGCTAAGGGATAGCAACCCAGGTTTTGAGTTCAAACCCCAGTATACAAGCACACCCTTACTTTTACTGGACGTCGGCTTTGAAGATTTTGTATAATGCATTGGACTCAGAAACTCACCAATAAAGATAGTGAATATAGGTGGGATTTAGTAGACAGCCAGCGATGCTGACTGACAGAAGGCTGACCTCTAACGTTATCACCTTTGTCCAAGACATCGTGATGAGTAAGGAATCACCTGGCGAGTTTTGCTTGAGGGGTGTGGGTCAGTTGAAACTCTCCAGAGAAACAGAACTACAGGCATGTGCAGAGGGATTTTCCATGTGCAACTGTGCCAAGCTGGACCCCAGCAATGCTGGTGGATCTCACCTAACTTGAAGACCTAACCTGATTGCTGATGGCATGAGTCCTACTCTCGGGTCCCGTCAGGAGGAGGCCTGTGTCTCAGCTCAAGGAGTTGAATGGAAAGAAGGAAAGAATATCCTTCCCTTTCCCTGTCCTTGTCATCATCTGGGCAGGCAGTTGTGTAGACAGTGCTCACCGGCTGCTCAGCCAATCAGCAGGGTCTACTAATCCAAATGCTGTTCTCTCAGAAACTTTCTCATAGAAACACCCAGAATAATGTTTAAAAGTTTAACTATTACATGAGAAAGGGTATCAATGTATGTGAAGTAATGCACCTTCTATCTGGCAAATATAATGTAACCCTTCTATTAATTACAATATAAAAATATATGAAAAAAAGTTTAAGTATTTAAGGACAGCTTGGTTCAGTGAAAATGACATAAAAATCAAAATAAAATTAGCTACTATAGTCAGTACTGAACATAACAGTGAAGAAATTAGAACCCGAGTCAGACACACAGACTTGAACTTTCTTCTGCTATTTACAAACTGTGTGATCTTAGTTTACTTCGCCTCTCTGTTTCTGCTTAGGTCAAGTAGAAATGAAAGGAAAGCTGCCACAAAAACGAGCTTTGGGATGAACTGGGTGATGATGTGAAGTGTGAGGTTTCTCACTAGAATTTTCTACTTCTTCTTCCTCCTTCCCCCTTTTCCTTCTGCTTCTCTTCCTCCCTTTCTTTTTTCTGATACTAGGGCTTGAACTCAGGGCCTGGGTACTGTTCCTTAGTTTTTTAACATTTATAGCTGGCACTCTACCATGTGAGTTATAGCTCCATTTATAGCCTATAGCTGGTTATTTGAAGATAAGAGTCTCACAGACTTTTCTGCCTGGACTTGGCTTTGACTTGTGGTCTTCAGACCTGAGCCTTCTGAGTAGCTCAGGATTGTATGTGTGAGTCACCAATGCCCCACAGCTGACTAGAATTTTCTAATGCTTAGAAAAAGGGGACACTTCCTGAGAAATATGCTTCCATTGTGCAATCCTCCTGGAGTGTTACACAAACCCAGCGGCTCTAGGTCAGTTGCCGCATGTGACCTCCTGCTGCAAGTGAGACTAGATCAGCATAGCTAGGTAAGGCTGCAGCTGGATCCCAGGGCATGGTATCTGTAGTCAACTAAAATAATGATTACCAATGTAGTAAGTAATCCAGAGACAGTAATACAGTCATTCCTATGTACTACAAGTACATTGTGTATAATTGCACATACATAGCACAGTAGATTGTCAGTGAGCAACACATTGCCCTACCTTACAACCACTGAGACATCACTATGGGACAGAAAAAGTTTAGCTTTGCTATAATCAAATGGAGCAATCATCACATATGTCATTGACCAAAATGTCCCTAATGCATCTTATAACAGGTTGCATAGAAAAAGTGAAGCCAGGCTGGGCTCATGCCTGTAATCCTAGTTACTCAGGAGTATGAGATGTGAGGAACATGGTTCAAAACAGTCCAGCACAAAAGTTCATGAGACTCTTATCTCCAATTAACCACTAGAAAACTGCGAGTGATGCTGTGGTTCAATGGGTAGGAAAGTAGCCTTGAGCTGAAGAGCTCAGGGACAGTGCCCAGGCCCAGAGTTCAAGTCCCATAACCACCACCACCACCACCAACAACGACAATAAAAGAAAGAAGGAAAGAAAGAAAGTGTGAAGTTGGAGTCCATCTCACCAGTAGAACTCATGGTGCAGCATGATCTTAAGTTTTCTTTATATCCCATAGTTCTACTCTGGCATCATGTATAACTTCCATTTCCCTTACTGGGTTTCCATCCAGTAACCAGAACAGCAGACCATTCATGGGTAGTGGTCTCCACTTAAAACTCAAGCCAACCTTACTGTCTTGCTAGGTCACAGCTATACCACTTCAAGGTGTTGTTACCAAATACAGACATACTTTGCAGGCCAGATTGTGAGGTTAGGGACATAGAGACAGCTTGCTATCCTCCTCAGCTCCTGTTATTCTATGTTGAACACAGTAGGTACTTAATAAATGTTTGTTCCTCTGGCCTAAGTCAATTTATTCATCTAAAAAGGGTACTGATTGGGGCCGGAAGTTTGGCCTAGTGGTAGAGTGCTTGCCTAGCATGCACGAAGACCCGGGTTCGATTCCTTGGTACCACATACATAGAAAAAAGCCAGAAATGGTGCTGAGGCTCAAGTGGTAGAGCTCTAACCTTGAGAAAGCCCAAGGACAGTGCTCAGGCCCTGAGTTCAAGCCCAGAACTGGCAAAAAAAAAAAGGGTACTGATTTAATATCACTAAGCATATTGCAAATATCTTTTAAGGGTTATTCCAAAAGGAGAGTGTTTTAATCAAGGACATGAAAAAAAGACTGGTTAATATCAAGGCTCAACACAGCAGTGGTTTGTCTTGAGCTCACAGTGTGGCTCAGTGGGGACTGGGCCCACTGGTTTTCCACTGTGACTTGGATCTGGGCTACTTCTGTCATCACTTCACCCATAGCAGTGTTGCAGAGGTCACTGCCAAGTTCCATTTTCTAATTCTTAACATCTCTTCTTGGTTTGCAAATAGTGTCTTCTCCCTGTGTCCTTATATGATCTACTCTGTGGGTATGTATGTCATGTTTTTCTCTTCTTTTAAGGTCACTTGTCATATTGGAATAAGAATCAGGCTAATGACTTTATTTTGCCCTAATTGTTGCTGAAAAGACCCTACTTTCAAATATAGTCACATTCTGAGGTACTGGAGATTAGGACTCCAACATATGAATTCTCAGGGGAGGGTCACAGTTCATTCTGTAAGATCCTGCATATCATGGCTCACCCAGGGATTCTGGGTGCCGCTCTGACCTACTATCCTCTCTTTCCTTCTTTCTTTCCTTCCTGCTTGCTTTCTTTCTTTCTTTCTTTCTTTCTTTCTTTCTTTCTTTCTTTCTTTCTTTCTCTCTCTCTCTCTCTCTCTCTCTTTCTTTCTTTCTTTCTCTCTTTCTCTCTTTCTCTCTTCTCTCTCTCTCTCTTCTCTCTCTGACTGTGGTGGGGGTGGTGGGGTGTGTGTGTGTGTGTATGTGTTGGTATGAACCTTGAACTCAGAGATCTTGCTAAGTTTGTCTACTCAGAACTGATTGTCTACTACTTGAGCCACACTCACATTTCTGGATTTTTGCTGATTAATTGGAGGTTTGTCTTCCAGCTTGATTCTCACTTCTTATGCAGTTGTCTGTGTTACTGTTATTCTGCCCTGCCAAGCATTTTCAAGATGGGGGTAGGCTGGACAGGGTGTTAGGCTACATTTTTCTTAATTAAATTTTTTAAATTGTTGTTATAACAATGATGTACAGAGGATTACCAATTCATTAATCAAGAAATAAGTATATTTCTTTTTGGATGAAGTTACCCCTTCCTTTACTCTCAGTTTTTCCCTCCCTTCTCTGCCCACAAGTTGTCTAGTTCGTTTTCAACAGTGTCTAGTGAATAGTAACTCCTGCATTTGCTCTCCCTTTGTTTTTCTACCTCTCTGTCCCCTTGCGCTCTCAAAGACAGATAAACAACAACAACAAAAGGACAGAAAAACAGAAACAAACCCCCAATTTCCATTTCCTGGAGTTCATTTCGATAAATATTGTAGTATGTAATCAGAGGCACTGAGACATTGTGTGAGGCTACTTTTAAAATGCTAAGTCCTGCAGGGTGTGGTGGATTATGCCTATGATCCTAGCTACTCAGGAGGCTGAGATCTGAGGATCATGGTTCAAAGCCAGCGTGGGCAACACAAAGCTATGAGACTCTTATCTCTAGGAAATTGAAAGTGGGGTTATGGCTCAAGGGCAGTAGCCTTGAGCTGAAGAGCTCAGGGACAGCACCCAGGTCAGGGTTCAAGCCCCATAACCCCCCCGCCCCGCAAAAAAAGTGCTAAGTGCTGTGGTTTGGGTGGGCCAGTTGCTATGATGGCCCCTCTGTAATCCCAACACCAGGAAGAGCCACACATAAGCTCTTTTCATGCATGACTATTGGACCTTTGAAAATCTGTCTCGAAAGTATGGCCTTGACAAAAACAAGTGAGGAAATGCTCATCGTTCCCAACCCTAAAGGAAATACATAATCCAAACAGCTCTGAGATTCCAGCTCCTCAGTTAGACAGGCCAACATCATAAATTCAAACAACTACAAACATCAGCAGGGATGTGGGGAAAAAGAAGCCTTACCACGCTGTTGGTAGGAACGTAAACTAGTATAACCACTGTGGATAGCAGTCTAGAGGTTCCTCAAACCCTAACATGGGCAGCAAAACTACTAGAATGTGAGAGAAGAGGTGACATTGTCCAAAGAAAAATGTACTCTTGCCAGGTGTTGGTGGCTCATACCTGTAATCCTAGCTACTGAGGAGGTTGAGATCTGAAGACTGAGATCCTAAGTCAGCCCAGGCAAGAAAGTCTGTAAGACTCTTATTCCCAGTGAATCACCAGGAAATCAGAAGTGGAGCTGTGGTGTGACGGTAGCCTTAACTGTGGAAGCTTAGGGATAATACCTAGGCCCTGAGTTCTAGACCCAGGACTGAGATAGAAAGAAAGAAAGGAACGAAGAAAGAAAGAAAGAAAGAAAAAAAGAAAGAAAGAAAGAAAGAAAGAAACAAAGAAAGAAAGAAACAAAGAAAGAAACAAAGAAAGAAAGAAGCTGCCTATATAACTGTAACCCCTCTGTACAACACCTTTATAATAACAATTAAAATGATTAACATTTTCTTTAAAAAATGTAGCCTTCCCCATAGTGAGAGGAAATAGGACAAGGGATTTCAAATTGATTGTATTTGATTGTCAGCTCTGGCTCTTAGGAGGATTGTAGAATTACCCAGATCGAGCTGTGTCTCTAAACCTCAGTTTGCCATCTATGATGGTGAATTTTCCTGTCCTCCCTTTTTTATTTACACTGTAGAATAAAAAGTCCATTCCATGGAAGCACATTAAAATAAATGTATCACGTTGTATAGGTATTGCATTTTGTGAGATAAATATATTACATATAATAAGTACAACATGCATATTATATAGTAAAACATAATATATGTATTTTTGACATTGATGGGATTTGATCTCAGAGCTTTATACTCACTAGTGCTAACATTAAGAAATATTCACCAATAGCACAGGCATTTTATCTATCTGCTTCCTGGCTGCAGAGATGTTCTCCTGTCACACACTCTACTGTCCTGGGCAGAAACACCAGAAACTGTGAACCTAGATGAGACTTTCCTTCCCTTAAGTTATTTACGCCAAGGTTGGCAGAACCATGACAAAACTAACACAAACACACATCTAAATATTCACTCTTGCTCCTCCAAGATTCTTTATATACTTTGAAGCAATATGCACTTACACATTAACTTAAAGCAGGAACTTTTCAACTTTCAGGACTTAGAACATGATAAGCATGTAAGAAAGATTTCTTCAGCAGTTCTTCCTAGAAAACCTCTGTGCTTGCACTCACATCTCTACAGCCCATGTGCTTCATCGTGTTTTAGTAGAAGGTGCTCAGTTGTCCCTGGCACTGTGGTGTAGAAGACAGCCCTAACTTACCCAGAACATGGAAGTGTTCTGGAGCACAGAAGTGGAGTGGCTGACAAGACTTATGAAGTCTAGACCCTTTGAATGCCCCCAAACAGACCACCCTTCAATTTCTTTGGACATTTCTGACACCTGTAGACAACCTATAAGCCTTATATATCAATCATTTCCTCAGACATCCCTATTCTAATCATGCACAGGACACCAAAAGAAAACTACCAGTCACTTGTGTGGCTATTTTCCCCAGCCCCACTCACAGGATCACAGGGTATTGCATAGCTAGAGAGTCACAATGCACACTGGGGTCAGAATGTTTGCAAAATTTAATTGCCTCAGATTCAAGAGCTAGAGCCAAGGTGAATACCACAGCTCATGTCTCCAATTTGCAAGCTGCATAATTAGACTTTCTTTTTGCACTACACAATAAGACCACTGATGCCTTGGTCCCTCAAGGGAATGCTCAAAGGGGAGAGCATTGCCTTTGGGTAATGGAGCCTAATGGGCAAAGGGCAGAAGTCCAAGCCAGCCACTATCAGGCATCAATTCACAGGGGTGACTCCAACTTACAATCTGGAAGTGACTTGGCGCAGAGCCTCTTCAGTGTCTTACTGCAAGCATTCCAGTACCATGAGCCCCTCAGGACGGGGGAAGTATCACACAGGATCTAATGGGAGGGAGGACTATCTAATCAGACCCTGATGGCTTTTCAACACTGGCAGATATCTAATCTCCTTGTGTCCTCACATAGGGGATGATGGAGTCCCTCCAAAACAACCACCAGGGCTCCTAGTTTATCCACAGAGGAGCCGAATGTGTGCAGTCCCTCATGGCTTATCGACACCAATAGGCCCACATATCACATTAGGAAGAACATGAAAAGTACACACAAGGTTCTTTATTTATCATGGCTGATCAGACTGAGCACAGATTCTCTGAGCTTACCGACTGGCAAATTTCCAACCATGCCTAGTGTTCCTACCGTGGAGGACAATGGCTACAGGAAACCTTCTTGTGCCTTTGCCACTGAAGACACTACCTTCACACCACTTCTTGGCTTGACAAGATTGCCAAATACACTATGTTCCCGAACACTGGAGGATGGAGCCCCCAGGCGAGCATTCTACAGGGGATCCTGTCTCGGTTGCCTGAGAGGATCATTTATGTAGACTTTTCTGTATGAGAACTCTGCAGTCAGGTCCAGTCTCCCATTTGGTGAATGGAGCACCCCGCAAAACACCTCTGGAGGCTCTTGTTTTAGACACAAAGTATGACTGTCTGCCAAGATCCTACTGGATTCCTGACCTAGAATGGAAGAACTTATTGTACCACATTCTCTGAGGTGGAGAGGTCAGATCCAGAACACTACCTCTTTTGAGGAGCAGAATCACCAGTATATACCATTCCCAGTGCACGGAGAGGATAATGCAACCACCATGGACATCCAGGAATCACCTGGGGTTCATATGCAGTTTACAACCACTGCACCCCTTCACATCTTCAACAGTGTAACCCTTTCAAAAGACAGGCAAATTACCCAGGCCTGCAGCACCTATAGAACTATTGAAGAACTATTAAAGGCAGAGGCATCAGTACCTTAGCTGCCAGGAAATATTCAGCAGTCAGAGACTAAATCTGGTGTCTTCAGAGGTCACCAAGACAAGGTGATCTGACCTGAGCAACGCTCCCCAACCCTCCAAGCTACCAAACCTCCTGTTTCCAGGTGTAAGTCCACAGAGAAGACAATAGCTCTGGGCCCATTCAAACTCCAAGCATGGGCACCAAGAGAAACACCACAAGACATCCCTGATGCCTAGCACCTCATGTACACAAACACTGAAGGGACAAAGTTTCATACTTTAAAATACCCTTTCAAGTGTTGAGAGCAAAGTTGTTGGAAAAACCACCACAAAAGCTAGTTCATGAGTGGATGATGATAAATTAGGCAGATCTTCCTCAAAGATTACTAAGAGGGTAGAAGACCAAGCCACTAACTATCTGGCTGCAAGGGAGGTAGCCAAGGAACTGAGATGAGGCAAGGCTGCTTTGCCCACCAAGATAATACACAAGACCTCAAACTTCCAAAAAGCAAAGGGAGGAACCACCAGGACCCCAGAGCTACTTTGGGGGTAGAGAATTTAAATCAAGACGAGACCCAGCTTGCTCAGCAAGAATGTGCAAAAAAATGGAGATCCCATCAGCTATGACAGCTGTGGACATCCAGGCTGCTGGAACTCACTCAACAGTCCAGGAAACAACAGTGGACAAGGCCACAGATAGCACCAAGACCACATATCTAACTGTTAGCCCCACAAGAGCATCGACTTAACCCACTTGACTCCTACCAGCTAGGGCTAAGGAATTAACTCTGTCCACTGTCCTCAGTGAAAATAAATAAAGTACCATAAATCCCCAGGGTCAAGCCAATAGACAATGTTGGCTGCCAGGGATAATCTGGAAACTATGGAACCTATACTGCTCAAGAATGACTCAACAACACAACATGTGCTCCAATCCCTGTGCATTGGCCGAGTTAAATTTTTGCCTGCCACATTTAATCCAGAAAAATTTAAATGGAAATGATCTTAAAATTAAAGTCATCAATATTAGTCACATTCATGCCCAAATGGAGAAATCTCAAGAACCTACTAAACCTAGAGAAAAAAATCTCTCTACAACTCACTAACCATAGAAGAAAACCCCCAAGAAATAACTAAACCTCAATGCTAGCACCTCTACCCAGTCCATTTTCCTTCACCTCAAGTGAACAACAGAATCCACACAAATGGGTGTATTCTAAAGACATACTCATTGACTACCCCAGAAGTAATACAGAGTCATCAAACCGTAAAGATAAAAATACTGCAAACTATACAAACTCAACCTGAAAGATGACTTACAAGGTAAGAGAGTGGAGACAGTAAGGAAGATACGAGTGCAAGAAAAAGAAATTCTATTTTAACACCAGCTACAACAAAACAAGAAGCAGCTACAAAGAAACTAATTAAAAGCCATAACACATTCTTTTGGGAACATTCAGTCACAAGTAATGAGCCATATAGAAAACTTCTGGCCAGCCACCCAAAGAAGTTTTTCAAGAACATGAAGTAATAGAAAAAAATAAGGAGGGGAGAGGAGAGGCTCTAACATATAGCAATAAGTAAAAAAACACAGACTTTAAAAATAATACTTAAAAATTTATAAAAGCTTACAGCTGAAAACAACAAACCAGTTACCAAAACCTCTTCCTATTTTTCAACCAGTAAAAATACCAGATATCAACATACATAAGTCACAGAATGAGGAAACCGATGGTACCTGCTAAGGAATGGAATATACCTAGATAATAACTTCAAAAAAGTTTGCAAAATAAAGTGAACTAGACACTCCCCAGATGAGAGATGATCAAATAAAAAGAAGATGAAGCCATATTGTCAATATAGATCATTATGAAGGCTTTCCTACAATATAGACAAGGGAAAACAACAGGAGACACAAAAACCAATTTTTCAATCCAGATACTGGATAGATAAACACAGCTAGAAATTGAAGGAGAAATGAAAAATTACAACAATAGCAAGAAGAATGCTAATAAGGGAGAAAATAGACTGAAAACAGATAGATGAACATAATCAATACTGAAAAGAAGATGCTCCAAGCACCACAAAGAACCATCCACAAGACACTTAGAATGAATCTAATGTATCTCCTATGACTGCTCATGAACTAACAACTGGAAGTGACACACAGACATTCCTCTAGAAGTCTTTTTTTCATATATTTTTATTGTAATTAATAGAAGGGTTACATTATATTCACCAGATAGAAGGTGCATTACTTCACAAACATTGATACCCTTTCTCATGTCTTGGTCCCCATTTCCATCCCCTACCCCCTGCTGTTCATGTTGTTTTTCCCCCTTCCCTATCCAATTTCAAATAACCAATCAAGCATATGTACAATATATCAGATAACAAGGTAAAAGACTGTAACAATATGAGATAACCAAGGAACAGCAAAAGAGATGAGAGATAATATAGTACATTAAGGACAACAATCACTCATTATATGGCTTTTGTTTCTATATCCTGGAGGTCCTTTCACTTAGCATCATACTATCTGGCCTTATATATCTAGGTTTTATTCTATTGTAAATCTCTGCTAGGAGAGCCCAAGGTTTCTACTGATTATGATAAATGAGAGAAACCATTGAGCTTATGTTCCTTTTAGTCTGGCTTACTTCACTTATTAGGTTTTTTTCTAAGTCTTTCCATTTCCTTACAAATGGAGCGATGTCTTTCTTTCTGACAGCAGCATAGAATTCCATTGTGTATAAATACCACATCTTGTTGATCCACTTATCAACTGAGGAGCATCTGGGTTGGTTCCATATCTTTGCTATTGTAAATAGTGCTTCTCAAAATTCTGGGACTTGGAGGGAAGGCCCCCACTGTGCCCAGTAGAGGTAGGGCTAAATGGTGGTCTGGAGTCTCAGAGAATTGAGTGGGGCCTCAGGGAAAGGGTAGGTCCTCAGAGGAAGAGGCAGGGCCTCAGGGCAGGTTGCTGTCTGGCAGAGCACAAATCTAGGGAAAGGCTCAGATGAGGCTATTTGCAAACACTCCTGCAGTTGGGAAAATGAGTCCTCTGTCATCAAGGGGAATTAAGTGGAAAAAAGTTACAAATAGGGTAATCAATTCCTGCTGTCAGATAGCAAGTACTGATCATATCCCTGGCTTCAAGGCAGTCACAGCTTGAGAGCCTTGAAAGTTAATTCAATTTATTGTAAATATTCCCAGACATGGAAATTCAACAAAGGCACAAAACCTAAGTGTAGTGGCACTGCGTATCTTGCTTTCACATAGTGTTTATGCCTCCTTGTCATAGCCGATCCCCTTCTACCCTCAGCACCACCTTATTTACTTAAAATGTATAGTCTTGTTTAATTAAACAGAAGTAGGCTCTCCTAACAGCTGTGGCTTCTTGCAATGAGGACTTAGGCAATTAG
The DNA here is from genome assembly GCF_031878675.1 of Megascapheus bottae. NCBI lineage: Eukaryota > Metazoa > Chordata > Mammalia > Rodentia > Geomyidae > Megascapheus > Megascapheus bottae. The sequence continues at coordinate 27,875,128 of NC_143530.1, read as the reverse complement.
ATTCAGGAGACACTGAACAAACATGGCACTATCTCCTGCCTTGTTTAAACTCAGAGCTTAACGGAGCCTATTGGGGGCTCCATCACAGTTCTGTCACTCAGTAGTCCAGCACAAAGCTGGGGGGGGGGGGCAGCCTCCTCTGCTAATCTTTAATCATCTTATTGAATCATATCAACCATCCAGAAGCAACAGAAGCCACATTCATTCTGTCCAAGTGCTAAATTCAAAGAAGGGCCCTTTTCAACTTTGTTGTCAGAGCAATGAACGGAGCTCAGAGCAAACAATTGCTCTTATGATTATTCTGATCCTGGAGAAGGGGGTTGGTGAGCAGGGAACCCAAACTGCTATTTCTAGTGAAAAGAATCAAGCTTTGAAGTACAATTCTCTTCCTTTGCCAACTGTTCCCACAATCCACTGGATTTCTAGGATCTGGGGGAGATGGAGCAAACCCTGGGCCAGGGTGAGGTCCAGTTCTGCTCCAAGGGTCTCAGATTCTGAAAAATTGTATTTACCACCTCCATCGCTATTTTCTCGTCAGAAACATCAACTGAGAAAGACATTAATGGGAAGCTGAGGGTGGGGTTGTGGGGTTGTGGTTATTATTGGATCCCAAACGGTTCTTCCATTTCCTTTAGGATGTCCCCAAATTGGGATATCCTACGCCCATCTTCAGCATCTCCAGAAGAGACCACAGTAAAGTCTGTGATTGGCAGCTGTCGTTTCCCCAGAGTGAGGAGTAAGAAATCAGATGCCAGCCTTTATATTATGTAAGAATTGCATCTTGGGGCCGGGAGTTTGGCCTAGTGGTAGAGTGCTTGCCTAACATGCATGAAGACCCGGGTTCGATTCCTCTGTACCACATACATAGAAAAAAGCCAGAAGTAGTGCTGAGGCTCAAGTGGTAGAGCTCTAGCCTTGAGAAAGTCCAAGGACAGTGCTCAGGCCCTGAGCTCAAGCCCAGGACTGGCAAAAAAAAAAAAAAGAGAATTGCATCTTATGAATCAGAATGTAAGATCCAAGTTGTATTAGGGCGAGACTTTAGGGGAAAGTGGCCACTGTTGGGAGTTTGAGGTCAAATTGAACTTGTCACATATCCTTCCTTTCTTAGGCATCACAGTCTTCCAGCTGGTAATGAAATATTGGTTTGTCTTTATTTAAGGTGCTTGGTAAGCTAGTTTGAGATTTGTCATCTAGTAGTAGCTGGAAGATCTTAGGCAAGTTCATAATAAATTTAGACAAGAGTCAAAGCTTTCCTGTTGCAGATGAACTAGAGACTTCTTCCTGGAAGAGTACTGGGGTCCTGAGGCTAAGGGCAGATGTGAGGGTGCGGCAAAGCAGGGGATGGAAGCTTTGAGTTCAGGAGGTGCATTGAGTGCTCCTAGTTTACATGGACATGAAAGGAGAAGGTCCAGTACTGGCAGGGCATGTGTTTTCTGCCCTGGAAAGAGCCAGAGAAGGTCCCTATGTCAGCTCCAGCTTTGTGCTGGTGAGTTTGTTAGCTGCTATCTCCTCTCTCTTTTCTGAACACGTGTTTGTCTGTGTTAAGACCGAAGAAATCCTCTGCTTTTTCTTTGATCCTGTTTTTTTTTTTTTTTTTTTTGCCAGTCCTGGGCTTGAGCTCAGGGCCTGAGCACTGTCCTTGGACTTTCTCAAGGCTAGAGCTCTACCACTTGAGCCTCAGCACCACTTCCGGCTTTTTGCTATGTATGTGGTACCGAGGAATCGAACCCAGGTCTTCATGCATGCTAGGCAAGCACTTTAACCACTAGGCCAAACTCCCGGCCCCCTGGTTGTTTTTTTTTTTTTTTGTGTGTGTGTGTGTGTGTGTGTGTGTGTGTGTGTGTGCGTGCGTGTGTGTGTTGCACGTGTGTCAATAGTGGAGCTGGCCTAGATGTTGTCACTTAGCCTTTTTGGTCAAGACTGGCATGCCACTTGAGCCACAGCTCCACTCCTAGATTTTTCCTGGTTAATTTGACATAGAGTCTCATGGGAATTCTTGCTGGGCTGAATTTGAAGCACAATCCTCATATCTCAGCCTCTTGAGTAGCTAGGAATACAGGCATGAGCCACCAGTGCCCAGATACACATGCTTTTGATTTTTGGGTTCAATGACTGCTCTAAAGAAGGCACAGTAACTGTAAGGGACCAAGGATATGGAGCTACTGGGGTGAGGTGTGCCAGGAAATATATGTCTCTGGTGGATATGCCTAGTCTAGATGAAGCAATGCATTATCTTTGCTATTGTAGGTCATATATTTAGGGAATTAACTGGACAAAGGCCACAGCTATGCAGATACAGGGCAGGGAAAAGACCTACCCTCTGATTTAGAAGGGAAATTACATGATATGACAAAGTTTTAGATCACAAGAAAGAAAAAAAACATGCCCAATTCCTGCTGACATTCCTGTATTTATCTACAGAAGCAATTTGCATCCAAATCAGGAACTCTGACTTCCTTCCCTGTTTGAAGTGGCAAAAGTGGTAGAGTCTCTGAAATGTGGGGACTTTGGGGATTTGCTGTTGTGTATCACAATTCCATTTTCTGGAAGCTGTGCAATAGTGGGGAAGTTGTTTAATTTCTCTAATCCTCATTACTCTATCTGAAAAAAAAAAAGAGGGTAGTAATGCTCTCTCTTCTTTCCCTTTCCCGCATCCTCTCCCTTTCCATTGGGTGAATCTGGCTTACTTTGCTCCAGTGTGATCCAGTGGAATCTCCAAAGCCCTGTGGTAGGTAGGATCTGTCTTAAGACAGACTTAGAAATGTAAAACCCAACTGTGAGGCCAATTGAGGGAAGGATGAAGTAAAAAGGAAAGAAATCTTGGGGTTGCCTGCTTATTTATTCCTGTCCTTTATCCTTAAGGTTTCTTTTTACATAAGCTAAAGTAAGAGTGGATGATTACCAAAAGCAAAATATTGTGCAGGTCAAGCCACAAGAATACTGTCACTTTGCTTTCAGAAATCATTGATAGCCAATCTAGATAGATTTAAGTAAAGAAAGGAACATGAAAGTTTCTGCTGAGACACAAAAACCAAAAGCTAAATTCTGATGAGCAACTAAGTGACCCTGCTACCATTTGTATCTGAAGTGCCTATCAGAAAATGATGGAAACTTTAAGATGTGGTAGTCACACAGTCCCAGCCAGCACTCAGGAGGTGAAAGTAGGAGGATTGTGAGTTCTAGGCTGACTTAGGCTACATAGCAAGATCCTCTTTCATAAATGAAAGTGGGGTCTAGTTAGAAGTATTTAGGTCATGGTGAGGAGAGGGATGCCAATCGAAAGGACATGCAGGACCCTGGTCCCCTCTTCTCTCTCTTTTTCTGGGTTTCCTCTAACATGTATTCATTCCACGAGTACTGCCTTGTCACACACCCCAGACAACTTATTATGGAGACTCTGAATACATGTAAACCTCTTTTCTTTCTATAAGCTGATTGACTCCCTCAGGATTTTGTTACAGCAATGAAAAGATGATTGATCCGATACACATGGGAAGCTATTTAATGAAAGAGAAAAGCTGCTTTTCCACATATTTTCAGGTGTTTGTTTTGGCTTCTCTTTCTCATGTGATTGGAAGATTGGTTTTAAAAGCACAAGATATACAAAATAGAAAAGAGATAACTCTTAAGTCTATATGCCTTTGGTCATATTACCCGGGGACCAATCTCATTTCCCAGCATGATAAGATTTAAAATCATATCACAACTCAGAATGACAAAGTTCTTAGATTCTTCTATACGTAAATTGAACCTTCTACTAAACCCCACTGCTGATTAGCAGAGAACATTTATCCCTGAGCTTTTGTACTCGAGGCTATTGTTCTACCACTTGAGCTATAGCTCCACTTCTGGTTTTTTGGTGTTTAGAATCTCACAAATTTTCTTGCCCAGGCTGGTTTTGAATTGTGATCCTCAGATCTCAGCCTCTGGAGTAGCTAGGATTACAGACCTGAGCCATTGACCCTTGGCCAATTATGCCAAATATTAAAAATTTTTAAATAACCTAATGTTCAAGAAGAAATGTACTCACCACTTCACGTAGGTAAATGTAAACCCTCTGCACATTACCCTGACAACAAAATTAAATTTTAAAAAAGGAAAATTTAAAGTAAATGCCCAACCTGGTTCATACTTATATTTGAAAAATTTAAACAATTCCTCATGTTATTTCTACTTTCTGGACACAAAAATGTAGACTTTCCCCTTTTGGACCTGTGGTGAGATCATTCACAATGGAACTTGGAGGAAAGGGAAGTCTGCCTAGTGGCTGAAAGAGAGAGAAAAGGAGCCAGGGTCTTTATACCCCTTTAGAAGCACATCTCATGTAGTCAGAAGACGTTCAACTAAAAGTCATCTCTTGCCAGCTCCATCATCTCCCAATACTCCTATGGAGTGGGGCTAAGCCTTTAACAAACATGCCCTTTGAGAAATACTTACCCAAGCATAGCAAAAATGATTTGATATATGCCCTTGGTATGTGTTTGTGTGAGGGGGCTAGGGAAGAGAGTGATGGGTAGTCAGATAGACAGAGACAGTCCTGAACTTGAACTCAGGGCCTGAGCGCTGTCCTCATGCTTTCTCAATGCTAGAGTTTTGCTACTTGAGCCACTGCTTTACTTCCAGCTTTTTGGTGGCTAATTGGAGATAAGAGTTTCATGAACTTCTCTTCCTGGGCTGGCTTGGACCTGTTATCCTCAGATTTCAGCATCCTGATGATATTATGATATTAGGTGTGAGCCACCAGCAACACAGCTTACAACTGGGTTTTTCCACTGGAAAAAATCTTTCACATATTTCCATGTCAGTAGTATTAAGTGTTATTTATTTTTAATGGCTTCATGCCAACTCTTTGAGCATGCAATGTAATTTATTCAATCCTCTTCCTTTAATTTTGCATGTTTCTCATTTCTTTTTATTTTTCCTTCCAGCAAGAAAAATGACAGTGGTGATGGTCTGGTATGTTGCTATGTCTGTGTCTTTCCTGGCTGTCACTGCCTGGCTCCCCCTGGTAGAAGAGCAGAGTGCTACCTGCCTTGGAATAGAATGTTGTATAGAGTTAAACAGAAGCTATGAACACACAGAGCAAGTGGATTTCTATGTGCCTAAAGGATGATGGAAGCATTTCTTTGCCTTGACTCTTTCCGGCAGAATGTTTCTACAGGTGGTGGTGTAGAGTCATGGATTTATACACCCACACTCCACTATGAATCACCATGCTGGACTCCAAGACTATGGTACGAACCATCTACTTTCTTTTCTTGGAGTCAGAACTAGGGGGTCTGAAACTGATCATGTGTGCAGAAGGCTCTGGACGCCATTGTGGGGAATGACAGTGAAGAGACAAAGGACAGTCAGAGGAGAGGAAGCCAGTCCACAGAGACTCATCACTGGTGCCTGCTCTAGGCACCAACAGCTCCTTCTCTCTCCAAATCCTCTGAAGTACTTGGACAATGGGTCTCAGCACCTTTGCCTGCGACAGAAAAGAGGGGAGTGTGTGTGTCCAGCTTCTGAGTTCTGGTAGTCAAGGATCACCTTCTAGGCTTTTCTAGGGAGGCTTCTATACTGGGAATGGCTGAGTATGATCTGGGGACAGAAAGGAAAGCAGACTGTGGTGAGTTGAGGAGGGGCCAGCAGGTGACAACTGTGACTGACATCCCCCATCTCCCTCCCTACACATATACTAAGACCACAGGCTGGGAGGACTCCAGTACCACCAGAATGCTTGACATGGGCTCCATTTGATAACAGCCTAACTGACCCACATGTCTTTATAAACATATTGACCAGAGATATTATTTACTGTCTTTAATAACTACAACTACAAACACAATCTTTAATAAATACAATACAAATACAAAGTTAGTACAATAACTATCCTTTTACCTCTAAGTAGTCGTTGTACAAGTCAACATGTCAGTTTCTGAATACACTGTATTTAATCAATGTTGCCCCTTCCATCGCTCTTCCCTGTCTCTTCTAACCCCACCCACCCCCTCAAGTCACTTCGTTCCATTTTGACATATGGAATATTATAATTGTATTTCCCCACCCTTCCTCTGCATACGTATATACACACATATACATATCTGTATATATAATTGACTGTCTTCTCCTTGTAGAAAATTAAGATTCTATCTGACCACGATGTATGTGTTTTTCCAGACTTAGTTTTTGGTGGGTTGCAGGATTGCACTCAGAGCCTCAAGTTCGGCCCTGTTATTGACTGATTGTTCTTTAGGATTGGGTCATGGTTCCTGTCCGGTCCGTGTCTGAACTGTGATCTTTCTACCTTTTGGCTTTTGATCACCACAGAACTACGGTTTGCTCATCCTCTGGGTATATCTCCTGGTACTGTACAGGGGGCCTGCGCCCTCGATTCAACTTCCCGTAGTCATGCCGTAGTTCTGTCCTGGATGAGTTTTTTTTTTATTAAAGAATTTATTAACATTGACTTTTATATCATATTTGAAATGTCATGTTTAACAAACAAGTATTCAAGAAGGGAATCTCTGTATGCAATCACTGGCACTTAGGTTTTTGAACATAATTAAAATTAAGCTGAGAGTTTGTATGTCATATGTACATATTAATCTATGCAATAAAACATTATTTCTATAGAGTATATAGCCCATCATAGATTTTTTTTTTTGCCAGTCTTGGGCTGAGCTCAGGGCCCGAGCACTGTCCTTGGACTTTCTCAAGGCTAGAGCTCTACCACTTGAGCCTCAGCACCACTTCCGGGTTTTTTTCTGTGTATGTGGTACTGAGGAATCGAACCTGGGTCTTCATGCATGCTTGGCAAGCACTCTACCACTAGGCCAAACTCCCGGCCCCCAGCATAGATTTTTATGTCTATGTAGTTATGTTTATATCTCCAAGATCATGTCCATAATATTGGGTACCCAAATATTGAGTCATTGTTTTTGTACTGTTTGGATCTAATATCCACATATTAAGGATACCATGCACTTTTTGTTCCTTTGGTCTTGACTTACTCAACATGATTCATTCTAGCCTCATCCACTATCCAGAGAGTGCCATTATTTTATCTTATCTGTTGGCTATGTAGAATTCTATTGTGTGTGTGTGTGTGTGTGTGTGTGTGTATCACATTTTTTGTATCCACTCATCCACAGTAGGGCATCTGGGTTGTTTCCATCACTTGGATATTGTGAACAGTGCAGAGATGAACACAGCTGAGCAGGTGTCCTTATCATAATGGATAAGGTTTTTAAATGGTGGCAGGAAAGCAATACTCCCATGGTGGGTGTAGTGGCTTATGCCTGTAATCCTAGCTTCTCAGGAGGCTGAGATATGAGGACCGCAATTCAAGGCCAGTCTGGGCACTAAAGTCTGTGAGACTATTATCTCCAAGTAACCACTAGAAAACGGGAAGTGGTGCTGTAGCCTTGAGCTGAAGAGCTTAGGGACTATATCCAGGTTCAGGAGTGGGGTGGTAGCCTTGAACTGAAGAGCTCGGGGACAGCACCCAGGCCCAGAGTTCAAGCTCTATACTCCCAGGTGAGCTTTGGCCACGGGGGTTGGAGTTCCCATAATGGAGAGTGGAGGAGAGAGAGAGAGAGAGAGAGAGAGAGAGAGAGAGAGAGAGAGAGAGAGAGAGAGAGAGAGAGAGAGAGAGAGAGAGAGAGTAGGAGGGAGGGAGGGAGGGAGGGAGGGAGAGAGAGAGAGAGAGAGAGAGAGAGAGAGAGAGAGAGAGAGAGAGAGAGAGAGAGAGAGAGAGAGAGAGAGAGAGAGAGAGAACGTGGGAAACTGGAGACACAGGCTAGACAGCACTTTACCCTAGGTCAGCATCTACATGGCTTTGTATCCCGGTTGGCCCATTTGGCAGCCTCACTTCCTCGCCTGCATGCCTGTCTCTGGGTGGTGGGAGCCCTGGCGGGGCCTGCTGCCCTTCTCTGTGTCTTTTCACCTTCCCTTCTCCACTTTGACCAATTAAGATGAGATCTTACACTGGTTGACAGCTCCCAGGCGATCCTGTAGCTTCCAGGCTGGGAATACCATGATGAACCAGCTGAATGAATTCCAGTCAGGGGACTCTACTAAGATCCAGGACTGGGAAGAGAGGCAGCTGTTCTCCTTAAATTATTGATAAGCAGTGTCTTGTTATCCTTGATAACACCTGGTGAGGAATCTTTATGGGTTGGTAAGGACCAGGAAGTCCCAGTTCACATACTAAACACACACACACACACACACACACACACACACACACAAATTGCACTTTGTGTGTCTCTTTCTCTCTAGTGATCTATTTGTGTATTTTCATGTCTCACCAAGCTGCATATCCTGCTAGCCTATTGAAGTGACAGTTTATTGAAAGGTTAATCTCAAAAATAGCTCAGAGAAATACAATTTGATATAGACAAAATTGCTGTTGGAAAAATCCTTTAAGTGGACCCTAAAATGCAATGTTCAGAACTCGGGGCTTAGCAAACTCAGCATGGCCAATCTTTTCCACCACTGTGAGATCTAATCTCACAGTGTTTTTCCATTTTAATACTTGGGAAAGAGGATGGTTTTCTTCAAGGGCAGTGTAGCAGGAAATATGTATATCCTGAATTTTAGAACCAGGCTTGACTTAGAGCCTCACAGCATGAAAACACAGCAACTGAGATCTGTGGGCCAGCAGGAACCCATATCCTGACTGGTGACAGGATTGTAGACACTATTTGTATCCATCTGTTAGGGCCGATATACCCACTGACTGCCGGCTTAAACAATAAAACAGAGCCTGAAGTCTGAGAGCAAAGTGTCCAGAAACCAGCACCCCAGCTGGTTTCTCCTGCAGCCTCTGTCTGTGGCTTACAGATAGCTTCTCTTCTTTGTGACCTCAGGCGGTCAGGGTGTGTGTGTGTGTGTGTGTGTGTGTGTGTGTGTGTGTGTGTGTACATCTTTATCTCCTCTACTTATAAAAACACCTGAATCAGCATCTACCCTAAAGACCTCATCTGACATTAAAATAATCTTATCTCTAAATACAGTCATATTCTGAGATGTTAGGACTACATAAATGGATTTTGAGGAGGCACACACAATTCAGCCATTGAAATCCTTCAGTCCTCAATCTCAGCTCTCCTTAGTTTTTCTCTCTCCTCTACTTATCTGGCTTCCTTTTATCTATAACTATTTATCTTTGTATCTATCATCTATCTGTCTATCCAACAATCTGTATCATCTATATGTCTGTCTGCCTACCTGCCTGCCTGTCTGATCTGTTTAATTACATATCATTTCATCTCACTACTAATAAAGACTATGAACAGGAACTCATTTAAGTTCTGTAACACCCCAAGGATATATATTATTACTCTTATTTTACATAAGAGGACAGCAGCTTTCTATTAGATCATTATTCCTGGTTTACACAAATGAAGTAAGTTGTAGAGCTGGGATTTGAACCTGTAAAGCATGATTCTAGAATTCATGCTCTAAAGCGATAATATAGACTGCTTTGTAAATATTTTTTACTCTCTTTGTTCTTCTTCTGATGAGCTTTCTATGCCCCCAATCCCCCATATTTCATAGAAATGTAGTGTTTGTTTTTGCTTTTCTAATTAGTCTGTTGTTTAGCTGTTTCACCTTTAGTTATAAAGATGGCTTTGCATTTCAGAGTTATTTCTGAGGACTTTTAAGTTTATAGATTAGATTACATATATTAGATTATATAGATATATTATGTTTCTATGTAATATATTGTATATAAATCTATATTATAATATACAAATAATTTATTATATAATATATAGGTTATATATAGATCATGTAAAATTTTGTTATCAGAAAATATGATATGTTTAACTGCTATCAATCTACATACTTATCTAAATTTGTTAAGGTATTTTTCTATGCTCAGTTTGTGAAAATTCTACAATAAAGTTGCTCAGCTTTTTTTTTTTTCCACTCATGGGTCATGAACTCAGGTCCTGGGTGCTGTTGCTCAGTTTTTCTGCTCAAGGCTAATGCTCTGGTACTCTGAGCCACAGCTCTACTTTCAGTTTCTTGTGATTAATTGGAGGTCATGGACTTCCCTGCCCAGGCAAGCTTTGAACCATGATCTCAGGTCTCAGCTTCTTGAGTAGCTAGGATTAGAGACTTGAGCCCCCAGCCCCCAGCTAAAGTTTCTCAGCTTTCTCTCTACCTCTCTCTCTCTTTCTCCCTCCCTCCCCCCATCCTCTCTCTTTGTACTGAGATTTGAATTCATCTTCTTGCTTGCTAGACAGGTTCCTATCTCTGAGCCATACCACCAATCTTGTTCTTAAAAAAGTCTCTCTCTCTCTCTCTCTATGTATATATTTATTTATTTATTCATATATATATAATATATAATATTGTTGCTAGCCCTGTGGCTTGAACTCAGGGCATGGGTACTGTCCTTGGACACTTTTTGTTCAAGGTTAGCGTTCTGTCACTTGAGCCACAGTGCCACTTCTGGCTTTTTCTATGTATGTGGTACTGAGGAATCGAACACAGGACTTCGTGCATGCTAGGCGAACACTCTACCACTAGGCTAAGCTCCTGGCCCTTAAAATATATTTTCATTATCTTTAGTAGCTGTACAAAGGGGTTACCATTTAACAAAGTAGTCCGTGAACACAATGCATCTCAATCAATGTAGCCACCCCACCCTTTTGTCACTTTTCTTAAATTTGTAGGACATACTTTGAATTTTACAACTGCATTCTTCCCACTTCTCTTCATTCATCTCCTCTTTTCTTGACTCCACCCTCTTGAGTACTGGTTTCCTGATGTTTCTTTGTTGGACTGTGAGTTAGCTTTTCTAAGGAATTATACCATTTGAGTTCTTCCCTGAATCTACTGTATTTCACTTAATACACTTGCATACCACTCCAAAGTGTTTACTTATATAGTTATAAATTAATTCTAGCTTCTGCAGATGAGATTAAACATGCATCCTTTGTCTTTCTGGGCCTGATTTACTTCTTTTAGCATGATTTTTCCCCAGGCCCTTTCATTTCTTTGCAGATGGTCCTTCTAATGGTTGAACAAAGTTTCTTTGAATAGACATATATATATATATATATATATATATATATATCTCACATTTCCTTGAGGAAATCTGGGAATATCTGGGCTGATTTTATACCTTCGCTTTGGAGAATAGTGTACAGTGAACAATGAGCATGGTTGTACAAGTAGCTTTAATGTATCCTAGTTTGTCATCTTTTAGGTAAATGCTCTAGAGTAGAATTACTGAATTAGAGTTAGCTGTAGGTTTAGTTTTCTTTCTTTTCTTTTTTTTTTTTTTTAAGAACCTCTATACTGCTTTCCAGAGAGGTTGAACAAAGTTACATTCCCACTAACTGTGTACTAGGGTTCCTTTTTGCTCACATCTGTGCCAACATTTGCTATTGTTTAGATTCTCAAAAATGGCCATTCTAAACTGGGGTGAGATGGAATCTCAGTGTTGTTTTGATTTGTGGTTTTTTTTTAATTGTGATGTATAGAGGGGTTACAGTTATATTTACCAGATATAGGGTGCATTACTTCTCACACATTGATACCCTTTCTCATGTTTTTGTCTGCATTTCCCCCCAACCCCCTCCCAATCATCTTTTTTTGCCCCTTCCCTTCCTATTTCAAATAAACAAATAAATGCATACACAATATGCCAGGTAACAAAGTCAGGTACTGTAACAATATGAGATTAACCAAAGGGCAACACAAGAGAAGAGAAATACATTAAGAACAACAATAACACAATATAAAACTCTTGTTTCCGTAGCCTGAAGATCCTTTCATTTAGTCTCATCCTGTATGACCATATGTACATAGATTTTGAGCTATTGTAATCCTCTGCTAGGAGAGTCCTAGGCGTGTACTAATTATTACAAATGAGGGAAACCATTAAGCCTATGCATTTCTTTTATGGCCAGAGATATAAAGCCTTTTCTCCATGTGTCTGTTGGTCATTTTTACTTCTTCTTCTGAAAAGTTTCTATTTAGCTCATTTACCCATTTATTAATTGTGTTATTGATTCTTTATTGGATCTTTTTCACCTTCAAACCTTTTTGTGTTACTAGTCTTTTGCCATTTCTAGCATTTTCCCAGCATATCTATATACAATTCTCTATTTTCTATCTTTCCTTTTTTTAAATCATTTTTTATTTAAGGCATAAACCTGAAAGTATATTTAGCTGATATAAGACACAGGAAGACATAGGAAAGGAATTACCTCATCCATGTGCTTTATTTATTTATTTAGTCAGGTTTGGGGCCTTCCTGGGTACTGTCCCTGAGTTCTTCAGCTCAAGGGACACTCTACCACTTTCAGCCACAGTGTCACTTCCTATTTTTTGTGATTAATAATATGTGTAATCTTTATTTGTCATCTTATTTTATGTTTTCTAGGAAATACGATTTCTTATTTTATTGTTTCACATGCAATTACCTTGGTTGATCATTTGTCTTCTTTCCCTCTAAAATATTATATCTAAATGTTATTCTAACAGTAGTTACACTGAAATTATTGCACACATATTTTCTCCTGCATTCTCCAGTAAGTTAGGAATTGCATATTGTACACAAATACAAGACTCCTAAAAGCCAAGAATTTTAACATATATTCATTCCTTTTCTTATTTTTTTTTAACCAGTCCTGGAGATTTGAACTCAGGGTCTGGGCACTGTCCTTGGGCTTTTCTCAAGACCAGCACTCTACCACTTGAGCCACAGCACCACTTCTGGCTTTTCTATATGTATGTGGTACCAAGGAATCCAACCCGAGTCTTGATGCATGCTAGGCAAGCACTCTACGACTAGGCCAAACTCCTGGCCCTCCTTTTCTTCTTATCTCTGGAATTTTATTAAATAATTTAGAATGCTAGCTCTGTTTTCTCTCTCCCATTAATTAAAAAAAATTTAAACATCAATCTTTGATATCACATGAAATGGTGAGGATTTAGGGTCCACAAATAGTTTTCATATCTTAAGCTAGTATATTGATTGGGGTTCACTACAGAAACAAAATAATAGGATGTCTGTCTGTCATCAAGATCATTGACTACAACATATTCTTTCATTCTCAACAATTTGATGACATGAGTCTGGGTATAATTTTCTTCAAACTGATTTTTGCTAAGCTCTTGAATTTACAAACTTTTATCTTTCACAGATGGAAAGCTGCAGTAATTGTGTTTCTTCAAGACACATTTTTTCCACACCAATCTGGTTGATTTTTTATGACTCTTGAAGCTACAAGTGTTTCTTTAACCTACAGAACATCAGTTGATAAGAAATTATTTTAGTTTTTAGTCAGTGATATTATTTTCATTTCATTTTAATTCTTGAAGAAATTATCAGTAGATAGAAAATTCTAGGTTGAAAGTTATTTTTTCCTTAAGCATTTTAAAGACATTCTGTTGTCATGTAGCATATATAGTTTCAGTGAGAAATTCACAATAACCAGGATTGACTTTCCTGAGTACATTTCAAATTTTCTTCCCTTACTGCATTAAAACATGTGTGCTTATTTAAAATGTAATGGTAACATTATCTGTTGGAGATTTCAGTGTATTCAAATAGCAGTAGTAATATGGGTGGTAGAAGATAATGTGGCAGGGTGTATTATTATAGATTGAATGTTACCATCAAAGAAAATCATATTAATTAAATTTACATAATTTTCAAGGATATTCACTGATGATAGGGAGGAGAGGAATGAGGCCTTGACATTTCCAGGAAATCAGAGAGGAGAGGAATTGTGTGTGTGTGTGTGTGTGTGTGTGTGTGTGTGTGTGTGTGCGCTCATGGGCGCGCCCATGCACATACACGTACACACACACACACACACACACAAGTACAAGGGCTTGAACTTGTATCTTGGACTCTGTCTCTTAGCTTTTTCATTCCAAGCTAGTACTCTACCACTTAAGCCACATCTCTACTTCTGGCATTTTGCTGGTTAATGGAAGATATTAGTCTCATGGACTTTCTCGCACAGGCTGGCTTTGAACTGCAACCCTGAGATCTCAGCCTCCTGAGTATCTAGGATTTCAGGCATGAGGCTTGTATCTGGCTAGAAGTGAGATTCTTTCAGAGCAAAGATTGAATGACTGAGGTCACAAGGACCTTATTGTGGGCATCAGTGGGAAGTCAGGAGGGACAGCCAACTTGCACTGGAGGATGAGGCTGGAGGAAGAGCAGGCTTAGGAACAATGAAGAGGGCCTGGGAGACTACTGAGGAAGACAGGGCTCTTGGGACATGGCAGGAGGGAGCTAGAGGGGGCCGCTTGGGGAGCCAGGAAGAAAGGAGTGGACAACTTTTGGGGAGGCATACGTCAGAGCTGATACCCTCAGTCTCAGGGAGAAGAGTTAGGTTACTTTGTCTACTAACTTCTTCCAGGTGATGGTCTGGAGTTAGAAATTACCCATGGAGTATCTCAAATTTCATTTTTAAACTTGTAAAACCATCTTGATTAAAGGAACTGAATTCTGGGAGTAGACTACTTAAGGGAAAGAAAAAGCACTGGGAGGATTAAATCGAATCAACATCAGTGCCTTCTTGATCTTTCTAAAGTGAGCGACAGCACTGTTCACACGGAAGAAAAGCAGGGATAATATAGGGGACTTTTACTGGACTTATACTTCATAAATGCTGGGTAAGTCAAGAAATTAGGTTTCAAAGAGAGGAAAATTTAGGTGGTCTTAAAAACTAATAGGCACTTAAAGCTGCATATAGCTTGGCATTGGCAGCATTTTGCTAGGGTTGTCAGTATTAAACAGTTTATTTGGTTTTTGATCTTTAAATGCCTTTCTAAAGTTTAATTTAGCATAGAATTGTATTCAGATGTTCTAGACAGTGTATTTTGCTAAATGTTCTTATTTGTAGATTGTCTATTGATTCTGAGTCATGCCCAACCGATGTGACAAAACTTTTATTGTCTTACCATAATGCTTGATGATCAACAGAGGGAAAACAGATAATGTAAAGCTTTTTGTGAACTTAAAAAAAATACAAAATAAAGCATCCAAGTTTTTTAAAAAAAGAAGTTACCCATGGAAACAATGGTGTAGACTCCTTCAGTTAACATGGACTTGATTAGGCCTTCATGATGTGCATTTCTAAGTAGTGAAATCAGGAAGTACATTTCCCGGAAGTTCTCATCTAGCAGCTCTACTGCAAATGGGGAGACAGAGAGGGCAAGCTCATCATTGTTACCTGGTAAGTTGGCCCCTCCCCACATGTGTGGCCAGTCTCTGGGCTATCCTGTGGATACTGCAGAAAGAAAAATTAGCTGTATTATTAGATAGATGTCCTGTTAGAATCATCAGACACTATGTATATGGTATGAATATCTTTTTTTGTTTTTGTCAGTCGTGGGGCTTGAACTCTGGGCCTGGGTGCTTTCAGCTCAAGGCTACCGTTCCCCCCCCCCTTGAACCACTTCCGGTTTTCTGGTGGTTAATTGGAGATAAGAGTCTCATGGACTCTAGTGCCAGGACTGTCTTTGATCCTGAGATCCTCAGATCTCAGCCTCCTTGGTAGCTAGCATTACAGCTGTTAACCACTGCACCTGGCACATCTTACATTTTCTCATGCTTGTCTCTCTAATCTGTATTTTGTTGCTATGCCAATTGCATTGGCTTCCCAAATTTCCGTACAGGTACTGGGAACAGATGTCTACCAGGGCAGATAGCCGCCAAGTCAGTGGTAACCCTTCTCTCCTTGGTGAGAGTAAAATACATATTTACCTAGAAGAGTCACCTCCTGTCTTAAGTGTGCGGTATTCCCAGATGGAATGATTATAGCTTTTCAAATCAAGAGTAAGTGCCGGGGCCAACCGGCAGCAAACCAGGGTTCGCAGATTGGGGTTCCTGAAATAGGGGACAAGGACTAGGAAGAAAAAGAAGAGAGACAGACACACCGGGTCCGGGATGTCCGCAGTCCAGGCAAAGACTGACTAGACTGCCGCGTTTATTTTCCCCTCCCCCTTCTTCCCTCCTCCTCTCCCAGGGAACCTCCAGGTGTTACATTCATATGGTAATTCTCAGGTCATTTACATAGAATAGGGCCAGAAAGCAATAAGACAATATAGCCATCGTCTGATGCAAGTCAAGGTACAGTTTGATTCCACTCTGGCTCCCAACATGTCCCCCGTTTTTTATTTTAAAAGAAACACAAGTGCAATTTTTACTCTTTTCTATACCCCTAATTTATCCTGTCACATTTTCCAAAAATGACTTTGGTCCCTTGGTCCAACGGGGATTTGATGGGCGGAGATTCAACTTCCGTGACTTCTTCAAGCTGACTCAGGGGCGCCGTCTCCACGCTTGACCAGGGACCTTAAGAAGCCTAGCCTGTTTTATCAAGGGGTTGCAAGGATTAGACACCAGGAACAACAATCTACTCCAAACTAGAAATCATACTTGACATTCAACAACTGCACAAACCATCCTTGGCCACAACAGCGCAGCCTACCTAGCACCCATTTGCAAAGGCTTTTTCTTGATTGTCTGGGGAACTAAATTTCTGCAACCTTAACAATGCTTCAGTTGTCAGATCTAAACAGATTAATAGAGACACAAGCTTCAGATCCACAAACTTTTCCTGAATTTGTGGCTGGTGTCAAAAATAAAAAAAATTCGCTCAATTAGGACTTTAAACTACCCACTATCACAGAAGATTGACAAGTTCCTGCCCAGTTATGAAAGGCACGGGCATTAGTAAGGCATGCTTACAAACTATTCTATGACCTCCCGGCTCTGATTAATTTGAATGGCCAAGCACAAGTGACTCTAAGATCTGACACCAACTCTGCCATCCAAGCAGAGGCTTTCCTGTCCCGGTAGTGTCTCTCCACACAGGGATAAACATCCCATTGGCATTTCACTTTGTTGGTTGCTGGATTTGAACTCAGGGTCTGGGCGCTGTCTCTCAGCTCTCCAGCTCAAGGCTAGCGCCCTGCCACTGTGAGTCCCGAGCTTGGTGCTTGAGTGCTTCCCCCCAGCTTTTCAGCTCAGAGCTAGCACTCTGCCACTTCGAGATCCAAAGCAACTCTGTCCCAGCATCCTGCTGGCAGATTAGACACCACAGTCTCACAGGGACTTTGCTTTGCCCGGGCAGGCTCAAAACTGTGGCTTTCAGATCAATGAGTCTACAAAAGGCCACTTTACTCCAATTAGAAGCAACAAGGTGGTCAATACAGAAATAGTCTCTAAGCATGATCTTACCTGGAACTTGGTGAGGGCCAAACTTACATCTGAATGAGGATCTGCTGTCCTTCTCCATGGGCCTTCTGGAGATTGCTATAAAGTAACTTACAAGAGTAAGCTGAAATAGCAATTAAGCAATTACTTTGGTAGTCCTGATTTTCCTTTTTTCTCTTTCTTTAAACATTTAAGACAATTTCACTTTCAAATATTGTTTAGAAACCCATTTCCAATGTTCTTAAAACTTTTGCTGATACTGGCTTAAACAATCAACACCTTAGCCTTTATTTGCAATTGAAAAACCTTTAAGGGCACAAAGAACTCCTTCTGCCTTCAGGCCCCCTAGGGCTCAAGTCACTCCTCTTGCCTTTTAGAAAAGGGCTTTTTTTTTTTTTTTTTTTTTTTTTTTGCAGTTTAGATTACTGTCTTAAACTCCAACAACAATTTAAACTCAAATAACAGTTTTTCCCTAATGCAAGAACTATAGACATCAGTGCACCAAAAGTCTAGGTCTGGACTTAGTTTCCTCTCTTTTTTTTTTTTTTTTTTTTTTAAATACACCCAATAGCATGGAGATAAACCTTTAAACATTCCTTTAAAATACTAATCACATTATCCACATTTTACCATCAGATTTGCAAGAAAAGACAGACAGGCAAAATTTCTGACGTTAATGAACAATTTCACATTTAAATCTCTAATACATGTTTCCAAACTTTAACTTAAAGTAATAAATCCCAAATTCCCTAACATCTCTGTGCTAAACAGGATACAATGTTTACAATGTAAACAGTTGTATGCCTTGCAATAAAATGCAGATTTCAGGATCTAGAAAAATATTTACCAGTTTTTCTTTAAGACAATGCAATAATCCTTTGAGACATAGGGAACATTCAAACCTACTAATTTTCTTGAAGTTTAGACTTAGATTTACCCAATTGCTTTTGTGTTTCAAATGAGCTCAACCATTGTTTTATACAGCATGCTGACAATTTAACCTTGAACATGTTCACTCACACCCATTCGTACACACATTCATACTCAAAGATCTTAAAGCGCGCAAAATTAATATCGGCCGTTCATTTTCCGGAAATTTTAGTACCATGAGGGTTTTTTTTTTGTTGTTGTTTTTTGTTGTTTTTGTTGTTGTCGTTTTTGCAAAGCTTATTCTTGGAGGTGACAACCAGGTTTTTTGTTGTTGTTGTTGTTGTTGTTTTTGTTTTTAAACAAAGCTTTCTAACAAGGCAACTTAGCTGAAATTTATTCTTCCAGAGTTTGTTTCTGATATCAGACATATTACTTTTTGCAGATGAAAGTTGGGTGGGAGTCTTAAACCTAGGAGAACTAAGACAAGTCTGTGTCCTGTCACCAAGTGTCTCTAGACTGTCACTTCAGCAGGTTGTAGGAAAAAGGAAACTGAACGAAGCCTGCAGCTGCTTTGTCTGGCCTCTGCTCACCTCAGCTGCAGCGGATTGGGAGGGGCCATACCAGGCCCAGAAATGTTCAAATAAATAACAAGGATGTGTGCTTGAGTACGCACAGAAAAACCATAAGGATCCATACTTAGAAATGGTACCAATTTTAAAGACAAAACTGGACAAGGAAAAATATGTAACACGAACAAGACAAACGGAGACTTTTAAATAATCAGACATTGACATATAACAAGAAAATTGGACTCAATCAGATACACTTAACACAAAAAACATGAGCTCAAATGAATGTTTTCACCAAACAGTTATTTTTAGATTTAGACATGTCTTGCTGGTGGGACTCTCAGGTATGCCTTGTTATTGACAAGAAACTCAGAAGGGGAGGGGGGGTCAAGGCGTCCCTTGACCACCCAGGCCTCTGTTTTAGGCCCACAGTGCACCTTTTCAAACAAACAAACAAAAATAAAATAAAATAAAATAAAATAAAATAAAATAAAACGCTGACATACAAGGGGGTCGGCCAACTTCTACTTACCTCTGGAGGCCTTTGCTTTTCACCTGGGCATCTTTTACAAAAAAAGTTATTAAGAAGAGGGCTGGTAAAGACAAAATAATGTCACATATTAAATTGTGTAGAGTCAATAAATATGTTAAAAGGTCCCTACATAATAGTAAAAGGAGGAGAAACACAGCTCATATGAATGTGTGGAACAAGTGGATCAGTAGCAGTCCCGATTGACATGCACAAATAACTCAGGTCCTTCCCACGTCGCAGGATGCACCACTGGAGGGTTGGGGGTGTAGGCC
This sequence comes from Megascapheus bottae, assembly GCF_031878675.1. NCBI lineage: Eukaryota > Metazoa > Chordata > Mammalia > Rodentia > Geomyidae > Megascapheus > Megascapheus bottae. The sequence goes on along the minus strand of NC_143530.1, from coordinate 27,855,697 downwards.
CAGTGAGTCACTGCTTGGATGGCCACTGTCACTCTCCACGATCCGAACGCAGCGTTCAGGCAGCCAGCGGGCGTCATTTTCTCCTTGTGAAAAAACACATACATGCCCTCGACCCCAGGTTAGAACAGGATCGGGTCCATGCCAAGCACCAGTTAGGGGATCCTTCCATTTTACTAAGGCAAAAGGACGCTGCGCTCTTTTTTCCCAGAATCGCTGAGCAGCAGATAAATTATTTGAATCCAAATTCAAAAAATTTAAAACAAATAAAGCATGATTAAGTATATTCACAGGGGTAGCGGGATATGACTCTCCTTTCTGTATTTTAGCAATTTGATGTTTTAATAATCCATTAGCTCTCTCCACGATGCCTTGACCTTGAGGATTGTAAGGAATGCCTGTAATATGAGTGATATTATAGGAATGGCAGAAGGATTGAAATGCTCGGCTTGCATAGCCAGGGCCATTATCTGTTTTTATTTGCGATGGAATCCCCATCTCAGCAAAGCATCGAATGCAGTGAGAGATACAATGTTTAGTGGCTTCCCCAGCAAGGGGGGTGGCCAAGATAAAATTAGAATAAGTATCTACAGTAACATGAACATATTTTAATCGGCCAAATGATGGAACATGCGTGACATCCATCTGCCAAATGTGATTAGAAAGCAGTCCTCGTGGATTTATGCCTAAATGGGGGGCTGGTGAAAAAGGGACACAGTTGGAGCAAGTCTTAACTATTTGCCGCACGGCTTCTCTAGATAATTTAAACTGTCGGCGCAAGGCTCGACTGTTTTGATGGTGGATGGCATGTGACTGCTTAGCAAGTTCAACCTGAGTTAAGTAAACTCTGGTGGCGGAGTCAGTAACTGCATTGCCCTCACTTAAAGGGCCAGGAAGATTAGTGTGAGCTCGAACAAAGCCAAAAAAACAGGGGTGGTTGCGAGAACAAAGCAAAGTTTGTATTTGGCGAAATTGGGTCTGAATATTGGAGTTAGTAGTTCCAATAAAGGGAACAGTTTCTATGACTTGAAGAGCACGAATTACATATTGACTGTCTGAGTATAAGTTAAAGGGCTCGTCTTGTAACAGGACGAGTGCTTGTAAAACAGCCTCTAATTCCACCTCTTGGGCGGAGGAAAAACCTGTAACCCAAGATTGAGTTTTCCCATTAATGGTCAGAGCAGCCGTTCCATTTGAGGATCCATCTGTAAATACCAAAGCGGCAGAAGATAAAGGCGAGGCCTGTACTATGGAAGGAAATAGAAACGTATGACACGCAGCAAATTGGAGAAGTTTGTTAGATGGGTAGTGATGCAAAATTTTTCCCGTATAATTGGCCCAAGCAATGGCCCAAGAATCGCAATGGGCGAATAGCCAATCTTGTTGTTGTAAATTATATGGGACACAGATAAAATGAGGTTCCTGACCTAAATATTTACGGGAATCCACTCGGCACATGTGTATCAGATTAGCTACCAATTCGTAGTAGGGGGTCAGCACTTTGCCGGGTGTTGATGGTAGATAAAGCCATAAAAGTGGGCCATCCTGCCACAATACAGCAGTTGGGGAGTGAGAAGTAGCTAAAATATAAACTCCCCATGGTTTAGAATAGTCACAATAGGTCACTTGTTGCTGGGAAATTGCCTTTTCTACAATTTGGATGGCCCTCCTGGCATCAGGATTTAATTCACGCAAGGATGTAGGGTTGGTATCTCCTTTTAAGAGATCAAAAAGGGGTTTTAACTCTCCTGTGGAGAGCTTTAGATAAGGCCGAAGCCAATTTATATCTCCTAAGAATTGCTGAAAATCATGAAGAGTTCTTAAGTGGGAAGTTTTTAATTGTATTTTTTGGCTTTTAAAATAGTGTGGGCCTAATATATGGCCTAGATATGTAAAAGGGGGGTGTTCCTGAACCTTTTCAGCTGCTATTATAAGGCCAAAGAGGCTCAGATCTTGCTTTAGTTGTCCAAAGGCTTGTCGTACGACGATAGGGTCAGAACAAGCCAACAAGATGTCATCCATATAATGAACAATATAAACAGAAGAAAATTTTTCACGAGTGGAAGAAATGGCTCTAGCTACAAAACTTTGACATAAAGTTGGGCTATTTGCCATGCCCTGTGGGAGCACAAGCCAGTGATATCGCTTCATGGGTTCTTTAAAATTAACAGAGGGGACACTGAAGGCAAAGCGCTTACAGTCTTGAGGCGCCAGGGGTATAGTATAGAAGCAATCCTTCAAATCTATAATAATCTTATAAGTATCCTTTGGGATTGCCATGGGTGAAGGCAAGCCAGGCTGTAGGGCCCCCATCAGTTCCATTGTGGCATTTATTTTTCTCAAATCCTGTAACAGCCTCCATTTACCTGACTTTTTCTTTATAACAAAAATTGGAGAATTCCATGGAGAGTTAGAAGGGGCCACATGCCCCAAGTCCAGCTGTTCCTGTACCAGCTGCTGTACTGCAATGATCTTTTCTAGTGAAAGAGGCCACTGTTCAACCCATACCGGTTGTTCAGAGAGCCAATTTATGGGATCAGCATGAGGGGGAGGGCAAACGACAGCTCCCGTCAAGGGATACCCCAATCCTTGTCTCGTAGGGTGAGACTGGGGTTGGAGTGGCTCTAGCTCCCCCTGTGCTGCTCGGCCTAGCCCCCTAAAGGGGAGGAGGCCTTGATCAAGTAACTGCTTAGTGACCGCAGCACTAGGACTAAACATATACACTCCCATTTTTTCCATGATATCACGACCCCATAAATTAATTGGCAGATGATCCAAGACAAATGGCTGAAAATGACCAGAGTGCCCTTCCTCATCTCTCCAAACAAGGATCGCACTGCTCTGCTGTGGGTCAGTTGCTTGCCCAACCCCCTGTAGGGAAGTCATAGAGGTTGTCAGGGGCCATTGGGCTGGCCAATGTTTTTTAGATATCACAGACACATCTGCTCCAGTGTCTAATATTCCTTTAAAGGGCTTTTCTTGTATAAATATAGTCATCTCAGGCCTCTCTTGTTTTATGCTTTGTACCCAATAGATATCAGAAGATCTAAATCCTCTCTGTCCACATGGGGAATTAGCAGTCTCCCCGGGAGGTAAAGGCACAAGTATTAATTGTGCTAATTTTTGACCGGCTGGGATCGATACCACGTGTTTCGGGGCAGAGGCCATAACTTTGATTTCTCCAGTAAAATCCTGGTCAATTTTGCCAGGTGTAATCTGTATCCCTTTAAGGGCTGAGCTACTTCGCCCTAACAGCAATCCAGCCACTCCCGGGGGAAGGGGGCCGAAGACCCCCGTGGGGAGAGCTTGTGTCCCCATCTCTGGGGTCAATACTGAGCAGGTGGAGGAACAGAGGTCCAATCCTGCACTTCCTGGGGTGGCACGGAGGAGGCCGGAGACTGATCTTGGGGGGTTGTTAGAAGATGCACTTGTGGCCGAGAAGAGGGAGGGACTGCCCCATGGTTTTGCGGGGCCAGGGGCTGGCCCCTCCTCCAGTTTCCCGAAAGCGGGCGGCCATTGCGATCTGTTCTTGACCTGCAATCTTTAGCCCAGTGCTTCCCTTTACCACAGCGTGGACATGTGCCAGGTGATTTTTCTCTCTTTTGCCTGGCCTGGCGTGGGCATTGCGTCATCCAATGTCCTATTTGTCCACAAGAGAAGCAACGCCCTGGGGGTCTAGCATCCCGAGAATGCCGCTGACCTCTATATTTTAGAGACTCACTAACAGTCTTTCCTTGAGGAGCGGCGGCTAAAGTAAGGCCTTGTACATGGGAGGGTCCAATATCAGCACACAGTGAAATAAAGTCCGTGATTCCTCCCTTATTCCTATGGGGTCTGATAACTGCCTGACAGGCGGCGTTGGCATTTTCATAGGCTATGTGTCTAACTATAATCTCCCTTGCATTCTCATCTTGTACTAGGCGGTCTGCAGTCTCCATTAATCGAGACAAAAATTCTAGATAAGGCTCATTTGGTCCCTGTTTAACTTCTACTAGATTTTTTGTACGATTGGAATTGTGTAACTTTTTCCAAGCCTCTCTCGCCGCAGCATTTATTTGTAAATAGGCCTCCTTTGCATAACCCAATTGATCTTTGGTGTTTTTATAGGTTCCCTTTTCAAAATCTCACTTAGACTCTCTTGGGCTGCGGCATATGGCTCAGCCTCAGGTTCTTCAGAAGGGTCCTTTAACTCATAAAGTTCCCTTAATTCAAGATTAAGTTCAGCATCTTCATGTAGAGGATCTATGTATTTACTTACTAAATTCCATACAGTAGTAGCCTCTACTGGGGTCTTTTCGGGGCCATATACATCATAATAATCTTGAATTCTTTTTCCTATCCGCTGCCAGGCTTTTTGGAATTCCTCCTCTATAGACCTCGGGCATGCCTCCTTGAGAAACTGTAGGAAGCTCTGAAGCACCCCCTCTTCCACCCACGTTCCGTGGGCTTCAAATAGGCCTGTTAAGATCGGTAGAAATAACCCATGGCTATTAGCTTGACCCATAATTTTTACTCCTGACTATACTCTCTTAATAGTCCTACGATGTGTTACTCACCACAGGGAGGGGTCCTTCACCTTCGTCCCAGATTTTCAGGGTCCCTGTTCGGGCGCCAGATGCCGGGGCCAACCGGCAGCAAACCAGGGTTCGCAGATTGGGGTTCCTGAAATAGGGGACAAGGACTAGGAAGAAAAAGAAGAGAGACAGACACACTGGGTCCGGGATGTCCGCAGTCCAGGCAAAGACTGCCGAGACTGCCGCGTTTATTTTCCACTCCCCCTTCTTCCCTCCTCCTCTCCCAGGGAACCTCCAGGTGTTACATTCATATGGTAATTCTCAGGTCATTTACATAGAATAGGGCCAGAAAGCAATAAGACAATATAGCCATCGTCTGATGCAAGTCAAGGTACAGTTTGATTCCACTCTGGCTCCCAACAAGTAAGAAAGATTGATCTGATTTTATGAAAGAATTACTCATGTAATCCACTAGTTAATGGATTAAACCAATTTCTCCCAATGCATATCTTGTTTACATAGTGACTATTCTGTCTAGAATTGTCAAGCAGCTGACATAAAAAGGTGTAACTATTTACTTATAAGGGGGTAGCTTTCTAAGTGCTGTGATTACAGGTGTGAATCACTATTGTCTGGCTTTCTTGATGTTTGGTGTTCTATACTGTACACATGCTAAATTCAAGAACTTTGTTAGATGTGAGATTTTTTTTATTTTTTAATTTTTTTAATTTTTAATTTTTTATTGTAATTAGTAAAAGGGTTGCATGATATTTGCCAGATAGAAGGTGCATTAATTCACATACATTGATACCCTTTCACATGTCTTGGTACCCATTTCCCTACCCCCCCACACCCCCCACCCGTCTTGGTTTTCCCCCCTTCCCTATCAAATTTCAAATATCCAAATACAAATAAACTCAATATATCAGATAACAAAGTGAGATACTATACCAATATGAGATAACCAAGGGACAGCAAAGGAGATGAGAGACGACATAGTTCATTAAGGACAACAATCATTCATTATATGGCTTTTGTTTCAGTTAGATGTGAGATTTTATAAGTATTTTTCTCCTCATGTGGAATGTCAATGTCAGTCTTCTGCTGTGTAATTTTTAAAATTATTGACAGAGTCCATTTCTTTCATTTTCATTTTTTCTTTTATAGACTATGGATTTTTGGTGTTGAAGCTAAAAATATTTTCTCCAAAAAGATATTTCTCTCATATTTTTTGGCAGAATTAATAACCTTACATTTAGATCTAGTGATACTTTGGAGATAACAGTTGTATGACCTGTCAAGTTTAATGGTTGGCTTTTTTTCTCCCACTGTTTTTTTTTTTTTCTGCTTTTCTTCTTTGGGTGCTGGGGATGGGACCCAGAGTCTTACACATAGTAGGAAAACGTATTGCCACTCAGTTATACCACAGCCCCAGGTGGCCCTATCATTATGGATCTATTTCTAGACTATTCCATTTATCTGCTTGTCTGTACATTCATCATCACCACGTAGTAGTGACTCTTGTAGTTTTATAATACATTTCAAAATCAGGAACTCTTCCAACTTTGTTCTTTTAAAAATAGTTTTGGCTTAGTCTAGTTGCCTTGGCATTCCCTATAAATTTTAGAGTCAGCTTGTTCTTACCAACAAGCAATTCTGCTGAGAGTCTGACAAGAATTTCAGTGAATGTATAGATTGGATTGGGAGGGTAAATACCTTAGAAGGTTCTTTCTTTTCTGCATTCTGTAAATATTTATGTAAAAATAGTGTGTCCTTTTTTCTGATATCTACTTTGTTGTTGTTTGTTTTTCTGGTGGCACTGGGGTTTGAACTCATATCTTCTCAGTTGCTAGGCACTATACTCCATGAACCACTTTAAGACCCCTGATATCTAGTTTGTTTGATGTTAATATAGTCTACTTCCTTTCAACTTGTACTTTTTAATCAGTACACTTGGATCATATATTGAATAACATTTGATATGTTTGCATGTGGATGTGGTATTTTATTATTCATTTTTTGTTTGTGCCTCTGCTTCTTTTTTTTTAATATCAAAACATATTTTATTCTGGACCTCTTTCAGATCTGATTCAAATTACAGTTGTTAAAGCAATACAATGCAAAGGGAAACTACAACAACAACAACAACAACAAATGTGCCTAGAAAGGATAAAAGAGTCACTGGGGACAAATCATTGTGATATGGAACCAAATACATTGTAAGTGTAATTAACATGGTCCAGGACAGCATAGAACATCTTCATCAGCCTTCCTTACACAATAATCATGAAAACTGAACAGTAAGTTCTTTAACATGCACAGAAAAAAACTGTTGTGGGCTGGTTTACACTTTTACAACAGTTTTAAAGTTAACCGGATAACTAAAGAAATGATGCAGACATTTTAATCCAGTGCTACAGATAGGCTACAGAATTAGACCCAAAGGATTTGGAAAAAAAATCAAAATGAAAACATTATAGCTACAATGTCAAAGTTAGGAAAGAAGAAAATTACTTCTGTATTCAAAGATTACAGAGCTACAAAATGCAGTCTGTGTGTTTTTGTCTGTAATGATATGGATAAGTACATCAGACTAGATATAACATGCAGAACATTTTCTTGAACTTATCCAGAAATTCCAAAGAAAACATTATGAAGCAGCTTGCTAAAAAAGAAAAATATGCCCTAGTTTAGTTATTCACCCTGCTTCAACACTGTCAATGTAAAGGCAGAAATAAGGGATGCTACCAATGCCTCAGAACCACTGATAGAAGATACCAAATTTCTAAATCAGTGTATTAAAAAGTGAATACTTCCTCTTTTTCTCTCTCTTCTACACTTAACTAGAATCATGTTAAAATTGATATTAAATGTGACACTCAGAGCTACTACTGGAAGGAGTAATTCATAAGCTCCCTACCCTCCGGCCACCCCTGCTGATTCAGAGAAGGGAAGAAGGGGAACCAAAAACAAACAAACAACAGCAACAAAAACAATAACCAGGGTCTCTGTAGGTTTGCTGCTATTCCCCAAAATGTTGGCATTTGCAGCCATGCCACTATGTTGGTCCAGTGAAACAAGATTTCTGCAAAACTGTCAATAGTAATTCACCATATGCAAGTACCGTCCTTAGTATGTGAGCATGAACACAGGTTCCGTAGAAACATCCAATGTGCTTAAGAAAATGAAAATGGGTCTTAAAAGAGTAAACAGCACTGCATGAGATTGGTTTTTCTAAGCATCTAGTAAAACTTGTCATTTTTGCTCTCTAAAAGTATGGTCATGTAATAGCAAATATTGCTATTCTTAAATTAAAAAAAATTTATTTTAGTGTATAGAGGGGTTACAGTTATATTTGTTAGATAGAAGATGCATTACTTTTCACACACTGATACCCCTTCTCATGTTTTTGTCCCCATTTCCCCCCCAACCCATCCCCTCATTTTCCCCCTCCTATTTCAAACAAATAAACACATATATATATATATATATATATGTATATATATATATAATATGCCAGGTAACAAAGTTAGATACTTTAACAATATGAGATTAACCAAAGGGCAACACAAGAGAAGAGGAAAAAAAAAAACAGTACATTAAGAACAACAGTCACTCATAATTAAGCTCTTGTTTTCCTGTTTTGGAGATCCATTAATTTGGCCTCATTCTATATGGCCTTATGTATCTGGGGTTTGAGCTATTGTAGTCCTCTGCTAGGAAAGTCCTAGGTTTGTACTAATTATTACAAATGAGGGAAACCATTGAGCCTATGTTCCTTTGGGTCTTGCTTACTTCATTTAATGATTTTTTCCCAAGTCTTTCCATTTCCTTACAAATGGGGCAATGTTGTTCTTTCTTATGGCAGCATAGAATTCCATTGTGTGTAAATACTACATCTTATTGATCCAATCATCTACTGAAGGGCATCTGGGTTGGTTCCATATATATTGCTATTCTTTTTCTCTTTTTTCTGCCAGTCCTGGGGCTTGAACTCAGGGCCTAAGCACTGTTCTTGGACTTCCTCAAGGCTAGAGCTCTGCCACTTAAGCCACACCACCGCTTCCAGCTTTTTTCTATGTGTGTGGACTCCAATTCAGGTCTTCGTACATGCTAGGCAAGCACTCTACCACTAGGCCAAACTCCTGGCCCTATTTTACTCTTTTCCTGATTCATTTATTTCCAAATTTTCCTAGTTACTCAGGAAGCTGAGATATGAAAGTTGAGGTTCAAAGCTAGTTCAGAGACTCTTACCTACAGTTGACCAGTATAAAACCAGAACTGGAAGCCTATCTCAAGTTGTAGAGCACCAACCTTGAGCAAAAGAATGAAACAAGAGTGTTAGACACTGAGTTAAAGACCCTGTACTGGTATAATTTTTATTTTGATTTTTTTGAGCAATTTTGTTTTAATTATTTCTTGGCTTTTTGCCTGTACCTCTGTAATGATTTTTTAATATTGCTTTAATATTACCATATGTGTACTAAACATTTTTATAGTCAATTTAGAGTTAACACTTTACCACTGAATAGCTTCATAACTATACTATCAGTTTCTTCTCTGCTATTCATACTATTGCTGCATAAATTACTTATACATCCACTGAAGACCCAGTATGCAACATTATGCATTTGTGTTCAATAATCACAAATATTTTTAAGAGTATAAGGAGGTTAGAATAACCTGAAATTAACTCAGACATTTGCCAATCTGCTATCTTTTCTCTGAGTCTTGAAATTTCGGTTTTGCTTCTAGCCTATAGAATAGGAAAGGAAACTTTTTCTTCCAACGGCCATTCGGATATTTATAACATCATTTACAGGCCATACAAAATGATCAGTCCAGGCAGATGGCCTCTGGCATGTCATAAGAAGCATGCATATCTGTTCTATGATGTTCCAAGTGATTTTGACAGTCTTATAAGCCTGACATGAGTAGTGAATGAAAAGGCTCTCCACCCCTGCAGATGTCAGTGAGCATTTCTTTCAGCTGATGTCAACTGGTGACAAATTATGGTAGCTGGTAATCACAGGGACTATCTTTGTTGCATTTTAATTTCTGAAGATATTTTCAGTAGAACTAAAATTCTTAGTTCACAGTTCTCTGCTTTTAGCATTTTAAAGACATCTTCCATGGCTTTCTAGTCTAGGACTTCCATAGTAATTGGAATCATTTCCTTTCATGAATGCATTGCTTCTTCTCTCTGGCTACTCTCAAAACATTTTCTTTATCTTTATTTTGGGAAATTTTGTGAGTCTGGGCATGATTTTCTTCATCCTGATTTTTATTGTTCTTTGCTGAGCTTTTTGAATCTTTCACAAGCTTTGAACATTTATAGCCATTATATCTAGGCAATCCTCTTTCCACTAGGCCATGCCTCCAGTTCTCAAAATCTTTTTCTGCACCCATACTTTTCCCTCTCTTGACTCAGATGCAAGGTTGGTTGATTCTATGTCAGTCTTTGCGGCTTGTTTCTGTTCACATTTCCTTCGTTCTTCAAGATTGTTCATTTCTATTAATCAGGCTCTAAGCTCACTGACTCTTGTTCGTAGCTTCATATTGCCTTTTGCCCATACAGGAAATTTTAACTAGAGATATTGTAGTTTTTGGTATAAATCTTTCTTTGATTTTTTTTGTCTCCACAGAAATTTGTTATCCCATTTGTTTCAAGAATATTCGTCTTTACTTGATGAAATAGGATTATAGTAGCTGCTTATTTTAATTCCTGTATGATAAACCAGTCCATTAACTTCTTGGCACTGGATTTACCTGCTTAGTTTCTAAACTTTACTAGAATTCCCCTGTTAAGGCATCTCTTTAAATGGATGGCCTAATTTATCAGAGGTGCGTTCGTTTGGAAACAAGTTTTACAACTATACGTAACTAAATTCTGAAAAACAGTAGGTCGAGCCAATTGCATGTTGTTTTCCTCACTTTCCCACCAAACTGCTGCAAGTGTTGTGATTGTTTCCCAGTTCCTCCCCAAATGAAGGGTTGTAATTTCATTTTTATAAGAAAGAAGGGGAGCCAGGTGCCTGTGGCTCAGGCCTGTAAGCCTAGCTACTCAGGAGGCTGAGATCTGAGAGTCGTGGTTTAAAGCTACTTTTGGAGGAAAGTCTGTGAGATTCTTATCATCAATTAACCATCACAAGATAAGAAGTGGGGGTGTGGCGCAAGTGATAGAACACTAGCTTTGAGCACAAAAGCACAGGGACAGTGTTCAAGGCCTGAGTTCAAGCCTCAGGACTGGTACCACCAAAAAAACAATAAATAAAAGAAAAGGACAGGAAAGGAAAGAAAGAATAAGAAGGGGAGATGGTTGGAATCTGTCATATCTGATAAGCAAATCTTGGATCTAAGTCCTAGATTTTTATGGAATTGAGGGGAAAAAATGATAATGCTTCAAGCTTAGGATTGTCAGGAGGAGATATTGAGAAGCTGGGACTTCTTTTCTGGTGTGCTAATGATTCTTCTTTGGCTTCTGGTTACCATTAGACATGGTACTAATCCAAGCTGAACTCAAGGTATTTATTGGCTTGGCCACCAGTGAAAATGAGAAATTTGGCTCTATTAGGCTATGAAATTGAATTTCTGTTCGTTGAGAAGCATTCGGTTAGCTGCTGATCATTTAAAATGGAGTATTTACACCCATTTCTCCTTCATATCTTACATAATTCTCCATGCTATAATCATCCATCTATCAGTCCTTTTATCATTCATTGAGTGCCTACTGTGAATCAGATCTGATGCTGGACACAGGGAATTCACAGATGAGCATGAAATGAATGGCCTTTATTTCTGAGGACCTCATCGTCTACAACAGAAAAGACGGCCTGCTTCACCAGGGGTCAATGAGCAAGTGCATTTCTGTGTAGATGCCTTACCTTTTGCTGGAACTCAGGGTAAATGATTCGAGTGACTTCTGACCCTCTACTCTGTCCTATTTTGTTCATTCAAAGGATGACAGAGTGGTAGAGAGAGACGGAGAGGGAGAGGGAAAAGAAAGAGGAGAGAAAAAGCTTTATTCTTTCATATAAAACTCCAAGACCAGGCATGGTGGTGCATTTCTATGATCCTAAGTACTCAGGAGGTGAAGGTAAGAGGACAAAAGTCAAAACCTTATGTGAAAAGCAAACAAAAAACAAGCAACAAGTTAATGACACTGTATGTGGCTCAAAAAGTAGAGAACTGACATGGGTCTAATCCCTCACACCCCAATATCCTACTACAAATCTCTCAGTGTTAACATCTGTGTGGGGCTAGTACTTTCTCACTGCACTTATCATGAAGAGAAGGAACCAAACATGCATTCATAAAAACTTTTCTCCTTTAGGCACATGTTGATATTTTAATTTGTTTCATATTTTCCTTTGGTCTTTCCCAGTTTCTTCATTGTTTTCCTTGGGAAGACAAATATCCTTCTCAGTCAGACCAGCACAATGGAATTTATACCCAAACAAGCTCCCTGCATCCAGGATGCATCCCATGGGGACTAAGTGGAAGTTGCTTAATGCCTGTGCAAGTTGAGAAACTCTAAAAGGGAAGAGTTGGAGTTCCCCAGAGGCCTCTCAGACTTCTGTGGATGCAGGGTTACCGTGTTTTCTTTGTTAAGCTTCACAGATCTGTTTTTATGTTTTACCTTTTGTAAATTTAAAAAGTATACCTCTCTATCCACATGGGTGTCAGTTTAGGGAGCAGAATTCTACAGAAACCCAAGAGCTGTGACAACAAATGCTATTAAATCTACTTCACCTGTCTTCTTCTTCTTGTTGTTCTTTCTGTACTCTGCATAACTTAATAATGACACCAATTGTGCTAAAAAATGTTCTTCACATGCACGTGGGACATTAGGTCTAAATGTAGAAACCAGTTTTACCTCTGAGATATCAACAGGAAGGACAGAAAGAGGCTGGCATCTTGATTCACATCCCCACTTCCAGCTCTTGAGATAAGAGTTTCTTGGATTTGTCTACTAGGGTTGGCTTTGAACTGTGATCCTTAGATCTCAGCCTCCTGAGTAGCTAGGATTATAGGAATGAGCCAAGGGTGCCTGGATTTCAATACTTTTTGCTTGTTTGCTTGTTTGTACTCATCAGAGAGGAGACTGGATGTAGGCTCAAAAACTCCATGGCAATTCATCCATTCAACATCTATTTATTGGACAGCAAGTAAGGGTCTGTACTGTGTGAGTTAAAATAACATGTATTAACAGGAATTTGAGGTACAGGGAGGCCATTGAAAAGCTGGTTTGTTGTTTACAGAGCCAAAGGAGGGTGCAGGCCATGCTGAGGAGGGTGAGGCACACAGGTGAGAAGGTAGACGAGCAAAGGGCTGTGGGGCAACAGCTTTTGTAATTGTTTTTGTTTTTTTCCAGGAAAGAAAGAAAAAGGTGAGCATTCAGGTTAGGGTGGTGACTGTATCATTTCAGCTAGCTTTGGAATGAAGGGGCTGTCCTAGTTCTGGTGTCTATCTCTGAAATGATCCAGGAAGAGGGAGAGTGGCCCAAGTGTTCAAACTCCATAAACAGGTGGTGAGATATTAAGTGGGATTTGTCCCCCTGGGAAAGTGCCCCGGGTAGCTGTGGGTGGGGCCAAACAGCTAGACCTTAGAGGTCAAATCATCAGAGGATAGAATACAAGATGTGGTTATTTCCCTCTGCTAAATATTGGAAATACATAAGTGAGCAAATAGGAAAACGTATGTGTGTGGGGGGGGATAAACAGTAAGGAAGCATACACCCAGTTCAGCTATTACTTACAATGACAGAAAAGCACAGAAACAAGGGACTTTATCCTCATCTAAAGGATGGAATCCTTACACCTTCTCCCAGGAGATTGTAGAGGAGCAGGAAGACCTCACACAATCTCACCATGAAGTGCTAAGAGCCCTTTGCTGAAGGAGAATGGGAGGATGGATGCCATTCTGCAGAGCAGAGACTGGATGAAGGCCGAAGTCTATTGGGAGGGGAAGCTGGGTGGGGGGGGGTGAGGGAGGGGACTGGCCTGCCTTACAGGGACTCTCACTCTAAGGTGTGACAGGTTGCAGTTCAGAACGGAGCATTCAGGAAGCTTCCATCCATTAAAACATTTTTTATTGTTATTATAAAGGTGATGTACAGAGGGGTTACGGCTACATAAGTCAAGTAAACATTTTTTGGGGGGACAGTGTCACACTTTTCTTCACTCTCTCAGTTTTCCCCTCCCATCACCACACAAGTTCGTTTCATAGTTCATTTTCAACATAGCATCTAGTAAGTTTAACTGCTATCCCTCCATTTCTATGCCCCCCCCTTACCCTCTCAAAGACAGATAAATGAACACACAAGACAAAAAGAAAAGAAAAACAGCAACAAAAACCTCTTGTTTTCATTTCCTGGTGTTCATTTGGGTAAACAGTATTTCATATAACCAGATGCACATAGGGGTTTGCCTTTATATTCCCCGGCCGCCCCCCGCCCCAGAATATACCTCTTTGGTCTCACTGTGTGTGAATGCCCAGAGTCCTGTATGTTATCATGTCCCAGTGTATTTTAGATTGAGGAAGCTGCCATCTTGAGCCCTAACTTTGGAAGCTACTTAGTATCAATTCCACAATGATCAAATGATTCAGGTTGGAACATAAACTTTGTCTTTGAATTGGAGAATACTGAGGCCACCATGAAAAAGAGGCTGTGGGAGGAAAGACACTGGGCAGCTTTGGAACCAGCTCTGATGCTACAGCTCTATTCTTCCCAGGACAAAAAAAGGGACTCCTGTGAGTGGAGATGTCTTAGTGGTTTCACCACTGTGGAGGAAGCTATGAGGAGCTAAACCATCCTCGTAACACTAGAAGAGGGACCCAAGCAGGAAGTGCAAGAGCCAGTCAGGAGTAGAATCCTGTAGAGCCTGAACTCCGCTGCAATTGTACCATCTGGGTCCCAGATTCTCCTTGAAATTTCCCCAGAGCTCTTAATTAGGGTAGATATATGCAATCTAAAGCCCACCTCCTTGTTATGTTTGAGGTCAATGGTAACTGTATTCTTATGACTTCTCATTTCCATGTTGACAGGCTTATTCTATCTGTAATGTGGACCGCTTTATCCTTTTCGTTTGAAAGCATTCTGACGCTGGCTTCTGCAGCCCCTCTCTTATTTGTATTCAGAACTGTTTCCCAGGATGGAAGGAGTAGCCTCTGGCAACGCACTGGGCATTTCAAGCTTGAGGTCCTTCGATCTTATATCTGGGAAGCTCAAGGCTTCCTTTGATGAGACCAGCACAGGTGATCCAATGATTTTTGCCTTCACAGTAGAAGCAGCAGCTCTGCTTTATAATTTGCACACACCACTGAACCTTTTATCTCCACCCCCCAAATAAAACAGGTTATTAGGGTTAGCTAATCCGAGAGGTGATGAACGTGTGTGTGTGTGTGTGTGTGTGTGTGTGTGTGTATGCTTGTGTGCATGTGCACTCACATGCATACCCACACACACATACACTTGCATACTTTACAAACCAGTCTAAATGTGCCTATAGTTTTTAAAAGAATGGTGGTGAAAGCTCGTGCTTCTCTCTTTGTTCCCTCAGTGCACTGGCATTTGGAGGAGGCATAAACAGTCCATGGTACAGCAGATTATCTGAGTTAGTGGTTCTAGCATAAGGATGGGCGACAGGCTGCTTGTGGAAGGCAGCATCTTTTATTTGCTTCTGTTGAGGTTGTTCATTTTCAGAGACTTAACATCAAAGCTCACACAATTCTTTTCATTTTTCTGTTATGGGCTTCAGGTTGGCCCAGTCTCATCTGTCCAAAGATTTGCCAATAATACATGCACATCAGATACTTGTTAAATGAATGAATAGCCTCTCTATATCATCTTTATAATAACAATAAAAATTTAAAATGTATTAATAGAACTTTACCTAACACAATGCCAAGGGAGGCCTAGCTTTTCTTCCTATGGCTGTGGCTGGAGTCCTGGTGCCATGATTCTGTGTGTTCCTGTGTACCATCATTAAAGAGACAAGTAAGCAGGAGGAATGGCCAGTGACCAATGAGACTTGGGCAGAGAAGCTGCTGGTGGTTAACTGGAGATAGAGTCTCATGGATTTGTTTGTCTGGGCTGGTTTCAACTTCGATTCTCACATTTCAGCTTTCTGAGTGGCTGGGATTACAGGCATGAGCCACTGACAACTGACTTGGAGAACATTTAAGGTCCAAGGGTTGTTACTGATAGAGACAGATGTTGCATCCTCTGTATAAGATGCGATTAGAGGAGAAGTACTCTTTAAAAGGGGATATTGTCAGGAATATTTCTGAATAGACACCATAAGTACTTCCGAATTTCTTTTGCATTTCTATTGTTTTCATTTATATTAATGAAGTAAGCCTTGCGCTAGAATAGAATGTAATTAGGCCTCTAGAGAAGATTTGAAATGGGCTCTGTGATGGTTTGTGTGTGTCCCCACCAAACTATGTGCTGGACATTTCATCCTTAACTTAAGAGAATTGGGAGGTAAGGCTGGTGAGGGGGCATAATTAAATCTCAAGGGCTCCAACCTTATGCCTGGAGCAATGCTGTTTATAAAAGGGCTGAGGCTTCAGATTTATCACCAGTTGCGACATCGAGATGTAGCCCCTTGATCTTATACTTCTCAGCCTCCAGAACTTCAAGAATAAATCTTTGCTTTTTAAAATATAAATTACCCAGTCTGTGCTATTTTGTTACAAAAGCATAAGACTAAGACATGATATGATGATTTCCTCTCAAATCACATGGAAGATAGAAATTCTATCAGAAACTACCAGGAAGATGGGTCTTTACTATTGAAAAGCAGACCTTATGCATTCATTTTAAAAGGGTTGTTTTATAACTCACATTATTCTATTTGTTATTATTATTATTATTATTTTAGTGGCATATGAATTTGGATTCAGAGCCTCATACTTGTATGCAAGTGTTCAACCCATTGAGCCATGCCTCTAATACTTTTTTTAATTTGAGATGGGTACTCAAAGTAGCTATCTGTCATTTGAAGCCGTACCATCAGTCACTCTAGCACTTTTTTGTTACTTTTAAGATAGGGTCATGTTTCCTGCTCAGGTATATGCTTGGATTATGATCCTCCTATTTTTTGCTTCCTAATTTAGCTGGGAAGACACCATGAGATGGAGTCTTTCATTCTGTTCTGCCTTGGCTAGCCTGGAGCTGCAATCCTATCCAACTAGGAATTACAAGTATGGACTACCAGTTCCCAGTTCAACACAACTTATTCTAAATAAATTTAAAATAGTTTCTTGCCTGTGCTCTTATCCAGAAATTAAGGATGTACCCTCCCATTCAGGACGATGATAAATCTCAATCCAACAGCAAGTGACCCAGGTTTATTTACTTATGCAGATTTGAAGGAAAATGTTAGCTCTTTTCATAATATCTTTGTTTCTGATAAATTCTAAATCTCAAAGACCAGAAAAACGCAACCTAGTCCCTTCTGGTTTCAAACGCATTGGCTCCTGAGGGTTGGCGTTTCAGACCTGGCCAAGTCCAAGAACTATACTACACACAACCAGTCTTGGAGATGGCACAGAAATGGCATCAAGAAACCCAGATCACAAAGATATGAGTCTCTGAAGGGGGGACCCCAAGTTCCCGAGGAACATGCGTTTTGCTAAGAAGCACAACAAGAAGGGCTTTAAGAAGATGCAGGCCAACAACGCCAAGTCCATGAACGTGTGGGCTGAGGCTGCCAAGACCCTGGTGAAGCCCAAAGTAGTGAGCAACAAACGCAAGCCACACGCAAGCTCCAGTGACTCGCCTCCATCGCCCACCCCAAGCTGGGCAAGGGCATCTGTGCCTACATCGCCAAGGGCCGCAGGCTCACCCGGCCCAAGGCCAGTGCCAAGGCCAAGGCCAAGGCACAAGTCAAGGCCCAGGCTCCAGCTGCCACTCCAGGTCAGGCCCAGGCCGCAGCACCTAAGAGTCCCCAGGCCCCAGCTTCTAAGGGTTACCAGGCTGCATCCCCTAAGGGTGCCAAGGGCCCTGTGCAGGCCTCACAATGAAGACCTCTGTCTGCAGGTGAGGACAGGACTGTGGTGGCTCCCTGACCACCATCTTCAGTGGCCAGTGTCATTTCTGCCAATAAATCTGAGGCAGGATCTGGTTAAAAAAAAAAGCAAACTATTTTTAGGATAAAATTGGTACAAAAAAATTGCCCATCGTGTTTTCCATGCTTTCCTAATTTAAAGAGAAAAGTGAATCAAAACAAAAATAATGACAGCTGCCATATCTTATGTGTTTACAATATGCCCCCACACTATCTTTCTTCTGTATTTTACTGTAAAAGGGTGGCCAGATTGAAGAAAGTATATCATTTCCCTAAGGTCCTAGGTGTCTGGACAATATCCAGGTGTTTTATCCACAGTTATCCATCATAGTCTTCAGGAATATAAATCTTGCAAATTGTACTGAATTCTAGAGTTTAATAATACTGTGTATGAAAAATGACTGGGAAGGATTTTTATTGAAAGATACCTTTAAATGAGGCCTTACTCTTTAATGTTTTAGAAGAGTTAGTTACACACTGGATCTTCTCTTGCTTGATACTAGTTTCACCTTCATAGAATATAATATGTCTTTTCAGGAGGATTAATTTTTTAAAGTGTGTACTTGTACCTGAGCTTGGATTTAGGGCCTCAGTTTCTTTCTTCTTAGCTTTTCCCATTCATGGCTTAATGCTCTACCACTTAGCCACTCCTTCAATATGGCTTTCCCCTGGTTAATTAGAGACCAGAGTCTCTCAAATTTGTCCACCTGGGCTGGCTTCAAACCTCAGTCCTCATATATCAGCCAACTGAGATTTGAGCTAGGAGTACGTGAGAGTCACTGGCTCCCATCTGGGATTACTTTTAACATCTTAAAGAATTGTAAACCTTGGCCAAAAGGAAAGTAAACTTATTATAGGTTTAGAAGTAAAGGTGTCTGACGGCTCTAGGGATTTTGTAACAGGCCACTTGCTCTTAACACTGATTTTCTCGAAGTGCATGTATTATGAAGTACAAAAAGGACAATTTTCTTGGGCCGGGAGTTTGGCCTAGTGGTAGAGTGCTTGCCTAGCATGCACGAAGACCCAGGTTCGTTTCCTTGGTACCACATACTTAGAAAAAGCCAAAAGTGGTGCTGAAGCTCAAGTGGTAGAGTTCTAGCCTTGAGAAAAATCCAAGGACAGTGCTCAGGCCCTGAGCTTAAACCCAAGACTGGCAAAAAAAAAAAAAGGGACAATTTCCATAAAAGATGTCTCGTGGATTTAGATCAGCTTGGGACAAGCAATGGGAACATCTGACCCAGAGCAATATAACGTCAGCAAACTCATCTGGTCTGGTCCTGCTGAGGTAACTACAAGAGCAACTCAAAATTCAATAAATCGAGGAGCTTTTTCATAGCAGCATAAACCAGTCAGCAACACATAGCTCACCAAAGAGAAGCAATTCCAGCCATCACATTAGGGTTAATTAAATGTTTCACCAAATACAGCAGACTAATTTTTTAAGTTGGTACTTTTATATGACTCATGAATGATGCTATAAATATCCAGAAAAATAAGTTTTCCCCAAACTGCCCTATGACATGATTAGATACAGAACACAATCTTGGAGTAAGAATCAAGAGAACCCACAAAAACACTGCATCGTCACACAAGCAGGCAAGAAGAAGGAGGCTTTTGCACAAACTCAAAGAACAAACACAAGCATCATATACACTTTTTAGAATTTTTTTGGTGAATTTTGTGTGCCAGCTCTGGGGCTTGAACTCAGGGACTGGGTGCTGTCCCTGAGTTTCTTTTTGCTCAATGTGAGAGCATTCTACCCTTTGAACTACAACTCCTCTTCTGGCTGTTCAGTTAATGGCAAGTCTCATGGACTTTCCTGCCTAGGCTGGCTTTTGAACTGTAGTCCTCAGGTCTCAGCAACCTAAGTAGCTACTATTACAAACATAAGCCATTGGTACTCTGCTATACTTTAGAATGTTTTGATTGACGTATAATATATGAAGTACAATGTGATGTTTTGATTCATGCATAGGGTAATTAACATGAACTTTAATGGATTCTTTTTGGTGAGTACAATCCAAGTCCTATCTTCTGTTTGGAGATACAGATGTGTCATTGTTAATTATATTCTTTCTGCTGTGCCACAAGACACTAGAATTTATTCCATCAAATAATAACATTGTATCCATTGACTAATATCCTCTCCTCGTTTCTCTGCCCCCAAGCTTCACATAGGGGCAACCAGGCCCCCACTCTCAGCTTTTGTGAGATGGGCTGTTATAGATTCCAATTATGAATGAGATCATGAAGTGTCTTGCATATTTCACTTAGCACAATGACCTTCAGGTTTGTCCATGTCCCAAGGGACAGAAGTACACACCTCTGATGTCTCAATAGTTTCCATCATGTAAATAAACACCCTTTCCTTATCCATGTGCCTGTGGATGACATTTAGGTTGAGTGGTATCCTAGCTACTGTGAACAGTGCTGTCATAAACATGAGAATGAAGCTGTATTTCCCACATGTTGATTTTGTTTTCTTTGGAGATATGCCAACAGTTGGACTATTGGGATTTATGATAGTTTTTTAGTTTTTTTTTTTTTGAGGACCATTCATGATGGTCTCCAAAAATAATTGTACTGTTCTTACCAATGGTGTGTAAGGTTCTTCTTTAGCTTTGACTAAATAGACATTCTTACTCTGGTGACATATCTCATGTGGTTTTGACTTTAATTTCCCTGAAAATTGCTGATGGTAAGCACTTTTTGCATACCTATTGGTCATGTGTATGTTTTAGGCTGTTTCTTTTTTATTGTATTTTATTGTCAAGACAATGTATAGAGGGGTTACAGTTATATTCGTCAGGTAGTGGGTACATTGCTTCTTGAACCTTGATACCACTTCCTTCTCGTGTTTTTGTTCCCTTTTCCTTCCCCCTCCCCCTGTCAATCATCTGGTTTTCCCCTTTCCCTTCCCTATTTCAAATAAACAAATAAGTATATATATACAGTAGCCACATGAGATTACCCATAAGTGGAAAAAAAGAGAAAAGAAATAACTTCAGATAGTACATTAAAAACAACAATCAGGGCTGGGAGTTTGGACTAGTGGTCAGAGTGCTTGCCAACTGTGCATGAAGACCTGGGTTCGATTCCTTGGGTACCACATATGTAGAAAAAAAAGCTGGTAGTGGTGCTGTGGCTCAAGTGATAGAGCGCTAACCTTGAGAAAACTCAAGGACAGTGCTCAGGCCCTGAGCTCATGCCCAGGATTGGAAAAAAAAGAACAACAATCACAAAGATAAGCTTCCATAACCTAGAGTTCATTTTGTTTAGTCTCATCCTGTATGACCATATGTACATAGGTTTTTGAGGTATTGTGATCCTCTGCTAGTAGAGTCTTAGATGTGTACTAATTATTGCAAATGAGGGAAACCATGGAGCCTATGTTCCTTTGGGTCTTCACTTAATGTGATTTTTTCCTGGTAATTCCATTTCCTTATGAATGGGGCAATGTCATTCTTTCTGATGGCAGCATAGAATTCCATTGTATATGAGTCCAAATCTTCTTGATCCAATCATTTACTGTGGGGCATCTGGGTTGGTTCCATATCTTTGCTATGGTAAATAGTGCTGCAATGAACATTGTTGTGCTAGTAGCTTTAGTATGCCCTTGTTCCTGGGCTTTTGGATAAATGCCCAGGAGTGAAATTGCTGGGTCACAGGGGAGCTGTATGCTTAGTCTTTTGAGGAACCTCCATACTGTTTTCCAGAGTGGTTGAATAAGTTTACACTCCCACCAACAGTGTAGTAGTGATCCCTCCTGGCCACATCCTCTCCAGCATCTGTTGTTATTAGATTTCTTGATCATGGCCATTCTAACTGGAGTGAGATTGAATCTCAAAGTTGTTTTGATTTGCATTTCTTGTTTGGCCAGAGATATCGAACATTTCATGTGTCTATAGACCATTTTTATTTCCTCTTCAGAGAAGTCTCTTTTTAAATCTTTAGTCCATCTTTTAATGGAATGGTCGTTTTTATTGTTGTTGTTGTTTTTCCAGAAATGTTTTCAGATCATTAGACCTTCCCTTTTCTTTCTTCCTTTTTTTCTTTTTCCTTTCTTTCTTTTTTTTTGACAGTACTTAAGTTTGAACTCAAGGCCTCAAACTTACTAGACAGTAGCTCTATCACTTTAACCATGACTTCAGCCTCAACAATGGGATAATTTTTGCCATTCAATTGTTATTTAATTAAAAAGTTTGTTCTTTTTTTGATAAGGTTGATACTGTTGGGTTAAAATATTATAATAAATTATTTTAAAAAACAACTCTTGGGATGGAAGTTTGTCCTAGTGGTAGAGTGCTTGCTTAGCATGCACAAAGACCGGGGTTCGATTCCTCAGTACCACATACATAGAAAAAGCCAGAAGTGGTACTGTGGCTCAAGTAGTAGAGCTCTAGCCTTGAGAAAAGTCCAAGGACAGTGGTCAGGTCCTGAATTCAAGCCCAGGACTGGCAAAAAAATATAAATCTTAGCCAAGCTCCAGTGATTTATGCCTGTAATCGCAGGGATTCAGAAGGCTGAGATCAGAGGATTGCGGTTTGAAGCCAGCTTGGACAGGAAAGTTCATGATACTCTTATTTCCAATTAATCACAAGCCAGAAGTGGAGCTGTGATTTACATGGTAGCCTTGAGCAGAAGAAGTTCAGGGATGGAGATTAAGCCCTGGGTTCAAGCCTTAGACGTGGTACACACACACACACACACACACACACACACACACACACACACACACACACACATATCCTTACTCACCCTAGGCCAGATCATCAATATATAATTATTATTCCCATCCTGTTCAAAATGGCCACCAAATTAACTGGTCTATTTATTCTTATATTCTTCAACAACTACTTGTCATACAAATTGTATTCACCATTACACTGCTCACAGAGTCTCTCACCTCCAATCACCCCCATAGCACTCAGCAAAAGTGTCTACAGTTATCCCTCTGTGCTCCTGAGGGATTAATGCTAGTATCCCATACACATATTAAAACATAATTGGTGGACTATTTACATGTAATCTGCTTATATCCTCCTCAATACTTTAAACTATCTCTAGGTGACTTCTCATACCTTCCACCATGTAAACAGTTAGAGAATGATACATGTTCAGCATAAAGTTGGTATTTTCAATTGGTGGTTGGTTGAATCAATGTGCAGACCAGCTAGATGCAGAAGCTTTAGTGAGTAATGTAGGAGTCAATGGCTGGGTGCTCTTATAGAAAGTGATACTCTTTGGTTTAAGGAACCAGTAGAACTGTCTAGAAGATGCCATTCTGTTAGACAGTCCTGCTTGATCTCCTGAGTTTCTTTGGTTGTTTCTGAGATGTGAACCAATTCCCTGCAACTGAATGGAATGTGGAGGCATTCCTGCTGCCTCTCACCAGAACCCTTGAGCCATAACTGGAACAGTGCCCAGCTGTGGGGAGGAAGTGGTAAAGACGGCTAACAAATGCACATCAGCCTCCCAGGGAGCTCATGTCTGCTTCAGGAGAACATGTTCTTAGAACTCCCCGAGTCCATTTCCACTTCTGATGTCCGGGTTCTGGCTCTTTGAAGTAAGAGAAATAGTTAACTTTACCTGTTACTGATCAGCATGATTTGTGGCTATTCTAGGAGAGTGGCTCTGATACCCCAGTGCCAGAGGGGTATCAAAGGCTCACATCTATAATCCTAGTGCTTGGAAGTCTGCAACCACAAAGATGGTAGTTGCAGAAAAATTTATGAGATCTCTTCTCAACCAATAACTGGGTGTAATGTCATGTGCCTCTTATTCCAACTATGATGGGAAGCCTAAAATAGGTGGATTGCAGCCCAGATGCATACCTAGAAGGAAACAAGACCATATCTAAACAATAATCAGAGAGAAAAAAAGAGCTAGAGACATGATTCAGTGGCAGAGTGCCTGCCTAGCAAATTGAGTCCTTGAGTTCGAACCACAGTGCTATAAAGAAAAAACAAGCAACAACCCAGTACTACTAGTTAATTAATTAATCTGGTGGAGTTGGGTATGAGACAAGGCTGTTCATTTTTCATCCTTATTCAAGATAATGCAAACAGGATGGGATAGATGGGATAGATGGGTCTGGAAAAAGCACAGGGCTAGACTTGATGAACCTTTAAACCCTTATGAAGGATTTTGTTCTTTCTTGTTGGCAATACTGGGACTGAACTCAGGATCTTATATTTGTTAGGTAAGCACTCTCAATCATTTTGTGCTTTAGTTATTTTTCAAAAAAGAGTCTTATACTTCTTGCCTAGATCCTTCCATCTGTGTCTCCCACATAATGAAGGTGACAGGCACATGCTGCTACTCTTAATGTGTTTGTTAAGATGGGGGCTAGCCTGTGCTAGCCTCCCCATTTTCACTTCCTGAGCAGCTGGAAATTGTAGGCATAAACCACCGCTCACAGCTAGGGACTTTGTTCTTGAAGTGCTGTAAGAGATATAAGGATAATATTTATACTGTGTGGCTGAAATACAAAGAACATTTAGGAGAAGGCCACAGATGAAGCTTTGAGACCAGCTCAGATCTCTCTTCTGCATTTGGCTCACCAAAACCTTTGTATATGCTAGGCATCTAGCATTCATCTCTGAGGGCACAAGAATGCCTAAGGGACTTGACAGCACATGCCTCCTTCCTCAGATCCAGCCAGCTTCCTTCCTCCCTCTCCATCACTCCCCCCAATGAGTGGTTTCTGTCTTTGCATCTGCTCCTCAATCCTCCTTTCCAACTATCTGCCCCTCTGCCTGCCCCCACCAGCTCCACCCAGAGCCAATTCTCCTTCTCAGCTAAAAAAAAAAATTTACACTATCTGGCCTTCCTGAAAATCCTCACCATCAACATCAATTTAATTCTCTAGATTTGCTTGGCAAAAGGGATAATGTTTTTGTCTTCACATCTCTTAAATTGGATACATTTGAATAAATGATATTTAAAACCTCAAGGCAAAATATAAAAATAGTTCAACTTCTTAGCACAAATCTTTTATTTTCACTTTGAGATGAAACAGAAAAGTGTCGAGACTATTCCTCTCTGTGAAGCTGAAGCTCACTATTGTAGGTCATACTGTCTGTCCCATGTTTTGTAATGGACAGATGACAGGAAAATCCACCTGAAATTGCTTTTCAAGGCCCCTTGACCTTCTTGGTTCAGTCACCATTCCAGCACTCAGGGTCAAAACCAGATACCTACCTCTTCTCTTTTCTGGGTCTGTGGTGTGGCCTGTATTTTGGTCTCATATTATTGTAGAAGAATTGACAGAGTTGTTCTCAAGACACAGCATCAACTGAAAACATATTTTTTCTTTGCTTTTGGCAGCACTGAGATTGAACTTAAAGTCTTACACTTGCTAGTCAGGCACTCTGTTATTTGAGTCATGTTTCTAGCCCTTGTTGCTTTAATATATCTTTCAGATAGAGTCTTGCAGGTCTAACTGAGCTGACCAAACACTGTGCATCTCCAACCTCTGCCTTCTATATGGACAGGATTATAGACTCAAGACACCATGCCCACAATTTCTTTAACTATATCATATTGGAAAGTAAATCTGCTTGTTGATGTGCTGTATTCCTTGTGGCAATCATAGTGGGCTGTATTATTCTGGACCTTGACGTCTGCTAAGGGTAATATTCTTCAAGATGATACCCCAATGTGGGAATTCTGGCAAAGGATCTCTGGCATAATGTCTTACCCTGGTTGGCATCTGAGCCACCCCTAGCAGTATTCTGGACTGGTCAGTGTTCACCGAATGGATGGCAGACCACTTAGGAGATGTAAAAAGGCCTGTGTGCTCTATTCTCCTCGGTTTTTGTTTGGTTGTTTGTTGGTTTTTTTTTATTTTGCCAGTCCTGGGGCTTGAACCCAGAGCCTGGCACAGTCCTTGGACATGTTTTGCTCAAGGCTAGTGCTTTGCCACTTGAACCACAGAGCCACTTCAGGATTTTTCTGTGTAGGGTATGGAGGAATCAAACCCAGGGTGGCATGCATGCTAGGCAAACAGTCTACCACTAGGCTACACTCCTGGCCCCTGTTCTACTTCTAACTACCTAGAGCATTCAATGTTCCAGGGAACAGGGGTTATGCATCAGTGTTCCCCCGTGTTTAGGGTCACTGAGTCCTCTACAGGACTTGTGAGAGTTTCCCACTCAGTTGGTCTAAACTTTCCAACAAGTCCCCGGGGGCCTCATACTTCCCTGGGATTTACACTAGGAGACCCCTGCAGGTACTGGGGAGAAAAAGGGCACAGGGGGATAGTGTCCTTATGTTCTGGGAAAAGAAAAGATGAAGCAGGAAGAGGGGGAAGAAGACCAGCTGGCCTGTGTCTATCACGCACAGCATTCTGCTTCTTGAAGGGATGTTTGGAGTCTGTGTCACAGATGGGGAACTGAGGTTAAGCAATTGGCTTTAGAAAGAAGTAGAATTCTAGGAGAGGTTTAGTTGAGAGGTAAAAAAGAAAGAAAACCAGGGGGTTTGAATGCCTTGTTGAGGAACATACAGTTGGTTTAGAGATAGAGTGAGGCAATATCTTGGATTTTACCAACTAAGCTTATTTCCCCTACCATTGCACGTGGAACAACAGGTAAGCCAGGAGAAAAAGTGTGATAGTACTTTTGTATATATACGTTTCTTAGCACCAAGTAATTGTACAGATATACCTAGAGCTATTTATCCGTGGCTCCCCCATGTAATCCTTGCTACTTAGGAGGCAAGATCTGAGGATGCATGGTTCCAAGCCAGTCCAGGAAAGGAAGTCTATGACTCTGATCTCAATTGATCAACCCAAAAAAGCCAGAAGTAGAGCTGGAGCTCAAGTGATAGAGTGCCAGCCTTGGGCAAAAAAAATATCTAAGGAAAAACACCCAACATAGCACTTTAGCCTTTAGCCCCAGTACCAGTACACACACACACACACACACACACACACACACACACACACACACACACACACACACTTGTTACCAGGGACTTTGGCCCTTCAACACATTTGAATCTCTCTAATCTTGTGAAAATTCTTGATGCCAGAGATGCCATTTTTCGTAGAGCAAATAATACTCAATGCATAAAGACAGCAGTTCCAGAGGCCAGTGGGAATTTTCAAATCATGGATTACAAGTGATATCTGGTCATTGAAAAATTAGAATTGATTCCCACAGAACAGCTTTAGATTCTCAATGAATATAGAAGGGATCCCTGCTCTAGTTGTCTTCTCTACTCCAACTCGAATGGGCCGTCTTCTTCCCTGCTTGTCTCTCTTTTTTGTGTTCTATCTCCCTCTCCTACCCTCTCTCATACTGCAGTTTGAATTCAGAGTCTTTGCTAGGCATTCTACCATGAGCCACAGCTCCAGCCCTTTGATTTAGCTATTTTTTTAATAGAGGATCTCAAAATTTTGCCCATGGCTAGTCTTAGATCATAACCATCCTCCATATCCCTCCAGAGTAGCTGGGATTCCAGATGTGTACCACTGCTTTTCTCCCCTTTGCATCATAGACTCCTCATAGTAAGGTGTCTGAGAAAAAAAGTTCATTAAAATAAGATGATTAAAGTATAAGTGTATGCAAATATTTGAGCATTTTATTAAAGGATATCCAGTACTACATTGTCTTAACTAAAAGCCCCATTATAATCTAATTTCATTTTCTTTTTCCTGAAACTTATGGCACCAACATTCATGAAGCAATGTCTCCATGGCAGGTGGAACTCTAGATACTTGATGCATGAGTGAAAAGAAGATTCCCTCCTGCCTGCTTCAGTTGAACAGTGGTGAGATAAAAAATAAACGCAGCCATTTAAAATGTGACAAATGCTACAGAGAGAGGCATAAATAGCTGGGTATGAGTTGCTCACATCTGTAATCTTAGCTATTTAGGGGGCTGAGATCTGAGAATCATGGTTTGAAATCCTCCTGGTCAGAAAAGTCCATGAGACTCTTATCCAAAAGTGGAGATGTGGCTCAAGTGGTAGAGTGCCAGCCTTGAAAAAACAAACAAGAGTATGAGGCCCTAGAATTCAAGTCCCACTAGAAAAATAGGGGGGAAAGGAAAGAAAGAAGAATAAATAGAATGAGTAAGAAGGATTTGGAAGAATGGGTTGTGTGGAAATGTAAATGTGGTGCAGACATATATAGATATGAACATAGGTGTGTACAGACGTGTATGCATGGATGTGTATTATGAGTGTGATGGGTCTATGAGCATATGTGTATGTGAGTGGGTGTATAGGTGTTATATGTGTACGAGTATAAGTGAAGGTGTGTGTGTGGAGACTTTTAATGAGGTGTTAGAATAGGCCTGTGAGAAACTATTGGAAGCAGAACAGAGGCTGAGGTGAGCCAGATGGAATGTGACCTGGGAAGGGAAGAGACTTTCTCTCCAGCACTTCCAGGTTGATTCACTGAAGTAATTGCCTAGAAATTTTGTTGGGATAAGCCACCTTGCCCAATGAAGCATCTAGAAAATTTCCCATTTTCCTGGTAGGTTTTTCTTAGCCCCATCATCAGCCTGCATTGAAATGACTTTAGACGCAGCCTTGCTCTGCTCAGTGATTGATTTTGGCCTCCTTGACTCAGAGGCTATAGTGAAACTGGACTCTGATATCCAGGTTAGTCTCTGTGTCTACAGAACAGGCTAGACCTAGATGGCCTCCAGTGTGGCTAGAACAGGCCATAGTCAGCTAGGTCAGGGACAGGGCTAAGTACAGGGGCTGTCTCCACAACCACTCTTATGGCCCACTGAGCCTAGATGAATGCATAGGAAGAATTGTGTGAAATCTGAATAGAAACAGACACTTGAAGAGCAGTATCTGTCCCCTGAGCCTTAAGAATGTTGGTAGCTGGGTTTCCATGGTCTTCTCTGTCCTGGAGAGGAACGACACAGAAGCTAGCATTTGGTATTGGTCAGAGGAATCTATCGGGCAGCCTATGAAATACATGAAAATCCTCTTGCTGAGGTCAAGCCAGCCACCCAGATGGGCACTATTCCTAGGAAATCAACCTCGGGGAGCATTGCGAACAGGTGGTATTCTGCCAGATGTGAACACACAGGAATTGCTGTCCAGGATTTGTTAGGTACTCGATTAGCTGCACAGCTGCTTCCTCATAGTGCATCACTCAGAGCTCACCATAGTAGCCAGATGCCTGTGTGGCTGCCACCAGTGACAAAGGTGACTTTACACACGTGCTATTTCCAGTGTCCTCATCCACAACCTACCCTCAGGGGCCTGTGAAAAGCAGAAGCCATTCTATCAAGTTCCAATTATTAGGACCTTTCATGTCATTGCTGGGGGAAAAAAATGGAGCCTCACAGACTGACTTCCTGCCACTTCTAACTTGAAAGGTATGCTTTAAAACATTCCTGAGGCAACAAAAAAATTCTGTAGATCCATCAGGTGCCTCACACAGTTAGAATAATTGTCTTTATCTGCATAGTTCATGGAATTTTCCAGAAACATCACAGAAATGCCTGACACAGGAAACACAAGTGATTCACATCAAAGCCAGTGGGTCACGTTCAAAACATAAAGTTTGACAGTAAGGAAAATTCTCTCTCTTCTGATGCTCCGTTCTAAGTGTAATTACTGCCCAGAGAGATAGAACTGAAAATGTGAGGATACAGATTGTTTTCTGCATTCGTTTCCTGTGCCACACTGACTCATAACATAAAATCAGTGCTATTCTTTGATTCAGTCAATAGAACTTTTCCTCTCTCCAACATTTGATGACTGGGAATATTCTGTTGTCAGTGTGTAGCATCCTGATTCTCTGTTGTATGGCCTGACCCGTGTGTGAGGGGTTGACTAGATGACCCAAGGGTTTAGTCTGGCATACCAATATCATTCCATAAGGGTGACCTGATGACAGATAATTCTCTAGCTGGCATAATTTTTTTTCACAGAATCACATGAAATTTTGCAGCTAGATAATGCTGACAGACAAACATTGGGTGATTCAAAATGTTCATATAAATAGGGACTCCATTTTAAAAAATCCATAGTACATCCCATCTTCTTACAATAGGTAAGATTAGTGTAAAGTTCCATTAATTCTTAACTTCTTAAGTTAGCCAAGGGATAGTTTGATATTTATTTTTAATACTAAATGTCAAAGGGATGTGCAAACATAATAGGAGAGGAAAATGGCTGAAGTAGTTAAGAGGAAAAAAACTGCTTAGAGAATATTTGAAGTTTTTAATCTACAAATGTTTTGGTCTGAATTTTAGTATTTTCATCAGTTACTTAAGATCTGTGCTGTAAGAATCCCCACACTTAATTGTATGTGTTGATAGTCATTAACAAACACTTTAAAGATAGTTCCCTTAGGTTTTGCAGACGTCTGTGCTGTCATTCCCAAATTGATGTGTTGGTGAAATTCTTTTGAATTTTTAGTGATTTGTTTAATTTTGATGAATCACCCTATAATTACCGATAATACTAGAAATATGTACTTGCTTCCCACCCTCACCAGCCTTCACAGAAAGGCAGCATTAGAATATTAGTAGGTACTTTTCACTTAGCGTCATCCTATATGGCCTTATGTATCTAGGTTTTGTTCTATTGTAAATCTCTGCTGAAACAAAAGCCATATAATGAGTGATTGTTATCCTTAATGTACGATGTTATCTCTCATCCCTTTTGCTGTCCCTTGGTTATCGCATATAGTTACAGTATTTTACCTTGTTATCTGATATATTGTATATATGTTTATTTGGTTATTTGAAATAGGATAGGGAAGGGGGGAAACAAGATAAGGGGTAGGGGTGGGAGGAGGGAAATGGGGACCAAGACATGAGAAAGGATATCAATGTTTGTGAAGGAATGCACCTTCTATCTGGTGAATATAATGTAATCCTTCTATTAATTGCAATAAAAATATATGAAAAAAGAATATTAGTAGGTACTAGACTATATTCAGACATGGAAATTACCCTAAGCAGGGCTATTTCTCTGTTCTTCAGCAGCCTCATCTATGAAGATAATGCAGTTAGACTACATTATAGTTTGTACCTGGACTGTCTCCCAGTGGCCTATGTATTGATGTCTGTGGCACTATTGGGAAGTGGTAGAACCTTTCATAGGTGGGCTCTGATGAAAGGAAGCTAGGTCAATGGTGGTGTCCTGCAGGGTATATTGGCTCCCAGGATCTGCCTCTCTCTGTCTCTCTCTGTCTCTCTGTCTCTCTCTGTCTCTCTCTGTCTCTCTGTCTCTCTCTCTCTCTCTCTGTCTCTCTCTCTCCATCTCTCTCTCCATCTCTCTCTCTCTCTCTCTCTCTCTCTCTCTCTCTCTCTCTCTCTCTCTCTCTCTCTCTCCGTCTCTCTCTCCATCTCTCTCTCTCCATCTCTCTCTCTCTCTCTCTCTCTCTATCTATCTATCTATCTATCTATCTCTCTCCATCTCTCCATCTCTCCATCTCTTCCTCAGCCTCACCAAATACATAAAAGCAATAGAACCAAATGAACCACAGGCTGATACCTCTGAAATTGTGAGCCAAAATAAGTCCTTCCTTCCTTCCTTCCTTCCTTCCTTCCTTCCTTCCTTCCTTCCTTCCTTCCTCCCTCCCTCCCTCCCTCCCTTTCTTCCTTCCCTCTTTCCTTCTTTTTTCTTTCTTTCTTCCTCCACCTTCTCTCTCTTTCTTTGCTCAGTCATGGGGCTTGAACTCTGGGCCTGGGCAGCTCAAGGCTAGTGCTCTATCACTTTATGCCACAGTGCCACTTCTGGTTTTCTGGTGGTTCATTGGAGATGAGTCTCATGGAGTTTCCTGCCTTGGCTGGCTTTGAACTGCAGTCCTCAGATCTCAGGCTCCTGTGTAGCTAGGGTTACAGGCATGATCCACTGGTACCCTGGCCTCTTTCTTTGAAGTTCATTTCAGGTATTTTGTCATAGTAACTGAAAGCTGATGGACACAGTTTTCAGTTCACTGTTTTTGAAAATTATTTTGATCCCCAAATCCTTTCATCAAATCAAATTTTACACATGAAGTCCAGCCAGGGAACAAGAGCAAAGGTGCTTGTGTTCTGTTTTTGTCTTTCCAGTGGGTATTTTTTTTTTGCCAGTCCTGGGCTTGAGCTCAGGGCCTGAGCACTGTCCTTGGATTTTTTTCAAGGCTAGAAGCTCTACCACTTGAGCCTCAGCACCATTTCCGGCTCTTTCTAAGTATGTGGTACCAAGGAATTGAACCTGGGTCTTCGTGCATGCTAGGCAAGCACTCTACCACTAGGCCAAACTCCTGGCCCCTCCAGTGGGAAGTTTAAAAGTAGAGATTGAGGCTGAAGTACAGTGCATCCAGGGACATATTCGCTGTGAATCCCATCATTTCATAAAGCCCAGTGTATCAACCACTGAAATACATGAAGCCCTCCTATCTTACTCTGTGTGAAAGGTTTAAAGATGGGGAAAAGTCTATGGTAAAGAATCCCTCTTCATGCAAGGTATTTCCTTATGGGGGATTATTATGAATTCAGCTTTTTAGCTTTTGAGTTTTTTGGAAATGAAATGCAAGTATATAATATTTTTAATAACATGTAGTATGTGCCCTTAAGTAGATCGGGTTCCCAGTGGGCGAAATGGCATTAATGAAGGACACAGGCCACCTGTGGTATAAATTGGCATAATGAAGATTTCGAAGTCCAGTTCAGTGTTGAAGCCCAGAGGCTGAGGGCCTTTCCCCCAAGAGCCCCCAGGAAGTAAGCACTAGAAGCAGAATCACGGGAGTGCTATCTGATCTCATGTACTTCCAAGGAAAATGCTAGAGAAGGTCTCAGATCTGACAATGTAAAATTAAAAGCAGAGACTTCCCACCAAGCAAGTTCATAGACCTGCAAAGAAGGCCTCTCAGTAGGTCTCTCTCCCTCTCTCTCTCCCTCTCCCTCTCCCTCTCCTGGTCCCCCTCTCCTCATACTGGTTTTTGGGGCTGAATCCATATGCTAGCTAAGCATTTGTAATCCACATCTAAAATGCGCCTAAATCTAAAAGCCTTTGAGTGCAGATGCAATCCTATGAAAGGAAAATTCTACCCTTGACCTCCCATGACAGGTGTCAGTCCAAACCTAAGTATACCAAGTATGGTATGAAATGACATTCAACTACAGAGACAAAGTATGTGTACATATGTGTATAAACATATATACACACATATATACACACCTATGTACGTGTATATATATGTATATATATATATACATACGCGCGTGTGTGTGTGTGTGTGTGTGTGTGTGTGTGTGTGTGTGTGTGTATTCTAAAGACATTTTCAGTTTTTGACTTGGAACAAATCCCCAAGAAAGGTCATTACATTTCTGCAAATATCCCAAGATTCAGGGGAAAACACAGGAATCAGAAACATTTCTGATGCCGGGCCTTCTGGATAAGATGTTTCCTGTGTCTGCAAGAGGAGTGGCAGAGTGGAGTCCTCCCTCCTTGATGAACAGCATTTAGGAAATGTGGCTGCATATTTGGTTCTAGTCCTTTATTGGCTAATTTTTCCAAATTCAACCAGGTTCCCTAGCCCTAGGGGAAGCCCCTAGTAATGAGGGAATGGGAGAGTGGATGGTAGAGGGGATTCAGCAGTTCTGAGGCCACAGATGTGCTATGCACTGCAGCAAATGGACTAAGCATGAGAGCCTCGGTCTGCTGCCTGGGTGTCCTTCCTAAGGCATTTTTCAAGGGACAAAGCCAGAAGTACAGACACCCCAAACTTACCACAGTTCTGCTCATGATTTGTCCACTTTATGGTGGTGTGATAGAATTCAGTGGAAGGCAGACTTAGAATGTTGAATTTGGATCTTTTCCCAGGCTTGCAACAAAGTTCCATCTCCTCTCTTGCTGCAGGGAAGCTGTAAGGCAGCCTATCTTCCGTGGAGACCCTGGGCTGAATCTTATGCTTCTGTACTTAAATACATCCTCAATGGATGATGTGGCCAACCTTGGATGGGTTTATTCCGTTGTAGGCCAAGATGTATATGGATGTTTATGTGTATACACATAAATTTACGTATACATATATATTTGTGTTTATGATTTGTGTGTTTATGTACGTAATACTCAAATAAATTATTTTGAATATTACATAGCCAGTAAAAAGGAAGCTCTTGATCCAGTACTCAATGGGACATTCTTTAATATAGTATTTCTCCCACAGAATGAAGGGACAGTGAATAAACAAATACAGCAGTGGTTCTCAGTAGACACTATATAGAAAATAAAAAATACAACTTGTGGGTGGGGATAGGAGGGAAAAACTGGAACAGACAGAAAGCAAGAATGAGATTTTTTTTTTAAATGTACTCATGCTGGGCTTAGTGGCTCATGCCTATAATCCTAGCTACTTAGGAGGCTGAGATCTAATGATCAAGGTTCAAAGCCAGCCTGGGCACAAAAGGACCTGAGACTCTTACCTCTAATTAACTTCTAGAAAATTGGAAGTGGGGCTTGATTCAAGGGTAGGGCAATAGCCTTGAGCTGAAGAGCTCACTGACAAGACCCAGGCCCAAGAATAGGGCGGTAGCCTTGAGCTGAAGAGTTCAGGGACAGCACCCAGGCTGAGTTCAAGCCCCACAAAAAAATGTACTCATTGCTGGGTGCTGGTGGCTCATGCCTGTAATCCTAGCTGCTCAGGAGGCTGAGATCTGAGGATCATGGTTCAAAGCCAGCCTAGGCATGAAAGTTCATGGGATTCATCTCTAATTAGCCATCAGAAAACCAGAAGTGTCACTGTGGCTCAAAGCAGAATGCTAGTCTTGAGCTGAAGAGCTCAGGGACAATGCCTAGGCCAAGAGTTTAAGCCCTGTGACTGACATAAAAAGAAAGAAAGAGAGGCTGGGAGTTTGGCCTATTGTTAGAGTGCTTGCCTAGCATGCATGAAGACCCGGGTTCAATTCCTTGATACTACATATATAGAAAAAAGCTGGTAGTGGTGCTGTGGCTCAAGTGGTAGAGCCCTAGCCTTGAGAAAAAAGTTCAAGGACAATGCTCATGCCCTGAATTCAAGCCCCACAACTGGCAAAAAGATAAAAAAAATTAAAAAAAGAAAGAAACATAACGATTACATGACATGAAATGGCAACTCCGTACATCAACTTCATAATAACAATAAACATATTTAATTTTTAAACAATGAAGTTGTTGATTTGGGCTCCAGTCTAAATAGAACAGTGGTCCAAGACAGGTGGGGGGTGTGTGGGGGGGAGGGAAATGGGTACCAAGACATGTGAAAGGGTATCAATGTATGTGAATTAATGCACCTTCTATCTGGCAAATATCATGTAACCCTTTTACTAATTACAATAAAAAATGCTTAATAAAACAAAAAATAAATAGAACAGTGGAACTGCTCTACACAGAGCTTCTCTGTCTCTGAATCTACCATTTGACACCTTTTCTCAGTAGGCCCTGAAATATAAGGTGTGTCAGAAAGTGTTACTGGCCAACCAAGGCTGTGGAAGTGGGAAGGGTCCACAGAGGGGCCACTGTAGCTGGATGAACTTCAAGCCCAGATGGGTTCATGAGAAAGAACTCAGGAAGAACAGTGTATGGAGAAGGAATATTCAACCAAGGCAATAAATGGGTGATATTCAAGACTCTCAGTGAAGAAGTACCCCCACCCCCCCTTTGCAGACTCCCCAGGCTTTCCAGTTGAAATTCTGTGTAGGTCCACGAGGACACAGTATCACAGAGGAGAAGAAGGAATAGCAATTTGACATCATGCTGGTTTTCCTAGAATGAGCCTGGTAGCCCAGGAATTCTCACTTAGAGAACACAGACACCAAGGGATCTTAGAGATGGTGTGCTTCACGCCCCCAGTTTACAGATGGAGAGTTTGGGGCTAGAGTCACATGTTTTAGCTGTCCAATGAGAACAAAGTGAGGGCTCAAGGCTCCTGCAGGCTCCTGTGACCTGGCTGGGGCCAACTATATCTGCCTGACCAGGTACATGGCTGGAGAAGAGGGACGCAGATCTGCAGGGTTCAATCCTGTCACTTGAGCTTCTTGTCCCCCTTTGTGAGTGTGGAGTCTTAGATGTAATTCATTTGCTTTTCTCTACTCAATTTTTCTTTCTTCCTTGAGTACATTTTTCAGTGGACTGACAATTTTAATGCCACAAGGAAGTGAAAAAAATATTCGTCTACTGTTCCCCTCCCAGATTTTCAACTAAGACTATCAATTTTTTTTTTATTTATTTTTTTATTGTAATTAGTAAAAGGGTTACATGATATTTGCCAGATAGAAGGTGCATTAATTCACACACATTGATACCCTTTCACATGTCTTGGTACCCATTACCCTCCCCCCCCACACCCCCCACCCGTCTTGGTTTTCCCCCCTTCCCTATCAAATTTCAAATAACCAAATACAAATAAATTCAATATATCAGATAACAAAGTGAGATACTATAACAATATGAGATAACCAAGGGACAGCAAAGGAGATGAGAGACAACATAGTACATTAAGGACAACAATCATTCATTATATGGCTTTTGTTTCAATATCCTAGAGGTCCTTTCATTTAGCTTCATACTATATGGCCTTATGTATCAAGATTTTGGTCTATTGCAGATCTCTGCTAGTAGAGCCCAAGGTTTCTACTGATTATGACGAATGAGGGAAACCATTGAGCCTAAGTTCCTTTGAGTCTGGCTTATTTCACTTAATATGATTTTTTCTAAGTCTTTCCATTTCCTAACAAATGGGGCGATGTCATTCTTTCTGACAGCAGCATAGAATTCCATTGTGTACAAATACCACAACTTGTTGATCCACTCATCAACTGAGGGACATCTAGGTTGGTTCCATATCTTTGCTATGGTGAATAGTGCTGCAATGAACATTGTTGTGCTAGTGGATTTAGTATGTCCTTGTTTCTGGATGGTTGGGTAAATGCCAAGTAGTGGAATTGCTGGGTCATAGGGGAGTTCTATGTTTAGCCTTTTGAGGCACTGCCACACTGCTTTCCATAGTGGTTGAATGAGTTTGCACTCCCACCAACAGTGTAGTAGTGATCCCTCCTGGCCACATCCCCTCCAGCATCTGTTATTATTCGTTTTCCTGATCCTGGCCATTCTAACTGGAGAGAGGTGGAATCTTAGAGTTGTTTTGATTTGCATTTCTTTTATAACCAGAGATGTTGAGCATTTCTTCATGTGTCTATAGGCCATTTTTGTTTCTTCTTCAGAGAAGACTCTCTTTAAGTCTTTGGCCCATTTTTTAATGGGATGGTTGTTACTTTGGAGATTAGTTTTGGAGTGATTCAATTTTTTGAGTTGTTGATATATTTTAGATATGAGGCCTTTGTCCGTTGTTTGGTTGGTGAAGATCTTCTCCCACTCTGTAGGCTTCCTAATTAATTTACTAGCTATGTCCTTTGCCATACAAAAGCTCCGCAGTTTAATGCAGTCCCACTTATCCAGCCTTTCTCTGATTTGTTGTGATTCTTGGTCCTTATTAAGAAAGTTTCTACCTGTGCCAAGGAGGCCTAGTGTATCTCCTATTCCTTCCTGTAAAGTTTTCAGTGTGTCAGCTTTTACCTCCAGGTCTAAGACTATCAATTTTTATTTCACTTTTGTGGTACTAGAATAAAATTCAAGGCCTTGTGCCTGCTAAGCATATGCTCTACCATAGAGCTACTTCCTAACCAATGAGTTTTAACTGAAATTACTGGCTTCTACAAGTAATACAGAAAGAAAAATTTCTCTCTTTAGTCTATTTCAATGTTCCTCAGTCTTCTTGAATTCATGACATTTCCAGTTTTGAAGATTGAGGACTCATTGCTTTACAGAATATCCATGAATTATACTTGCCTGGTGTTTTTTCAAAATAAGCTTCAGGTTTTATATTTTGTGTGTGGGGGTGTTTTCATGTATTTTGGAAATATTTTTCTAGCTTTATCCACTTTAAGAACAAGGAACAGTTATCATATTCCTCACTAAAAAGAGTCAGGATTCCTTGAAGAACTGACTAATTGCAGGTGCAGGGAATGAGGCTTTAGCCTCTCTTGTGGTTTCCAAAGACAATGGTTCTATCAGTAGAACTTAGAAGCCAGGTCAAGGTGAAAGTGATGACCCCAGGAGTATAAGGAAATAATAATTACAAAACACAACACTGTTCAGAATATTTTTTTCTTCAGTTGTGAGGCTTGAACTCAGGGCCTGAGCACTGTCCTTTGGCTTTTCTCAAGGCTATCACTCTGCCATTTGAGCCACAGAACCACTTCCAGCTTTTTCTATGTATGTGGTACCGAGGAATCGAACCCAGGTCTTTGTGCATGCTAGGCAAGCACTCTTATCACTAGGCCAAACTCCGGCCCTGTTCAGAATATTTCATATTCACATAAATCCACATGCTTATAGCAGTACGGTAATGAAAAACAACATTATTTTTCACCATTGAAAGTAGTAATTTTACAGAGTTTATTGTGAAAATTAAAAGGAATTAAATATTTATGTTGTTTTTTTCAACAGAAGCTATATGCGAGGCCAAATTTAGCTCATGAGAGAAAATGTTTGTGATGGAAACAATAGAATTAGAAAAACAGCCATTTTGCAATCTCAAATAAAATATTCAGCTCATGTAAGCATCATGAACAAATGATGAACCACTGGGTAAAATGTCAACTGGAATTTGGACAGCCACATGATGACAATTTCAGCTACAGATTACTTGCCGCTTACAATGGAGAAAGTGTATATTTATGTGTATGTTAAGTGTATGGAAGGTGTATAGCTGTTTGATTTTTAATCCCTGGAGCAAACAATAACAATCATATCTGAACAGCCTCCTCAAAATACAATATGAGATACAGTACAACCAGTTTTCTTTCATTCTTTCTTTCTTTCTTTTTTTTTGTCAATTGTGGAGCTTGAACTCTGGCCCCAAGTGCAGTTCCTGAGCATTTCAGCTCAAGGCTACTGTCCTACCCCTTGAACCACAGCACCACTTCCTACAACCAGTTTTCTACCAGAAATGTTAAGCCTCAATCTCATCAACATTTTGAATAATCATACTATTACTCCTAATTGTTCATATAATAAAAATGGATGATATAAATATAACAGAAATTGCTAACAATAGTCATGTAATTTGATGCTGGCGCTGGGGCATGAACTAGGTATTGTCCCTTAGTTTTTTGGTTCAGTGCTAGCACTCTCTTATCTGAGCCAGTTTGTTCAAGGCTCACTCGACTACCTCAGCCACAGATCCATTTTTCTCTTTTTGGTAATTAATTGGAAATAAGAATCTCACATACTTTCCTGCCAAGGCTGGCTTCAAATTGTTATCCTCAGATCTCAGCCTCCTGAGTAGCCAGTACTACAGGTGCGAGCCACCTATGCGTGGGTTGTTCACAGAATTTAAATTTAGATTAAAAACTTGTGGTCATTAGATTATGTCTCGACTTTAAAAAGTTTCATAGTAAAAAAGCTTCTTGCATAATACATTCTCTCAATATTTATTTGTCTGTGAAAGATAGTATTGAAGGGTAAAATAATTTTAGGATGACAGCTTATTTTTTTCTCAGCACATTAGAAGACATTTCATTGACCTGTGTCTATTGCTTCTGGCAAAACATCAGAGTACACTTAGGCTGTGTTAAAACTGCTGAGCTAAAATACCCTGAGCAAATCACTCTTTTCATTCATGCTGGTTTAACTTGTTTTGTTTGGGTGGTTTTTTTTTTTCATCTGGAATTCATTTATCTCATTGATAGTAATATTACTAGTTTCTGTTGCTGACTTCACTGCAAAGCTGCAGGTTGATCTTGCATGGTGAATGGACTGTTCTGTTTTTCTTTCCTCTCTCTGTGTTCTTTCATCTTAGAAGACTGAACAGCTTTACTTAGCTCCTTCCACAGCTCTCAGCATGTGATGTTACAGATGAGAGAGGAGAGACGGTAACTGAACCAGTCAGAAAAGGCATAGGCTTGATGTATCTTATATTTGTGTTCTGAGGAACCTGTTCACATATGATTGTTCCTGGTTGCTCCAGGGGTTAAGAATCAAACA
Organism: Megascapheus bottae; assembly: GCF_031878675.1. Taxonomy (NCBI): domain Eukaryota; kingdom Metazoa; phylum Chordata; class Mammalia; order Rodentia; family Geomyidae; genus Megascapheus; species Megascapheus bottae. Next base: position 27,816,117 of record NC_143530.1, on the reverse strand, counting down.
GTGTGTACATCTTCATACACTTAACCTACACATGAATATACCCCTTCTCAATTTCAAGCAACGAATAATCTGTGGCTGATAATTGTCATCAAGGCATAAGCTTCAAGATGAACCCCACCTTGGTGAAGGCAGCTCAGCACAGACTTGGCCTGGGTATCTTCAGCATCATGCTGAATCTTCATGAAGGTCAGCTATGCTTCCATTCCCTGTAGTGGGGCTGACTCTGTAGTCAGGAGCACTGAAGGGAGCACTTGGTTCATGTTTCTTTTCTGAACAGAATTCTGGCCCAGGAAACTGTTATTTTTAATATATATCTTTATTGTAATTAATAGAAGGGTTACGTTATATTCACCAGATAGAAGGTGCATTACTTCATATACATTGATACCCTTTCTCATGTCTTGGCCCCATTTCCCTCCCCCCAACCCCCACCCCTCACCTTGTTTTCCCCCCTTCCCTATCCAATTTCAAATAACCAAATACACATTTATCCAATATATCAGATAACAAAGTGAAATACTGTAACAATATGAGATAACCAAGGGACAGCAAAAGAGAGATAACATAGTACATTAAGGACAATGATCATTCCTTATATGGTTTTTGTTTTTATATTCTAGAGGTCCTTTCATTTAGCGTCACACTGTATGGCCTTATGGCCTTATGTATCTAGGTTTTGCTCTATTGTAAATCTCTGCTAGGAGAACCCTAGATCTCTACTGATTATGACAAATGAGGGAAACCATCGAGCCTAAGTTCCTTTGGGTCTGGCTTACTTCACTTAATATGATTTTTTCTAAGTCTTTCTATTTCCTTACCAATGGGGTGATGTCGTTCTTTCTGACAGCAGCATAGAATTCCATTGTGTATAAATACCACATCTTGTTGATCCACTCAGCAACTGAGGGACATCTGGGTTGGTTCCATATTTTTGCTATGGTAAATAGTGCTGCAATGAACATTGTTGTGCTAGTGGATTTAGTATGCCCTTGTTTCTGGACGGTTGGGTAAATGCCAAGTAGTGGAATTGCTGGGTCATAGGGGAGCCCTATGTTTAGTTTTTTGAGGAATTGCCATACTGCTTTCCATAGTGGTTGAATGAGTTTGCACTCCCACCAACAGTGTAGTAGTGATCCCTCCTGGCCACATCCCCTCTAGCATCTGTTATTATTCGTTTTCCTGATCCTGGCCATTCTAACTGGAGTGAGGTGGAATCTTAGAGTTGTTTTGATTTGCATTTCTTTTATGACCAGAGATGTTGAGCATTTCTTCATGTGTCTATAGGCCATTTTTGTTTCTTCTTCAGAGAAGACTCTCTTTAAGTCTTTGGTCCATCTTTTAATGGGATGGTTGTTTCTTTGGAGATTAGTTTTGGAGTGATTCAATTTTTTGAGCTGTTGATATATTTTAGATATGAGGCCTTTGTCTGTTGTATGGTTAGTGAAGATCTTCTCCCATTCTGTAGGCTTCCTATTTAATTTACTTGCTATGTCCTTTGCCATACAGAAGCTCTGCAGTTTAATGCAGTCCCACTTATCCAGCCTTTCTCTGATTTGTTGTGATTCTTGGTTCTTATTAAGAAAGTTTCGACCTGTGCCAACGAGGCCTAGTGTGTCTCCTATTCCTTCTTGTAAAGTTTTCAGTGTGTTGGCTTTTACCTCAAGGTCTTTGATCCATTTGGAGTTAATTCTAGTGCAGGGTGACAGAGAAGGATCCAACTTTAGTTTTCTGCAGGTGCTTAGCCGAAACTGTTTTTTTTTTATTATTTACTTTTATTTTGTTGTAGAGGTGATGTACAGGGGACTTACAGTTACATAGGTAAAGTAATGAATGCATTCCTTGTGGTACACTGTTACTCTTTCCCTTGTTTTTCTACCACTTCCCCTTTCCCCTGGCTCCCCCTCTCCCCCTGCCCAAGTAGTAGAGTTAATTTCCAACCTAGTGTCTTCTGAGTATCACTCTTGCATTGGTTTACCCTTTGTCCTTTGTTTCTCCATTTTGTCATTCCCCTTCCCTTACTCAAATCAGGTAAATGTATATACTAGACACAGGGTCCCAGACTCAACCACTACAGGGAATAAACCAAAGGGAAAAAGGAAAAAAGAATTATGTATGGTACAATAAAAACATCAACAGCAAAGCAAACTTCTTGTTCCATATCTTGGAGCTCATTTTGATTAGTTTTGTTTTATATTGTTATATGAACATACCTATTGAGCTATTGTGACTGCCTGCTAGGGCTATGCTAGACATATACTAATTGTTACAAATGGGGGAAACTATGGAGCCCATGTTTCTTTGGGTCTAGCTTACTTCATTTGTTATGAATGTGGCTTAGTGGTAGAGTGCTCACCTAGCATGTATGAAGGCCTGGGTTTGATTCCTCAGTACCACATAAACAGAAAAAAACCAGGATTGACAAAAATGGAGGAAATGAGTTCTTTGACTTGGAAAACTGGAGCATTTTTATTTTCTTGTTTTCTCTTGGTCCAGCAATGATTCAGAGCCATCTCAGAATTACCAGGGAGACATCTTCCTACCTTGATCTACTTTTAAGCACATTTCATTTTCCAAGTACTGTGATCTACAATTCCCAACACTGAAATCTACAATTCTGCAGTTTCCTCCCATTAGTTTTGTTGTGCATTCTGGAACTGTGTCAAGATTATCATATGCAGAAGAAAGATGCTAAACACTAGCACAAACTTTGCCAGTCAGATCATAGACTCCCAACTAATGGGAAGAGCTTCGAGATTCCTGTCTAAATCCCTCATTTTGTCAGTGAAGATTCAGAAAAAGGCGATGATTCTCTCAGATCCTATAAATAGTTAGATCCAGGACTAGACCTGAAACCCATAGCATCACACAGGGCTCCATGACAGAACAAGGTCTTACAGGAAGGGGAGAGTTATAATGAATCCCTACCATCACAAGCTGAAACTGTATGGCTCTTGTAATGTGCCATACTACAGCAATCTGCACATTCTACTACAGGTTTCATTGTTCTATAATCTGAGTCCACTTTGTTGATATCACAAGCAAAAGAAATAACCCTCTTTAAAAGCAAATTAACTCACAAAGGAGTAGTTGGAAAATTTCAAGTCAGGAATGCATATGTCAAGATAGTTAATCATTCCCTTAATTGGATAAAATTGTTTGGGATTTATTTGTGAAAAGAAAATTACTAATATCAACTAATTTGGTGTGTCTGATGAATTGATATCAATTTGAGCCAGCAAATTACTCAGAGATGCTCTTATTATTAAACATGAATATTATTAACATGTGTCTTACAGTATGAGACACTGTAAACTTTGCAAATCTTTTAAAATTACAACTAAAATACCTGCTTGGGACAAGAAGTTTCTGATTTCAGAAACCTTCAGATTTGGATAATTTGTATAATAATTCATAACAAAATATCTTGGAACCCAGGCACTAGTGGCTCACGCTTGTAATTCTAGCTATTCAAGAAGCTTATATCTAAGGATATCTGTTTGAAACCAGTCCACACAGAATAAATCCAAGAGATTCTTATGTCCAGTAAACCAGCAAAAACCCAGAAGTAGGAATGTGGTTCAAGTAGTAGACTGTCTGTCTTGAGTGAAGAAGTCAAGAGAGAGTACTGGGCCCTGAGTTCAAGCCCTGCTTACCAGCACACAAAAAAAGTTATTTGGGGGATAAAACCTCAGACTCAATGCAAAATTAATATTTCATCCATGTTTATGCACATAGCTTGTGGGTGATTTTGTATAAGATTTTTAGTGATTGTGACCTCTTACATGAAGTCAGATGTGGAATTTTCCAACTGGACCACCGTGAGTGACATCTCATATTCTTTTCAGAATTTGGAACACTCCAGATTTTGGATTTTGCAACTGGGAATGGTCAAGATACACACACACACACACACACACGCACCAGTCTTCTGTGATCATGTTAATTAACATCTGGAAAAGATGGAAAGAATACCTGACACATTGAAGGTGACCTCTGTTGTGGGCGGCAGAGGAGGCAAGACGACTTTCACCTCTGTCCATATGACCTTTCCTGAAGACTCCATTGTGCAAGATCAGGTTTGTCCTTACTGTTTTGATATGTGGCCCTTTGTGCTGACATTAAAGACTGCTCCCTTGCTTACTGATGGAACTCTCCAAAAAAATGCCCTGACCTCCTACTTCACATCTTAGGTTGCTCATTTACTCCCTTAAGTGTGTTCTGAATACCTGCTTGGGTTGAGCAGTATATTTTGGTATCAGATCATTTCAGTAGCCCATGAAAAGTCTTTCTTCTAGTGAACACATCTAATTCCTCACTGAACTTCAACAGATGTATATTCTGGGTTTTAAAGGCAGAGTAGACCAGGATAGATTTAACTCTGTTGTTTTCATTTTTATTTTGAGAAAAATTTAAATCTAAAGAAAACTAGAAAGGGTATGCAATGAATGCTGCTATTCTTTTAATGTTTTATGACATTTCCCCAGGCTTTGTACAAAATGGAATTCTGTTGTTTTTACTGATCTATTTATCTTCACATTTCAGGCATCTTGGCATTCTACCTTGAACACTGTAGCAGGTGCTGACAAACAGTGGGTGTACCTCCTACTTAATAACATTGTCTATCTCTGTTTTCTTACTAGGCAGATACTCTACCATTTGCAACAGACTTTCAATCCATTTTTTCTTGAGTTATTTTTTAAGGTGAGTCATGTTCATATTTTTTGCCAGTCCTGGGGCTTGAACTCGGGGCCTGGGCACTGTCCCTGAGCTTCTTTTGCTCAAGGATCGCACTCTACCACTTGAGCCACAGGCCACTTCCCACTTTTCTTGTTTAAGTGGTACTGAGGAATAGAACCTGGGGCTTCATGAATGCTAGGCACACATTCTACTACTAAACCACATTCCTAGCCCTCATTTCTTTTAATTGTCAGGTTGATATATCTTGTTTCTGCTTTAATCCAGCTGCTCAGCATATCACATTTCTGTGCATTTATTTTTAGCTTTTGTGGGTTTTCTGTTAGTATCTTATATCTGTCTCTCTTCCAAATAAAGCTGTTTACTATTAGTACAATTTGATTTATTACCAAATGATTCTCACATGCATGTTTGTCAGTGGAGGCAAATCTGAAAGCCTCTTGTTGTGCAAAGGCATCACCTTCTATCACTTTTAACTGAGTTCAGTGTCAGTAGGTATACACAGCCACTAGAAAGCTGAGTAAGTGCACTGAGTCAGCTTTGCTATGTGTAGGCAGGGTGGCTACACATAACTGAGAAGCAAGGAGGAGGAAGAAGACATCTTCTTTTAGCAGCAACAGATTTCCTGGTCTCACATCTTTTCTTTGTGGTGTTTGGATGGCAAGTCCTAGTGAGAGAATCTCTCCTTTGCGACAATACCCCAGCATCCTATAGCTTGTATTTGTTGGGGACAGATGGCTTTGGGGCTGAGGAGCATCCTGAAGGCAGCGGTGCAGAGCAGCACCTGTAATGCAGAATTTATGAGTCTTAGAGAGTGATTTATGCAATTACACATCAGAATCAAACCTTTGGAATAGCAAGGTGTTTAATAGCAGAGTTGAGCTGTGTTTTCTCATATTTTACTTGCCTTCTGGGAGCCAGGTGAGTGAAAGAGAGAGAGAGAGAGAGAGAGAGAGAGAGAGAGAGAGAGAGAGAGAGAGAGAGAGAGATCATCTGACATGAGCAGCTCCACCTGCATGTTAAAGCTGAGAGTCTGAGCACCTGAGAAATCTGCTTTTTCTCAAATGGCTTGCCTCATACAGCAATGGTCTCTGATAATCATCTCTTTTCCAAAAGAAATTGTCCTGACCCCCAGAAACCAGAAATGGAGGAAGCATCAGAAAAAGCTTTTAGGGACGAGCTCTGGGTAGGGATGGCCTACCAGCCTTGTCTTTCCAGTGGTGATTTTCTGGAAGCAATTGTGTTTACTCCAATCAGATTGTGGTATGGAATGCTAAGTCAGTCTAAATTGTAGTTGGGCTGAATGTGGACTTTACTGAATCTTTAGCTATATTTAGTTTACCACGACTCCCAAAAGGTTTCAAGAAAGGACTTGGTAGCTGAGAAATCTAGGTTCTCCTACATGTTCTGCTCATCCTCCAGGCGTGAGTGATGTGGGGAATTTTCCTTGTTGCCCTTTGGGTCACTAGGTCACTCTCATTGTATGATCTTTGCATTCCCCCTTCATCTTGCCCCTGGCCCCAGCCTTCATAGAGCAGAGTTTTGATAGGACTTCTCTCCACTCTCCTGTCCTTTCTCTCCCATTCAGCAGGCTCTGTCTGCCCAGGGTCAATCTCATGTGTGTGTATCACCTGTGTAGTCTCCTCTGGAAAGATTCTAGACTCCTCTGACTTAGTATCTTTATTTGTGTGCTTGTGTTTTGTAAATGAAATCTGATGGAACAGAAGAGTTTGCATGTGAGAGATGGAGACATGTACATATGCTTGTGGGCATGGGAGGCAGCGCTTGAGCAATGCCTGGTTTTCTAGCCATGATTCAGGTGTGGATGCCTTGGAGTTAGATAGGGCACTACAGGGCCCCAAAGATCTGAGCATTAGAACCCAGGCTCACGGAGCAGTGTTCACAGCCACAGCAAAGCTGCAGAAGCCATGGCTGTGGGAGAAAGGAGGGGTCAGGCATGGGGAGGTGTCTCATACATCGCAATCAAGTCCACCGGGGAGCTGCTTCAGTAACCTCTGCCCAAGTGCATGTCCAATCAGGCAACCTTGAGGGAAGTAGAACCCTGGTATTCTTGTAGCTAAAATCTCAGCCCATTCATTGCCCCAATGCCATCACTTTTTCTTTTGCCACCACCCCTTCCCCCCAGCTCTTCTCCATTTCTGTAAGTCTGTTATATCCCACACCACCAAACTTTGGAAGTTCTGTGATCTTAAGGGCTTCTTGATGCTCATTTTGAGTCCTCCCCGAGGATAGGAAAGCGGGCCACATTGTCCTTCATGCTCCGTGTCAAGATCCCTTGTTACAGGGGACAGGAAAGAACAGAGACATGGGACAGAGAAAGGCACCGAGTTGGGCAGCACTTTTGTCTGGGAATGGAAGGGGTGTGGGGGTGGGGGGAGAAAGAGAGTTCATTACCAGCACCCCACTCATTTTCCAACTACTGAACAATAGAGTCCATTACCATGTATGCCTGGAAACACTGCTGGGTCACTGCTGATCAGTCACTCATAGACCACCTCCTTGCCCTGTAACACCTCTAAGCCCATCAAAAGGAAAGGAGGGTCTCCTGAGTCCATGGGGCTAGGAGAGAAACTTGAGCCACATCAAGATCTTCTGAGCCAATTGACAGGTGGACAGCTTCTTATACATAGTGCGGGCCCATGGAGGGAAGTCTTGGATGTTTATCTCTCTACCCAGAATGCAGTTTGAGACAGCAGATAATTGCTAATGAAGACTGAGGAGAGGGAGGAAGCAGGGATGTATGAGAATTTGGAGGGAAAAAGACAACATTGGTCTGGACAGGATGCTCAGGAACAGCTGCTTCCTGCTTCTAACGTGCAAAGCACAGATGAATGAAGACTGAGTTGTCCCCAGATATGACCTGTCCCACATGGTAACCAGTGCATGCTGGGAGAACAAGTGTAGGGCTGCACTTGGACAGCAAGTACAGGGCTGACAGCATTTCATTCTTCCCTTGACTGGAACACGCTCCCACTTCATGCCTAATCTGTGCCTTCAGGCTGCAGAGGCAAGTCATAAATAACCAGGTCATGACGCTGCATGGAGCAATGACTTCACCGGGGAAGGTGGAGATGCTGAAGGTGGTTTTCAAGCCAGGATTCCAATGCAGGCTTACACTGTGATTTATAGACACAGCAGCCTAACAGAACTGCACTGCCTCCTCCTGCGTCAGCCTCTAACAGTGTGAGAAACTGGCTTTCCCAATGCTGTCTTAAAGAGAGTGTCTTTCTGTTCCCTTGAAGTACCTTTCCTGGAAGCTGTGGGATTCTACTCTGACCCCTTCTCTTGATCAAAATTCTTCTGGCCATACACTGGAGGTTCAGACCTCTAATCCTAGCTACTCAGGGGGCTGAGCTCTGAGGATCATAGTTCAAAGCCAACCCAGGCAAGTCTGCCAGATTCTTATTGCCAATTGAACAGCAAACGGCTAGAAGTGGAGCTGTGGTTCAAGTGATAGAGTGTCAATTTTGAGCAAAAAACTCAGGGACAGTACCCAACCCTGACTTGTCCTACTACCAGGATACACATTTTACACACACACACACGCAACATGCCATAGACAGTCCAGACAGAAGAAACTGGCAATGTTGGAAAAATATTCTGATTCTGCGTAAATGATTATTTTAAAGGACATTTAACCAATTAATGGATTAACTGAGGGAGCAAGGAGAGGAGTTGAGTCTCTAACTCCCAGGCTTGAGGACAGAGGCTTGTGTGCCTCTGATTTCCAGTTGCCTGTGTCAGGACTTCAGGATCCTCCTCCTATGAGCTCAGCCAGCATCCTATATTTGCATCTCTGCCCATTTCTGGAATGCGCTAACACAGGGGCGTTGGAGGCAGCTAAAATCAAGAGGAAAAACACGTGTTCTCATTATAAAGACTGCCTAACGAGACCAAGAAAGTCTGAAAAACACCCTTAACGATCTTTTTTTTTTTTTTGCTTCCATGGTACCTTTCATCAGATGATTTTCAAGAGCTTCTTTAATTTTAATCATGTTTTCATGCAGAGACTTCTTAAAGATGGAGATTAGACCTTTGTACCTGGCTCCTCCCCCAGAAATCCTGATAAAGGTTACTGTCATACAGATAACAGTGATTGACTCATACCTGTAATCCCACCTACTCACAAAGCTGAGATCTGAGGTCGGTGGTTCAAAGCCAAACTGGGCAAGAAAGTCCCTAAGATTTTTTTTTTTTTTTGCCAGTCCTGGGTTTGAGCTCAGGTCCTGAGCACTATCCTTGGGCTTTCCTCAAAGCTAGTATTTTACCCTGAACCACCACACTACTTCTGGCTTTTTCTATGTATGTGGTACCGAAGAATCCAACCCAGGTCTACTTGCATGCTAGGCAGGCACTCTACCACTAGGCCAAACTCCCGGCCCCCCTAAGGTTCTTATCGCCAAGTAAGCAGCAAAATAGCTGAACGTAGAGCTGTGGCTCAAGTTATAGAGTACTAGCCTTGAGCAACAAGGCTCAAGGACAGTATCTAGGCCCTGAGTTTAAGCCCAAGGATCATCACACACACACACACACACACACACACACACACCGAGCCAGAAGTGAAGCTGTGCCTCAGGTGGTAGAATATCAGCCTTAGCAAAATTGCTAAGGACAAAACCCAGTCCCTGGGTTCAGACTCCAGTAATAATACACACACACACACACACACACACACACACACACACACACACACACACACACGCACACTCACGTATGCCCCAGTCCCTTTCTTTGGGTTTCCCTTCTTGGCAAATAGCACCTTTTGCCAAAACTGAAACTTGGCTATCCTTCTGGACCCTCAGGTCCCTCCCTTTCTGTATGGTATCTGGGTCCCTTGTCCATGGCAGTCCTTGGATACCATCCAGAAAGGCAGCTCTGATTATGTCAACCTCTCTACTGCACATTTTCCATCCTCTTCTGAACAAATTCAAACTACTCATCGTGCAGTACAGGGGCTATTTCCTGAACAAAGGCTTTGTCCAGTGAAAACTGAGACTTTGTCTTGCTTTTGTACATCCAGAGCCAAATGATGACAGGTCAGAGATTCCCAGAAGGGAAGACTGTTAGGAATGAATGATGTTAGCACATGTCACCAGCATAGTGTGGGTGAGAATACACACACACACACACACACACATATATATATATATATATATATATATATATATTACACATCTAAAGGTTTGCTGGGCCTCTTAGTATTGTGTTATTGGGATTTTCAGACCCATGGCAATGAATTCACTAGCCAGAGCTATGCTGGGTTGTGCACTTGCATATTAAATATATGATGATGACAATGTATCTATTGTAGTGTTTCTCTCCCACATCCACGGTTACCTCTCTGGTAACTTCATTACAATTGCAAGTTCCTTGTTAGTTGCTACTTATGAAGCGGGGAGAAAAGCAAAAAGAAAGTTCCATATGACTCCTTGTCATTTTAACAAGAAGACAGAGTTCTAGGCTTCTTGCCCTTAAACCATCAAAAATTATACCAGCCTCTTCCTTCAAATGTCAGAATGGCATTTAGCCTGACAGCTTGCTTATTACTATGCACCAAGAGAGTCTCTAACCAAATCCATCAAAACTCTCAGGCAGGCAAGCTTCTTATAAACTTGCAGGCTGTGTCTCAACTTTGTGCTGCAGTTTTGAAGCTCTCAATAAATGAAGGAGGAGCCTGCTTGAGTGTTTTCTGAGGAATTCTTCCTACCACATTCTAAAAGAGTAAGGAACAACAAGGCTGTATCAGTCAGCTTCCCTTTGCTGTGACAAAATAACAGATAAATAAAAGGCTTGTTTAGCTCCTATTTTAGCTTACATGTCTCCCTTACTGAACCTGTAACAGTATAGTACATATGGTAAGTGTATGACAGAGAAGGTGCGTTTCCTTGATGGCGATCAGGGCACATGAAAGAAAGATAAGACATCTGGGTCCCCATATCCCCTTGAAAGACACACCCCCAGTGACCTCAGTTATTCACACTAGGCCACATCTCCTACACTATTCTCCATAATACAGTAGGCTGGGAAGCAAGCCTTTAACATATGGCCTTTGAGAATGTTCTAGGTCTATAGGCTAACACCGGAAGGCTAACAAAGGCTAATGCAGGAAGAGATTTAGGGGAACACTTTCTAGTGACTGCTTTGGAGATGGTCCCAGATCCTTTCTCTGCAATTGGTTCAAAGACCAGAAGAACAAGCAGCACTCCATAAGCAAATTTGAGACCTCTTGGAAGGAACTGGAATTCTGGTTCCAGGCAACCCTGCTTTCTACCTTGATTCTCTCTGTCCACAACCCAAAATGAGTATATTGGGTCTATACCTGCCAGAAAGATAGTGTTCTTGATGGAGATAAATCAGCCTGGAAACAACCAGCAAAGGATATGGAGGCCTTTGTCAAGACAGAGTAAGAGCCCATGTTTCCCCAGGCTATTGACTTCCATGAAGACCCATTTGCTCTTGGTTCTCCTGGAGCTGGAAAGAATCTAACTGTTCAGTCAAGGAGCTCTCTTTTGCTGAGTGTAGCTGTATTCTCAGCTACTGAGGAGATAGAGGAAGACTGCAGTTCCAGGCCAGTCTGGGCCATAAAATCTGGCCAAAGACCCAAAGACCCTGTCTCAACAAAAATGCTTCATATGGTAGTGTGTGTCGGCTATCCCAGGTATGGGGAAGGCAGAGTAGGAGGACTGTAATCCCAAGTGGTCCTGTTAAAAAGTGAATTAGGGGCTGGGAGTATGGTCTAGTAGTGGTAGAGTGCTTGCCTAACATACAGGAAAGCCTGGGTTAGATTCCTTGGTACCACATACATAGAAAAGACCAGAAGTGGTAATGCAGCACAAGTGGTAGAGTCCTAGCCTTTAGAAAGCTCATAGATAAAGCTAGGTATGATGTCCCACACCTGCAATCCTAGCTGCTCAGGAGGCTGAGATCTGAGGACCATAGTCCAAAGTCAGCCCAGGCACTAAAATGTCCCTGAGACTCTTAGGGGTAGGGCAGTAGCCTTGAGCTGAAGAACTCAGGGACAGCACCCAGGCCTAGAGTTCATGTCCCAAAATGAACAAAACAGAAAGAAAGAAAGAAAGAAAGAAAGAAAGAAAGAAAGAAAGAAAGAAAGAAAGAAAGAAAGAAAGGAAGAAAGGAAGAAAGAAAGAAAAGAGAAAGCTCATGGACAGTGCCAGGTCCTGAGTTCATGTCCCAGAACTGGCACAAAATAGTGAATTGGACATAGCTATAAAACAACTAAAGCAAAAAAATAAAGAAGGACTACTGATGTGGATCAAGTGATAGAGCAACTGCCTTGGCAAAGCCCTGAGTTATTTTTGTGGGGGAGAGTCTCTTACCTGCACCCTCCCCATTCTTGAATCCCAGGCTGTGCTGCATGCCTGTGCACTTGACTGGCAGGTGGGTATGTGCAGGCCACTCATTGTCAACTGCTTAGCCTTTGCCAGGGCTGAGTGAGAGAGATGAGCTGCCTGCCCAGCCCCCAGCCCTGAGAATAGGCAGCTGAGCAGCTGCAGGCTCTGCATCAGTCAGACTCAGCTAAATATTTGTGAACAAGGAAGGCTAGGCAAAATGCAAAATGCTATTCATTGCAACCGAGTGATTTATTTCATTATCCACATTTTAAGCAATTGAATTTGTTATGGCTACCAATAAATGGTGTGATTTGGAACATGACACCCTGCAAATGTATGCTCTGAATCCATGCTTTTGGACATAATTTTTTTTAAAAAGTGATATTTGGTTTTTAAGTAAATATTGGGTTGTTGTTTGATGACTATTAGCTTATAAAAGACTCAAAGTGCCAGGTGTCTTGGTCCTGTCCTGGGACAGGAATGGAGATAGCTTTTTCATTTGGGGGAAGGGAGGGAAGGTTATTAAGTCTCTGCAACCCTTCAGAAATGACATTTATTTCCTATGTGTGCTGTGTGGGCTAAAGTGGGAGAGGAGAAAGGCAGAAGCCCCAGCTCCAAAAAAAGACTTTGCAAATGTGGGACAACTCCACCTTGCAGCCCCAGGGGAATCCAGAGCAGAGAAACGGCACAGGTAGAATCTACTGACTCCGGAGACAGACAAATTGATGTGTGCTGTGTAGGCCCTGGATCTGGCAGTAGGCCTCCCCACACATCTGGCATGTCCACGCACCATGCTTACCTGCCTGTAAAAGATCTGAGCTTCAGGTAGACTTTCTGCTGTGTAGCATCTATATTGGGGTCTAGGATAAGTCTGAGACTCCAAGGTAACAAGTAGGTCACCAGCAAACAAGTGGAGAATGTCAAGACCCCACCCACTTTGTCCTGGCTTTCTCTATTGTACACATCCAACTGGTTAGTCTGAATGAAGGGAGGAAAAGACCACTCTGCTGTGTTGTGAGAACACTGAAGCTGGCCTCAACAACACAGACTCGATCCCTGCCAGAGCAGTGAAGTGGATGAATAACTGAATGGGCCCAACTTTTATGCCTGAAGGTCACCCCTCTACTGTGGTGGCCACCATACTGCCATCCTGCAGAGTTCTCTTCTAGGAGGGACACAAGGGACTGTTGTGACTTCCTCTGGGTTGTACTGAGAAGAGTTAAAACTCAAGTACCTGATCCCAATAGCAAAGAGGCAGCTATGATTGATTAGTGATGTCTGCTGTGAGTGGAGGCAGTGAGAGTGGTGACATTTTTACTTCAGCTGTTAGCTCCAGCATGAAGTCGAGCTCTTTTATTATTATTTTAAAATTCCTGCCAGCTAGCTCAAACCTAATGAATATTGGAAGGAAGTGGAAAATGATTTTGCTACTGCACCACCTAGAATGTCAAGGGAGCAGGTAGAGGCAGGAGAGTAGTTGAGTCTGTGTGACTTGCTCCTATGGTTTGGATTTCTGTAGCTCCCAAAGTCCCATCCATTAAAGCTGGATCTCAAGAGTGGTACTGTCTAGAGGTAGTGATCCCTTTAAGGGATGAAGCCTAGTGGGAGGGCTTAGGTCCTGGGACAGGATGTCCATAATGAGAATTATAAGATTTCTTTCCTTCCTTTTTCTTTGAGTTTGTTGGCTATGAAGGGAGCAGCTATGCTTTGCTATATTCTGCTGCTGCGTTTCTTGGGCCATGATGTGCTGCTGCAGTGTACTGAGGCCAACTTATCATGTATTAAATATTAAAACTTCCAAAACTGTGAGCTGAAACAAGCCTTCCTTTCTTTTTTTTGGTGGGGGGGGGGTCACGGGGCTTGATCTCTGCCTGGGCGCTGTCACTGAGCTCTTCAGCTCAAGGCTACCACCCTTCCCTTGAGTCAAGCCCCACTTTTCCATTTTCTAGATGTTAATTAGAAATAAGAGTCTCAGGTCCTTTTGTGTCTGGGTTGGCTTTGAACCTTGATCCTCAGATCTCAGCCTCCTGAGTAGCTATTATTACAGGCGTGAGCCACTGCACCCAGCTAAGCCTTCCTTTTTTTCAAGTTGAGTGTTCTAGGCATTCATTACAGGTGCAGAAAGCTGATTAGTCTAGTTGTCATGGAGGAGGCTGCTGGGATTCCAGACTTCTCACGTAGAATCTCACAGCCAAACACATACTGACAGAAGGGGGCCAGGTGAAAACATAGTAGGGTCATAAAAAAGGAGCAAAGGGAATCAATTTGTGAGTCATTCGTGCTGGGCTCACCCAGACATTATTTTATCAAATTCTTATTATAGCTGTACAAGGCAGAGTATGAGTCTGGTAAGGATAGGCAACCTCAAAGTGGGCAGCCTAAACAAGATATCTAATCACCTCACGGTTCTCAAGTCCAGAAGTCTGATGTCAAATGTTGACAGGGTTGGCTCTTCCTGAGGGATCTCTCCTGAATCTGCAGACGGGCTTCTCCAGGTCTTCTGATTTTTTCCCTCCTTTCATCTAGTTGTAAATTTTCCCTACAAATGCCCCTCAGTGGTCCATAACCTGTTTGTTACTCATCTTCCTTTAAAGGTCTGAGTAAAATCTTATCAAAGCCATCCAGCAATCCCTTCTATACTCTCATCTAGAATGTGGCCAATGCCCCCAAAGAGAACCTTCCAGAAGGGTTGGTTCTTCCAACTAGGAATTCCTAATTCCTATCCACCCACTAGTAATGATGGATTTATTTGAATAGGACCAAGTTCCCTACCACAAGTAGCCTGATTCTAACAGGAACCAGCCTCCCTCCATGACTATGATTGGCTTATTTAAGACACACTACTACTATCATGATTGGCTTATTCTATTCCTGCCCCAGCCTCCACTATCATGATTGGTTTACTCAAATGGAACCCATCCACTACTGTAATTGTCTTTATTTTAAGCTAGACTCACCCAATATGCAATGTTTATACCTTATGAGGATCTTCCTTCTCTTGCATTTCTTTTCATGCAGGAATCTGGATACCCAAACCAGCTGGAGTTAAATTTCTAGATGAATGAAGGCTCATGGGATTTTGAAGAGGGAACAAAAGCCTCTAGCTTCAAAGCCTAAAATTGCTAAATGCTTTCAGGCTTAACTTAATTCTCTCCCACAGTTCCTTCAGCTGAGAAAGGAAGGCAGCGCTGCCTCTTGGACACACCTTAGAGTTGTGTTTGGGATCGATGGAGTGTGGAATGTGTGATCCCATAACACCAGGTGTTGGTTAGGATTCTTCTCACAAGATCAAAATTAAATGTGCTTGTTTGTATAGAAGTTCTTCTACTTCACATGCATCTGGGATCATTTTTTTAAGTGTAGATTTGTCATCTTCCTCCCAGAAAGCCTGTCAAAAGTCTTATTTCCAACTCTTTAACTCAGGTTTTCATGGGCAGGTAGCTATTTATTGCCAGTCAATCTCCAAGAAAAATACAGTGAAGAATAAAATTGTTTTCCTAGCAGAACAAGTATCAGAATACAAATGTATCTGACAAGGCAAATACATATTCACTGTTTGAAGAGGAGCTGGGTGTTGGTGATTGGCAGTGTTGAAGTTGGGGTGAGGAGAGGTTGTGTTTAGCTTCCAGTTCTCTTTCTTATGACTCAGATTTAGAAAGAAAGAAAGAAATGAAAGAGAGAAAGGAAAAAGAAGAGAAAGAAAGAAGAGAAAAGAAGTACATTGAATTGTGAAGGCATCTTTGATTTTAAATTCCATAACTTGGAGAATTTCCTTCATATTTACACTGATGAATTCTTGCCCCTGAAGGATTTCATAAATGTCTGGCTGACCTGTGTGTGTGTGTGTGTGTGTGTGTGTGTGTGTGTATACATGTGCACATGTAGTGGTAATGGGGCTAGAACTCAGGGCCTGAGCATGTTGCTTAGCCTTTTCTGCTAAAGACAAGTTTCTACTACTTGAGCCACATGTCAACTTCTGGCTTTTAGCTGATTAATTGGAAATGACAGTCTCACAGACTGTTCTATGCAGGCTGGCTTCACACAAGTTTCTCAGATCCTCGGATCTCATCTACCTGAGTAGCTAGGATTACAGATGTGAAACACCTGTGCCCTCAACAAGTTTCTGGGCTTGATCTTCAACGTCAAGCAACTGTGTGTGAGTTTAAAATACTGGAAAGTGTACAGTAAGCCATTTGTATTCACAGGTTCCACATTCTTAGATTTACCAAACCAAGGTAGGCTGAGGAGGAGTTAAATTGTATCTATGCCAAATATGTATAAACTTTTCTTTCTTGTCATTATTCTCTAAATAGTATAATAGCTATTTATAAAGTATTTAAATTGAAGCAGGCATCATAAATTATCTAGAAATGATATGGGGTACACAAGACATATGTGGGTTATATGCAAGTATTTGCATGCCATTTCCCTAAATGACTTGAGCATCATAATGTTTGGGGTCCACAGGGGTTTTGGAACCAATTTCGGCAGACACTGATGAATGACTGTACAGTGTTCTATCTGTTATAGATGGTGACCCACTTGTAAGATGAACCCAACCCCTCTCCACCCTCAAACCCAAGTCCCATGCCTCCCTTTCCCATTACCATGTCACAGGGAGATTTCGAGTAGAAAATGAATTCTCCAAATTTTCTGATTCTGAAAGATGAAGGCTCTTTAGCTACCAGAAAGATATGAGAGACCTGGAGTTGAACAGGAGTACTCATTTTGCTATTCTTTTTTTTTAATTGTAAATACACAACAGAAACTTGCCGCCTTATCCATTTGTGTGTGTGTGTGTGTGTGTGTGTGTGTGTGTGTGTGTGTGTGTGTGTGTGTTAGGAGAAGGTAGATTTCTGTGCAAACTACACCATTTGTAGATGGGACTGGAACATCCATGGATTTTGGTAGCCAAGGTGGGTCCTAGGGTTTGGTTTGCCTTAGGATGAGTGTTCCCTTATTGACCTGACACCTGGAATATTCTCTCATTCTTGCTGTCACACTGTCTTATCCATGGGCCCAGAAATTTCCAAGTTAATATGATCATTAACTTTAGGTTAATGTTACAGCCCTTCAAAGCATAGATTCTGTTAGATGTTCCCTTCAAGAGAGTCATCCATTCTGAAGGTAAATATTTTCTTTGTCAACACTCTTCCCAGAGCAATCATTGCCTCCAGTGTCCTTCTTAAGATACTCTTGCTTCTTATGGAGGAAGGGGGGGAGGAAAAGAGGGAAGGAGGGAGGGAGGGAAGGAGAAAGGAAGGAGGGGATGAAGGAAGGAAGGAAAGAAGGGAGGAAGGAAGGAAGGAAGGAAAGAAAGAAGGGAGGGCCTATTGTACTATTATAGTACATCTTTCTGGAGCATTTTCTAGTCCCTCTTAGATGTTTATTTTACATTCACTCATCTTAGAAGAACATGTCACAGACAAGGGCAATGTGAAGTTGCTGAAACATACTGGCCAACCTTTCAGGACTGAGTGAAGGAGGGGGCATAAAGAAAGTGGAGGAATCACCAGACACACTGGCTCATGCCTGTAATCCTAGCAACTCAGGGAGCTGAGAACTGAGGATCAAGGTTCAAAGCCAGCCCAGGCACTAAAGAACGTGAGACTCATCTCCAATGAATCACTAGAAAAAGGGAAGTGGTGTTGTGGCTCAAGGGGTAGGGTGGTAGCCTTGAGCTGAAGAGACACTGTCAGGGACAGTGCCCAGACCCAGAGTTCAAGCCCCATGGGAAAAAACAAAAAGTGGAGGAGAGGGTGATGTTACTATTGAGAAAGCCTAAGAGGCTTTGTTGTTCTTGATTTTATGAGAAGGTTGGGACACCACCCTGAGTTAATAGATGGCCTGGGTTCTAATCCCCATGCTGAAATGGTACTCCTGTGACTTATGGCCCACTAGTCTCATTTCTTCTGGAGAGAATGGAGACAAGGCTGATTATGAGAAGAGCCAGTGGGCTGTCAGGTGGCAGCTTGGTCCCACTCACTGAAGCAGTGATCCCAGGGGCTTGCTCTTCTAAAGGAGGGCATCCTCAGTGATCTCAAATAAGCAGCAGGTGGCCCACCTCAGCCTAGCAATTGACTCACTGACCATCGACATAACAAGAGTTTTAGGAGGACTCCAACACAGCTACAAGAGGGCAAGGACAATGCCGTATCCATACATAATTGGTACTTAACAAATGTTTGTTGAACAATTAGCTGAAAAGCTGAATGAATTATTAATAAAGAAAAGAATACTGCTGTTGCATGTAAAGGTTTCAAAAGTAGGACAAGCATGGTAAAGGAGAGCCTCTCATTCACTTGGTCATTATCTAGATGTTTCTCAATCCCGGCCTACTTTGCCAAGGCCTGCAGAGTTCCACAGTGCAGGAAGAAAAGAATAGGACCAACAGCACACTTGTATTCCATGGGTTAGTGGGCACACCATCATAACCAGACTCAGTTTGCATAAGTCGGTACACCAGCAAACTAGTGGACCAGGTACACTGTCACGCTTGTATTCTAAAGACTAGGTATACTACCACATCTGTATCCTATGGAGTAGGTACATTATTATACCTGTATATCAGGAACTAGGTACATTGTCACGCTTCTTCTATTCAATGGAGTAGGGACATCAGCACATCTGAAATTCAATCACATTTCTATTCCATGGAGAAGCTAAAAGTCACACCTGCAGTTCATGAGTAAGGATGCTATAACACATGTATCCCATGGACTGGGTATACTGTCATACCAGTATTTCATGGACTAGCTACACCACCGTGCCCATTTTCTATGGAGCAGCTACCCCATCACACCTGTATTCTGTGAGTTCAGACTGCCCCACTGGTATTCTGTAGACTAGGAATGGGTCACACTTGTAGTTCATCACAGACCAGGTTCAATGACACAGCTGCATTATCTACGTTCTATGGACTAGGGTATGCCAAGCCTGTGTTCTACTGATTAGGTGTGGTCAAGGGCCACAGGAGGAGAGAAGAGATTGAAAAAAGATAGAAGGAGGGTAAAACTTACCTGGACTCCACCCACAATATGCTTGAAATTGAGAAATAGCTACAGAAGAATTCACTTTAAGGCCAATACAGAATTAGAACCACACACTAGAATGTTAAGAGGCACAAGGGAGAGGGTAGCTGTGCTTCCTGTGGCATAACCAGGCCAACCATACCCAACCTGTGGTGACCTCAGCTTAACAGCACTCTGAAGCCACTCCAGATCTTCAGTTTCTAGAAGGAACTAAAGGCTGGAAACTTAGCAGTGTCCTACTTTTTATTTGGGATTTGATTTCCTTTGTGACAGGAGGTATAACAGGCCACAAGTGTCTACAACATCCCTGTATGAGTCCATTTTCAGTTACTGTGATGAAATATCTGAGTATATAGGAAAGCCCCTTTATGGATAAAAAGGTTTATTTAGCTCATAGTTCTGGAGAGTCAGGGGTGTATATCCACATCAGCTTGGCTGTAACGAAGCCCTCATGGAGGGATATTACAAGGTGGGAGGCCTTGCCAAAGATGACATGGCAAGGGAGGAAGCGAAAGAGTTTGGATGAGGGTCTTGAATTACTTATGCAGGCTATGGAGCTCAGGCTGGTCTTAAACTTGAGATCCTCCTGCCTCACTCTTTCAAGTGCTGGGATTCCATGCCTTGCAACTTATTCCTCTGTCAACTCTCTTGTGTGACCTAACTCTAGTACCCCGAGAATTTCTTCATGCCTTCCAAGGACCCCCTCCCAATGCATAATGCCTTCTCTTAAAGTTTCCATGCATCTCCCAACACGAATTCTTGGGTTCTGAGCTTCCAATACACAGAATGCAGCACATGGAAATCCTACCATCCTCTATTCTTGTTAGCTTGCACATGTCAACTTGCAGCAGAGAGGAGAAAAGATCGGAAGCAAGTGACAAGCCCCAGTGAAAAGCCCTGCTTCGGGGACAGGCCCGCCGGCGCTGGAGAGCCAGGACAGCAAATCCTTAAGTGGCCATTTCCCAGGAGGGCGTCTCTGGTGGTGGAACTGGCTGTCTCATAGGAGTCAGTGCCCTGGCGTTCCTGGCATTCCACTTTCAGTTCCCGCATGTCCCTCGCTTCCAGGCACGACTGGCGGACAGCAGGGCCCTATCTCTCCACCAAAGAAAGAGATTGGGGAGGTAGGGGATGCCATTTCCCGAACAATGATTCGCCTCATTACTTTCACTGTCACTTCAAGCCTGCTTTGACTTCTTGGGACCTCAGCCCACTACAGGCTCCAGAAGCTCTGGTCCTCCACCCCACTGTAAACTCACAGGCAGCTGAAAATGAGTGTGGATCAAACCCAAAGGAATCCTTCCCTTCGCTAATAATAATATTTAAAAAAATTCCACTCCTAATTTTCACCTATGCGTTTGAGTTTGGAAAGCATTAAATAAAACACCACCTTGCACTGAAGAGGTGTTTAAGCATCCTGGGGAGAGGCAGCATGGAACTTTCTAAGAATAAATGAAAGCTCACATATGTTTTCTCTCTGCCAATGTAGTGGTGCATGCCACTAATTCCAGCTCTGGGATGCAGAAGAAGATTGGCTTTGAGGGCTACATGTCAAAATAATAAGAAAAAAAATCCCAAAGATACTCCATACTAATTTAGACAAAAGCAAACTGATGTTTCTTGCTATCAAGGAAGAGGCAATGTAAGCTTCAGGATTCAAATGGCATAGCTCCTTTCTGCTTTGCCACACGGTAACTCTAGAAACTGACTTTGGCTGCTGGGGATTATGATATCCCCACTCAGCTTATCAGTAAAATAAGAGAAAATTGGGGTCGGGAGTGTAGCCTAGTGGTAGAGTGCTTGCTTAGTATGCACAAGGCCCTGGGTTCAATTCTTTGGAAATGGTTCTGTGGCTCAAGTGGTAGAGTGCTAGCTCAAGGAGAGTGCCAAAGTCCTGAGTTCAAGCCCCATGACTGGCTAATAATAGAATTGTACAAGAAAATTTCTACAAACCCCACTGTAACAAAAAGCACAACTCAGAACCCAAGTACAACAGAGCAATGATAGCATAAATCATGACTTTTTGTTTTCCTTTTGTTGTTGTTATTATTGTAAGAGGGATTTGAACTCAAGGCCCTCCACTTGTTGGACACTTGATCCAGCACCACCCTTTTTGCTTTAGTTATATGTCAAGTAGGACCTCATGTTTTTGCCTGAAACTGGCCTCAGTCCTCCATCTTCCTACGGCTCCCAGGAAGCTGAGACTAGGGAAACACACTGCCGCATGAGACATGCTGAGAGAGTCTACCTATTTTTTTTTTGGCTTTAAACTGCTCCCTTATCATCTGCCTCTTGAATAGCTGGGATTATAGGTGTGCCTTATCTTGTTCAGCCTTATTCTATACTTTTGATGACTGGCATCTTGGAGACCTGCTGACTCTGGAGGCAAAGCCTCTCCTCGAGCTAGCTAATTCCTATACCAACCAACCAATCATGCAGAGCCCACCCCACACCTGCTTTTCAGTCTCTCCTCAGGACATCAGATCCTCTTCACCATTTACCCCAGAGCCAGATTCCAGCCAGAGACAGCCGCATCCCCCAGAGCCTGCTGATGTGACTCACCAGGGCCCATCCTCAGCTGCCTGCCTCCTCCCCTGCACTTCCTTCAGAAGCCACAGTAAAGGCTTCAGCCTGAAGTTCCCTCACTCTCTCTGCCTGTAGAAGATCAGGGCTTCTTCTCATGGCCCTGCTTGGCATCCTGTGCATACTCTGACCAGAGAGCGGAGCAGAACAAACCTTTTCCTGTCTGACAGCATTTCCATATCTGACTCCTCAGGTACCTGATTAAAAAGAACCCCAGCCTCCCTTAAAGCACATCAGTTACAAAAATAGCCCAAACCTGAAGTAGCTGGAGGAGTAGCATGGCTGGGTCTCAAGTCCTAAAGTCTAAGTAGGAATCAGAATGGTGGGACCAGAATCTTTCCTGGGCAGTTTTCTGAAGCCAGAAGCACTACTGAGGATTAAACGATTGACATAGGACTGAAAACTAGTGGAGGTTGTTCTGATTTTTTTAAATTTAATTTTATTGTTTAATGTACATTGTGTAATGTTTGTAGTTACATTCATTAGGTAGTGGGTACATTACTTCTTGAACATTGTTACTCCTTCCCATGTTTTTCTCCCATTTTGCCTTCAGCCACCACTCAATTTGTTTTTCCCCTATCTTCCCATTTTCAAATACACAAGCAAATGTATATATAATATACCAAGTACCAAAGTCAGATACAGTAACAACATGATATAAACCTTAAGAGGAAAAGAAGAAAAAAGAAACCGCTTCACATAGTACACTAAGTACAACAATCACAAAGATAAACCTCTTGTTTCCATATCCTATCTGGACATATGTACATAGCTTTTGAGCTATTATAATCCTCTGGAGGAGAACCCCAAATGTATACTAATTGTTACAAATGAGGAAAACCATGGAACTTATGTTCCTTTGAGTCTGGCTTACTTCACTTAATGTGATTTTTCCTAAGTCTTTCCATTTCCTTACAAATGGGGCGATGTCATTCTTTCTCATGGGAGCATAGAATTCATTGTGTATAAGCACCACATCTTCATGATCCATTCATCTACTGAAGGGCATCTGGGTTTGGTTCCATATCTTAGCTATGGTGAATAATGCTGCCATGAACATAGTTGTGCTGTAGATTTAGTATGGCATTGTTTCTGGATATTTGGGTAGATGCCCAGAAGTGTGATTGCTGGGTCATAGGTGAGCTCTATGTTTAGTCTTTTGAGACACCACTTTTCAGAGTGGATGGACCAGTTTACACTCCCACCAACAGTGTAGTAGTGATTCCTCCTGGCCACATCCCCACCAGCATCTGTTATTAGATTTTTTTTTTGATAATGGTCATTCTAACTGGAGTGGGGCAAAATCTCAAAGTTGTTTTAATTTGCATTTCTTTTAAGGCCTGAGATGTCAAGCATTTCTTTATGTGTCTATAGGCCATTCTTATTTCCTCTTCAGAGAAGTCTCTCTTTAGGACTATAGCGCAAGTTTTAATGGGATGGTTGTTTTTTTTGAGGGTTTGCTTTTGGAAGATTTAATTGTTTGAGCTGAGGATATATTTTAGATATAAGACCCTTGTCTGTTGTATGGCAAGTGAAGATTTTTTTTTCTTTTAATTTTTTTATTGTAATTAGTAAAAGGGTTACATGATATTTGCCAGATAGAAGGTGCATTAATTCACATACATTGATACCCTTTCACATGTCTTGGTACCCATTTCCCTCCCCCCCACAGCAAGTGAAGATTTTTTCCCACTCTGTGGGCTTCCTATTTATCTTGCTGGCTACGTCCTTTGCTATACAGAAGCCATGCAGTTTAATGCAGTCCCATTTGTCCAAACTTTCTTTGATTTTTTTTGTGTTTCTGGGCCTGGTAAGAAAGTTTTGACCTGTTCTAAGGAGCCCAAATGTGTTTCCTATTTCTTCCTGTAAATTTTTCAGGGCATCTGCTTTTACCTTAAGGTCTTTGATCTATTTGGAGTTGAGTCTGGTACAGGGAGATAGATAAGGATCCAACTTTCACTTTCTACATGTGTTTAGCCAGTTCTGCCAGCACCATTTTTGAAGAGGCTGGTTGTCTTCCTTCCAGCTAGTATTCTTGGCTCCTTTATAAAAGATTAGGTGGTCATAGGTCTGTGGGTTAATATCTGGGTCTTCAGTTCTATTCCATTGGTTCTCAGGACTATTGTTGTGCCAGTACCAAGCTGTTTTTATTACTATAGCTTTGTAGAAGAGTTTGAAGTTTGGTATTGATATTCTTTCAGTGCTGTTCTTTCTGCTAAGGATTGTTTCTACTACTCAGGGTCTTCTGTTATTCCATATGAATTTTTGGATTGCTTCTTCTGTTTCATTAAAGCATTGGAATATGAGCTGTTTTGATTCTATTAGTCCACAGTGGGGAGTAGAAATTCTGCCCTCAGATTGTCAGGCTTACATCTTGGTTATTTCCTTAGTTAGCACATGGCTTAGGTAAAATATTTAAACTCCTTAGTTCTTTAGTCTAAAATTTCTATCTAGGTGTAGTTGCATATCCCTGTAGTCTCAGCTACTCAAGAGCCTAAATTAGGAGGATTGTTTGACTTTAGGGATTTGAGATTAAAGGAGATAAAACTTGATGTGTGTTCAATGTTATTATTTCTAGCTTTTTAATATAATAGTTTTAATACAATATAATTTTAATGAAACAAATGGTAATTTATGTTCCACAATTTTAATACAACTAAATGTAATTTCTTATAATGGCAAAGCAAATCTAAATGTAGCAAAGTTTAAATACAACAAAAATAGAACAAGCTAATAACAAAATGAATAAATAGCATAAAATCATCTGTAAAGCCTTGCAGCTTAATATTCACATACATTTTTTTGCCAGTCCTGGGGCTTGAACTCAGGGCCTGGGCACTGTCCTCAGACACTTTTTGCTCAAGGCTAGAGCTCTGCCACTTGAGCTACAGTACCACTTCTGGCTTTTTCTATGTATGTGGTACCGAAAAATCGAACCTGGGTCTTTGTGCATGCTACACGAGCGCTCTACCACTAAACCAAACTCCCAGCCTCACATACATTTTTTTTAAATGCTGGCACTAGGAGGCCTCATGTATGTATTCATGCCACTTGAGTCATGCCTCCAGCCTGGTTCTCTACTGGCTATTTTGGAAATGGAGTGTTATGGACTTTTCCGCTCGGGCTGGCTTTGAACTGCGATTATCCGGATCTCAGCCTTCTGAATAGCTAGGATTACAGGCATGATGGTTCCCAGCAATATTTGCAAATCTTTGAAATGTCTAAAACAGATCTAAGGATCATACATAGCACAAAACCACAAAGATGAAAAAAGTGGAAAAAATTCACTACAAAGAAAGTTGAAAGACATATACTAAAGAAAAAAAAATGATTGTATAATTGCAAACAAAGGGAATATGCAAAGATTTTTTTAAAACAGAACAATGGGAAGAAAGAAGTGACAGGTCTAAAGACAGGCTAAGGTATCAATATATTATTCTCAGGAAGAAACATACAAACCAAATAGAAGACAGGAGATTCTATAGCAGAATGACTCTGAGCCATTCTAAAGTAAAGTGTGCCTAACTAACAATGGCTTGAAGGGGTTTGGGTTTCTGGATTCACAGAGCAAAATATCTGAACAGACCATGTGAGAGGCCCCTGCCACATTGGTTGAGCATTTAAAGAAACAACACAAAGGCAAAACTGTCTATAGGTCTGCAACTTCGTGATAGGCATTAGCAATGTAACACAGCTCTACATATAGTCATCAGTCTCCAAAAGGATGGGATTCAGGACCCATCTTGGATATCTAAATTACAGATGCAGCCAGCTGTCCATGGCTCATGCCTGAGATCTGAGGATTACTGTTCAAAGCCAATGGGGGCAAGAAAGTCCATGAGAAGCTTTTCTCCAATTAACTACCAGCCTTGAGTGCAAAAACTCAGAGATAACCCCCGAGCAATGGCATATAAAATGCTCTGGTCCCTTATGTAAATACCACAGGGCTCACATATAAGAAACACATCCTCTCATATCAGTCACTTTAGGTTACTTACACTACCTGATACAAGATGAACAGTTGTCATACTGCATTTTTCAGAGAAAACTGATAAGAAAAAAAATTCTGTACATATTCCGAAGAGATGCAGTCTCCTTAAAACTTTCAATCCTTTCAATCCACATGTGGTTGGATCTGTGGATGTGTTATTTGGTTAAAATTAAGCTTAAGGTAAAGAGCAGTTTTCCTTGACTTTATCTTGATGAGGAGCAGGGGATTACATATATATATGTATATACATATATATATACATATACAATATATGTATATATATATTCTATCCCAGCATCAAACCAGGTGAACCCCAGTGAGGGCTCACTCACTGGTAGGAAATGCATTCTATAATCATCTCTGTCTGCAAGGGAGGCTGAGCAATGGAGAACTGGGAAAGCATGGAGCCTCCAAGACTTGCTGCTGTTATCTTAAAGGAGGGCAAGCTCAGAAATACCAGCAAAATCACAGCCAGTGTGATGTGCTAGCACTGGATCACTTCATTTACAGCAAAACTCTATAGTACTATCATTGTCCCCCCTAGATGAGAGGAATGAGGGAACACATGTTACATTACTTATGGGAACTCTATTCATAACTTTGAGACTGGCTAATTCCTGGGTGATTGCCTTCCTGTATTTTTCAATAGGACACTGTTTGCATTTGGAGATGGAAATTCTTTGTTGAGAGGATTGTTCTGTAAACCACAGAAAGCTTATTATTAACCCATGGATACTTACAGTAAAATTGTATTTAGATACCTTTCTGTTACTGCAACCCAATACCTGAGATAACCTACTTCAAAAGCAGAAATGTTCCTTCTAACTCACAGTTTCAGAGGTTTTAGTTCCTGGTCAGTTGGCCACAGCTGTGATAATAAAGCACACCATGTACAGTGGCATGCTTAACACAGTGGAGGAACAAGTAGAAGAATCACAGGCCCAGTTAGTTTAGGCAGAAACAAGCCCTAACTTGAAAATAACCAAGGGCAATAGGGCTTGCGCAAGTGATATAGTGCCTCTCTAGAAAGTGTGAGGTCCTGAGTTCAGTACTTGGTAACACACACACACACACACACACACACACACACACACACACACACATATTTGGTAATATATATGTCTAATTTTATACTATGTGGATTTCAATTATTAAACAACTAACAGATCACTTTAAGTATTTGAAGAATACTTCAACAAAAAAATGAAAGATACACACATACACACATACACACTATCCCTTAAAGCAGTGATTGTGGTTAAAATATGAATGGTATAATCATAAAAGGTGCTACGTATCTATGGGAAAGGCAGAGTGGATTTGTCTATAGTAACAAGGAAGAAAGTCTATGGTAACTGAGAAGCCACATCAGATCAGAGTTTGACTTCCATTTGTGAATAATGTAACATGTGCAGCCTCATTCCTCTCATCTAAGAAGGACAAGGATAGTCCTATGTAGACTTTTGCTGTAAACGAGGTGGTCCAGTGGCTAGCATATCATAGTAGCTGTGATTTTGGTGTGATTTCTGGGATCTGTTAATCTTGCATTCCTTGGCAGAGATCCAGCTATGAGCAACGCTGACATTCTTGGCCAGCATCTACCCTGGCAGAACCCCCTGCACTCCAGAGACTGGGTATACACTCTCTTGGCGGCAATCCATGTGGGCTTTGGGGCCCCTGGCTCAGACTGCAGAGCAATCAAGGAGAACCTAACACAGCAGGAGCCACAGGCTCCTGCTCACAGCGCCAGGCTGGTGCTCCCCTCCCTGTTAAAGACTATGTGATGGCATTCTTTATAATTTATTTATGTATGTGTGTGTGTGCATGGAAGTGTGTGTACACGTGTGTGTGTGCACCAGTACTGGTGCCTAGGCTCTGTTCCATATTGGTTTTTATTCAAGGCTGGTCCCCCCACCTAAGTCTCAGCTCCACTTACAGCCTTTTACTAGTTAAGTGAAGATAAAAGTCTCACCAACTTCCGTGTGCTGGCTGACTTTGGATCACAATCCTCAGATCTCACTCTCTTGTGCAGCGAGGGTTACAGGTGTGAGCCACTGGCGCCTGGCTTGAGCAGGGAGTTCTTAAAGCGTGGCCAGTTGGGAAGGAGATGCAGAGTGAAGAGCAACCACTGGCAAAAGTTACCTGTACGTTACCTGTGTCGGCTGCACATGGTTACTGAGAGCTTCCTGCAAGGTGGGTATACTTGGATTTCCCTGGAAAAACTCCCAGGGACACTGGGGAGACAGTGGGGATGACTTGGGTTCCAGCTATCTTGGCAGCTCTTTGCCCACGTAGCTCCCCATCTTGGTGCTTAAGTGGCCTTTGGTACCTTCTCCTGAGCTCTGCTGCTAGTTAATGGCTTGCTGTCTTCTCCTGGCTGGGCTTTGTGACTCTCAGTGCTCTTTAGTTTCTAGTGCCCATTTCAGCTTCCGGGACATGATGTTGCTTTGGTCCATCTCTTTTGGGCTCTCACACAGACAATGCTGAGACTAGTTATCAGGAAGTAATCCTCACCTGCTATGACAATGGCACCCAGGGCCGTGGGAAGGGTCACAGTACTAGGGTCCCTGGGGTACTCACTCTCTCCAACACAGTGAGGTGGGGTTTGAGGCCTGGAGAGGCTTCCAGATACAGAATATTCTTTTCCACTGTATTAAGGACATACGATATCTAAGATGGTAGCTGTATGTTCCATGATGTAGTACAAGGGTTTCAAAGAGGCAGGCCAGGTATTCAATTATTCACTTTCCCTGGGGAGAAAGGTGATACAGTGGCTCTTTTTCAGTGTATGGAATTTTCCAGTTTCCAAGGGTGGTTTTGTGTAATGTATGAATTATTGGTTAGTATCTTAGCAAAGACAGGAAATATGAGGGTGGGAGGCAGGGAGGGAAGGAGGAGGGAAGGAAGGAAGGAAGGAAGGAGGAAGGAAGGAATAAGATAACACTGAGGGGAGGTTGGAGAGGATCAAAACACTACAGCAGGACTCTGAGAAGCCCTGGGCTCAGTCTAAGCCAACCTAGTCTGGGAATCAGGTCCATTTCCAACTTACGATTTTTCCACTGGTAAATTTGGAGTGACACCTACCTACCTTACAGGATAGGAGAGGAGATCAAAGGAGACACTGAAAAAGAAACCAACTGCTTAGAGTTGGAGGCATGGCTCAGGTAGTAGGGTGCCTGCCAATTAAATATCAGAGAATTTGAGTCTCATAAGAAAAAAGAGAGAGAAAAGAAAAGAAAAAAGGAGACACTGGCTGTAACTGTGGATTTATTATTATTGTTGTTATTACTGTTATTTGTAGATTCAAGCATGTATTTCTTCTCTGAAATGCTTGAGATAGTAATATTAGAATCTTTTCAGAGTTTGGAATATTTGCATTTATATAATGAGATACTTGGGGATGGGATTCCAGGCTAAACAGGAACTTCATGTATGTTTCCTATATACCATAACAATCAAACACCCCATATTCACTGCATGATGTATCCATAAAACACTTTAGAAGCTTAAAGAACTTGAATAATGTTGGTAATTAAGAGCAAGAGTAAATGGCGGGCTGGTGAGGAGGCAGTAGAAAGTGATGGCTTAATGAATTATGGGCGTTTCCAGTTGAGGTGATGAAAACATTCTTAATCTACTTATGTGGTGGATGCACCGCATGAATGTACTTACTGCCATGTAAGTGTAGAAGAGTGAGAGTCATTTTTACCTCTTACCAACTCTAATGTAAAGGTTCATTGTAAATGGTTAATCCCTATTAGCAAAAATTGAGAAATCAGGGGCTTCAACAAGGCCAGAAGGACCTGAAGGCTGTCTGAATTTTTTAAATTAATTTAATTGTAGATGTGACATACAGAGGGGTGACAGGTACAAAAGGAAGGTAATGAGTAGAATTTTTGTGGAATATTTTAGCCCCTCCATTGATTTTCTCTGACTTTCCCTACCCCCAACCCTGACTCCTACCCCTGAGTTTCCAATATATTATTTTGTGAGTCACTATTGCATTGATGGAAACAAGAGGTTTTTGTTGTTGTTAATAGGGGCGCTTTTGTTTTTTTAATATACTCTATAAAGTTATTTCTTTTTTCTTCAGTTTTGTTTTTTCCCTTCTGTTGATCCCATTGTTTTTGATTTTGGTACCTTGTGTCTTTTATAAACATTTATCTGACTTGGGGTATGGAAGGAGAATAACAAAGTGGTGAGACAAAGCAAACATTTTCTTTTATTTTTCAGCTTTTCTTTCTTCTTTTTTTTTTTTTTTGCCAGTCCTGGGTCTTAAACTCAGGGCCTGAGCACTGTCCTTGGGCTTTCCTCAAGGCTCGAGCTCTACCACTTGAGCCACAGCACCACTTGCCGGCTTTTCTATGTATGTGATACCGAGGAATTGAACCTGGGTCTTTGTGCATGCTAGGCAAGCACTCTACCACAAGGCTAAACTCCCAGTCCCAAAGCAAACATTTTCAAACGGCTAAAATGAGGCAGGCACTTGTCTTACACTTGTAATCCTAGCTACCCAGAAGGCTGAGCTATAAAGATTAAGGGTTTTAAATCAACCTAGACCAAAACTTCATCTCTCATTAACCAGAAAAAGGACAGGCTGGAGGTGTGGCTCAAGGAGTAAAGCACCGGCAAGAAAGTTGAGTGAGCATGAGACCAAAATAATGATAATGATAGCTAAAATGGTAAACTTTGTGTTTATGAGATCATTAAAACTACAATAAAAATTATCATTAAAAACTGATTGATGGGCCGGGAGTTTGGCCTAGTGGTAGAGTGCTTGCCTAGCATGCACGAAGACCCAGGTTCAATTCCTCGGTACCACATACATAGAAAAAAGCCAGAAGTGGTGCTGAGGCTCAAGTGGTAGAGCTCTAGCTTTGAGAAAGTCCAAGGACAGTGCTCAGGCCCTGAGCTCAAGCCCAGGACTGGCAAAAAAAAACCCAAAAACGGATTGGTCCATGGTTCATGCCTGTGGCTCAAGCCTACAATCCTAACTACAGGAAATTGAGATCTGGGGTTGCAGTTCAAAGCTAGCCCAGGCAGGACAGACCATGAGACTCTTATCTCCAATTATAAGAAAACTAGAAGTGGTGTAGTTGCACAAAGTGGTAGAGCCTTGAGCAAAAGTGCTCAGGATCTATGCTCAGATCCTGAGTTCAAGTCCCTCTCTCTACAAAATAATGATACATATATATACATACATGACTGAATTTCCCCTTCCATCTATTACTGAGCAGCTCAAATAAGACTAGACATGATTTTTGGTGTAAAATGTATTTGAAAGCTTCTAAAGAGAAATCAATGCAGTCAGAACACAAAGACCAAGGCCAAAGGGAGTGTCATTGCACTAGGGCAGGGGTGACATAGGATGACACTGGGAGACTTTAAGCACCAGATCTCAAGATGGTTTTCAAGCTACAGTAATAAAGTTAGGGTAGCATGACACACTGGATGAATACAAGAGAAGAGACTAGAATCCAGAAACAGTAAATGATGTGTAACCAGAATAGAATTTTTGTAAAGGACTTACACATTGGTTTTTAAAAAGTGATTTTTTTTAAATGTGTAAGAATTTCAAATAGAGACTTAATGGAAAAAAAACCAAATCATCAATAACTACATAAAAAGGTAAAGATGTAAATTAAAAGCTAAAAGAAATGCTATAATGGTTAAAACAATAATAACAAAAGTTGTTTAAGAAGTTTATAAAAAAAGTTTTAAAAACTTTATAAACACTGTTCTGTTTCATCAGCTGACTATTCAGTTTCTGGGAATGCAGTCTGTTCAACTCTTTAGAAAGCATAGGCAACTTGAAAGCTGAGTGTTCGAAGTGTTTATTCAACAACCGTGCTGTGTTGGCATGCGTGCAGCAGCTGATCTGTACAGAGTGATTCTGCTCATGCACCGAAGTCTGCACTCCAATCAAGAATGGAATGTAGAATCCTCTGTTATTAGAGACCTAGAATGGAATACTCGGTAGAGATAAAATAAATGGACTTTTACAAGCATAAAAAATGGAAAGATGAATATGGTTCTGCTATATGAAATCCAGAATAAGATAAACACTGCAAGGAGCCAAGTCAGAGTCCTAGTTATCTCTTTGGGGGCAAGAGAGTGGGAGAGATAAGAGAAGACTATGTGGTGTGGGTTCCGCTCCCTTCCTCATCCCCATGGGAGCGCATCGCTGTTCTCACTTCATGAAAATTCATGGAGCTGCATGCTTACCATTTCTGTGTCCATATTATATTTTAATAAAAATAGCTAATGTGTAAGTGAGCAAATGGCTGCTGAAATACACACACGAGACTCTTCACTCTTTTGCAAGCACTTGTTATCTCTTATTTTTTTTTTTTGATGAGAATCATCCTAACAGAGGTAAGGTGATAATCTAATTGTGGTTTTGATTTTGTTTCCTGGTGATTAGTGACGGTGAGATTTCCTTCACATATTTCTTAGAAATGATAAAAAATGTAAGCAGCAAAACTAAAAATATTTGTTAGACGGTACTGAAATTTATAACCCTTGTGTATTTGAGCTCATGATCACTGAGAGGAAAGGTGAAATATAGAACAGGTAAAGCATCTCCATGTCCTATGTCTGGTAAGGGAATAAATACCCCGAATCTGTAAAGATTTCTAACAACACAAAAAGTAACTACAACAAATAGCCTGATTAAAATGGATAAAGAACAAAGCTATCATAATCCAAACAATAGGACAGTGGATAAAAAATCTGATATATAGATGGCATAGAATGGAAATCCCAGAAATAAGTCCATACATCTACACTCATCTGATCTTTGACAGGTCTCAAGGCCACACCCTGGGGAAGGGATGGTCTTGTAAAATGACAGTGGAAGGAGTGGATATCTATATACAGAAAAAAGAAATTGGACCTTTATCTCACCTCATACACTTCATATTCAAAAATTAACTCAGAATGGATTAAATGGCTAGCTACAATGTCTGAGACTAAACTACTAGACAAAAACATGGGTGAAAAGAAAATGATGTTGGTCTGGGCAATGAGTTTGTTTAGACTGAATTCCAGAAGCTCTCAGAGGCAAGGAAACAAAAGGGGAGCCGGGCACTGGTGTCGAGCTACTCCGGAGGCTGAAGCCTGAGGATCGCAGTTCAAGCTAGCCTGGGCAGGAATGTTTGGGAGACTCTTATCTACAGTGAGCCACCAGAAGACTGGAAAGTGGTGCTGTGGATCAGAGTGGCAGAGTGCTAGCCTTGAGCAAAAGAGCTCAGGGACAGTGCTCAGGCCCTGAATTCAAGCCCCATGATTGACAGAAAAAGATAGAAGGAGGAGGAGGGGGAGAAGGAAGAGGAGGAGGAGAAGGGTGAGGAGGGGGAGGTGGAGGAGGAAGAGGAATTGCATTAAACTAAAAAATTCTGGACAGCAAAGAAAACTATAGCACAGGGAAGAAACAACCAACAGAATGGGAGAAAGTATTTACAAACAATACATTGGCCAAAGGGTTAAGATCTAAAACTTTTGAAGAATTTAGTCATCCTAAGAGCAAGAAAACAAGCAAAAGGCGACCAAGAGCCCAACATTTTTCCCCCAAAGAAGACACCAAAGGTCAGTGAAAGTGTGAAAAATTCTTAGCAGCTGTAGTCACCAGGAGACTGTAAATTAAACCCACTATGAGCTTCTACCTCACTCATCACCCAGATAGGTACTGGTGACAATGTGGAGAAAAGAAAGTGCTTGCAAACTGTGGGGAGAATAGAAACCAGCAATCATTACAGATATAAGATGGAGCTTTCTCAAAATTAAAAGCTGAGCCACTGTATGATCCAGCAATTCCACTTCTAGGTATATATCTAAAGGTAATGAAAATATTATGTCAAAGAGGTATTTGCACTCACATTTTTCTCTGCAGCGTTATTCACACTAGAAAAAAACAAAATAAAATTTATATTAAAAATAAAGATAATTTCAAAATAAGCAAAAGATGCATTGACAAATGACCAACAAGCACATGGAATGATGCTCAGAATAGACCAAGGAAAACATGAGATACTACTCCAAACCCTTCAGGATGGCCACTACCAAGACAAAAAGGGAATAATAAGTATTGACCAGGACAGGGAGAAAGTGAGCCAACACCCTGTACTTGATAGCTGTGAGGAATGATGTGGTCACTGAGATCAAGCCCCAGTAGTGGCACGCAGACAAAAAATTTATGATGGTAAATCTTACGTATATTTTACCATATTTACAAAACATAAAACCCCAGTAGTCTTGATGATCTCAATTCGTGGAAGAGATGTGGGGGGGTACCTCATATACAAAGAAAAAGTCTGCGAGATTGATGTCTCAACTAAAAATTTTCAAGCAAGATGAAGGAAAATGGCAAAATGGTAGAACATTCTTGAATTCACATGAGTAGAAAGATGCCACTTTTCAATCTTTTCATATGTTTAGAACTTACCTGATATAGTTCAGGGTGAACTGACTACTAAAAGTTTTGGATGGTGAGAGCATTTGGGATTTTAGGATTTTGCTTGGGAATGAACGATTTCCAAAGCTTTTACTTAAATGTGTATTACTAATTGGAAGTAAGATTTTAGAAGAATTGGTTGCTTGTACTCTGGGCATTTTTCCTCTATGCTACAAGAAAATTCTCTTCTTGTGTTAGAGAATCCCAAGCCTTCATGTTCTCTCCCAAGGTGGGCCTAAGTTCACTTGGTTTGGAATAGTCTGTTAGTAGTAATTTGAAATGAACATCATTGTTATCCAAAACATTACTTTAAAAGACATAAATTAGTGCAGTTTCAAAGGTCATCTCTTTAATGATATTACTTTCACCTACTGGTATTGGGCATGCTTTTTGCAGGAAGAAAGCTTTTGTTCTACTGGTAAGAGAGTGGATATTTTCATTCAATCTTGGTTCCCAGGCCCTCCTCATAGTAAGTAAAACACCGTTCATGTGCTTCTGTAGTGAATGGCTTGAACCTTTACCCCAGTGGTAACAGAATTAATGTAACTGAAGCTATTCACCTCTCAAAAAAAAGACAGAGTGCACACTAACATGTATGAAGATAAAACAATGAAGTTCCTCCACCTCCCCCTTTTATAACTGATAGAAGTCAATGTTAAACATGGTGCAGTTGTTCTCTTCGGTTTTTGTCAGAGCCCTTTGGCTGTGCTCCTGAAATCTGCGTTACTAAGAGCAGAATTCTGACTTTTATTTTTTGAGGTTTTTTTTCAATGTGTTTTGATGCTAGTCAGCTCTCCATTTCTATGACAAAAAAATGAACTAAAAGGAGAAAAGTTTTGTTCAACCCATGGTCTGTTTGCTGTTCTTGGGCTGTGGAGAGACATATGGAAAGAATATGGGTAGAGTAAAGTGGCTTGACTGCATGGTGGCTGGAAAGCAGAAAGAGAAATGGCAGGAGCTCAGTACGGCCTTTGACGGATGATCCTGTCCCCTTCCCCGCAAAGACCTAACTTCCTACCACTAGGCCCCACCTCCTTCCTAAAGGTTCCAGCGCCTCAGAGTAGCACTGTAGGTTAGGCCCAAGTTTTTAACACATAGTCCTTTGCAGGATATTTCAGATCCAAACTAAAATAAGCATCTGTTTATGAAGAATGTGAGTTTCCATTCTTTTCTGCAATGCTCTTCTATCCAAACCTAGCAGACAAAACAGTTGTTTAATTAGTGCTGTTAGAACGTTCAAAGCTAATGGAAGCCAAGGGAAGCCTTTGGATGTTTTAAATTAATTTCTTTTCCTTTCCAAATAGCTTTCCCTTCCACTCAGATGAGGGAACAGGCAGGTAGCTAATTGTTGCCATGATTGAGGTGCTAGACGGACCTGCAGCTTCTGAGATTAGATGCACAGCCTCTGAGGGTATCGGGGAGATACACAGGTGTTTAAAATGGAAAGTACTTGGTCTGAATCTAACATGTGCTGTGAAGAAAGAAAATGAGCTGAAGAAATTAAAGTCCCTGCACATCTAAACACTGTCTATCTGCTGGTTGTTGTGACCCCACCCTGCCCCCATATGTGAAGACTCAGAAAATACAGGCACAGTAGAGTTGGAGTGCAGATACTACAGGCTTTTCCATTCGGGTGTTTCTTTTATGATGGCTGTTTTTAAGCAAACAAGTCTTATTCTTTATGACTGAATTGTGCTCTGTGCTATGTATTTGGCTACATTTTCTTTATCTGAGCTGTTTCCACAGCTTGATAAGTGTGGAGATCATTGCAATAAACATGGATGTATAGGTACTTCTCTTGTATGTTTATTTACACTCCTTTAGATATATGTCCAAGAGCAGAAAGATAAGGTCATATAGGAGGTCTGTTTTTAGTGCTTTGAGAAATCCCTATACTAATTTCCACAGCAGTTGGGTTAATTTATATTCCCAACAGTGTAGGAGAGTTCATCACTTTGTAGTTTGTTTTCTAGGTGGTTGCAATTCTGACTGGGGTGAAGTTTCAGTATA
Source organism: Megascapheus bottae (assembly GCF_031878675.1). Classification (NCBI taxonomy): domain Eukaryota; kingdom Metazoa; phylum Chordata; class Mammalia; order Rodentia; family Geomyidae; genus Megascapheus; species Megascapheus bottae. The sequence continues at coordinate 27,779,985 of NC_143530.1, read as the reverse complement.
GGGTGTTTTTTTTTGGGGGGGGGTTGGTCTTTTTTGCTTTTCTGTGCCAGTCCTGGGGCTTGAACTCAGGGCCTAGGCTTTGCCCATGAGCTTCTGTGCTCAAGGCTAGTGCTCTACCACTTGAGCCAGTTCCACTTATTTTTCTTCCTGGATTGACTTCAAATTACTATCCTCAGTAGCCAGGATTACAGGGGTGAGCTACCAGAACCCAGTTTTAGTGTAGTTTTTCTTTTCTTTTTTTTTTCCAGTGCTAAGGCTTGAACTCAGGGCCTGGGCACTGTCCTTGGACATTTTTTCTCAAGGCTAGTGCTCTGCCACTTGAGCCACAGCTCCACTTGCAGCTTTTTCTGTATATGTGGTTCTGGGGACTCGAACCCAGGACTTCATGAATGCTAGGCGAGCACTCTGCCAACTAGGCTACACTTTCGGCCCCTTCAATGTAGTTTTTTTCATATATTTTTATTGTAATTAATAGAAGGGTTACATGATATTTGAAGGTGCATTAATTCACATACATTGATACCCTTTCACATGTCTTGGTTTAATGTAGTTTGATTTACAGTTCTTTTGTATAAAGAAATGTTAAGCATTTCTTTAGGTTTCTGTTAGCCATGGTTACTTCTGAGAATTATATGTTCATTTGCCCTTTTATTAATTGGACTATTTATCCTTTTTGCTCTTTAAGTTTTTGAGCTCCTTTACATAAATCATTTATCCATTGAATAGCTTTTCTCATTCCATGGGCTGTCTTTTGATTTTGGTAATTATTTTCTTTGATGTAAAAAAGCTTTTCAGTTTGATACTATCCTGCTTGTCAAATCATACTCTTATTTTCTAGGCAACTGGAATCATGCTTATATCTTCAAATGTTTCCCTGACTTTCCTATCAGAGTTTTAATTTCATATCTTCAAGATTTTTGATCCATTTGGAATTGATTTTATCCAGAGTGAGAACAAGGATCTAGTTTCGGTCTTCTACTTGTACATGTGCTGAATTATAATCATTGATTTGATATGTTAAACCATCCTGGCATCTTTGGGATGAAACCAAGAAGTTGGAAGTGGCTCAAGTGATAGAGCACTAGCTTTGAGAAAGCCCAAGGGCAGTTCTTAGGCCCTGAGTTCAAGCCCTAGAACTGGCAAAAAAAAAAGTTTCATGGACTTTCCTGCTAAGGCTGGCTTCAAAACACAATTCTCAGATCTCAGCCCTCTGCAGTAGCTAGGATTATAGGTGGAGCCAGTCTATATCATTGAGAAATTTTACATCTGTTTTTAATTATGGAAATGTGTCTATAATTTTCTTGTTTGTTATGTCTCTCTCTCTGGTTTTGTTATCAAGCTAATAACTAGTTTCATAGACTGAATCTGATAGCATACTTTACCTTTCTATTTTTTCTTTGTACTGTAAGGTTTTAGTTATAATATTTCTAGGGAAATATCTTTTTCTTTTTTGTGCAGGTACTGGGGCTTGAACTCAGAGTTGGCTTTTTTTTCTCTCAAGGAGGGTTCTCTACTAAATAAGCTATAGTCTAATTGGAAATAAGATTGTAGGTCTGTTTGCTGGGCTTTTTTTTTCTTCTTCTGAAGATAGCACTCTACAACTTGAGCCACAGCTTAGCTTCTTGCTTTTTGGTAGTTAATTGCTCAGAGGATCTTTTTTGGTAGTTAATTGGGCATAGAACCTTTTACAAGCTTTCCTGCTCAGGCTGCCTTCTAACCACAATCTTCAGATTTCAGCTTCCTGAGTAGCTAGGATTACAGGTGTGAGCCACAAGTACTTGGCACTGTTCCTATGGTCTTCTGTGCCTGTCCTCAAAAGGGTCCAAAGTAGATCCTAATTGGTATGAGGAGAGGTGAAATGATAAATAAAAAGAAACCTCTGTGCTCCCACTTCAGAATTTCAAACCTGAAGCAGAAACCAACTGGGAGAAATGATTTAAAATTAGACAAGAGTGTAGAATTTTTTTTGCCAGTCCTGGGCTTGAGCTCAGGGCCTGAGCACTGTCCTTGGACTTTCTCAAGGCTAGAGCTCTACCACTTGAGCCTCAGCACCACTTTCGGCTTTTTTTTTTTCTATGTATGTGGTGCTGAGGAATTGAACCCGGGCATGCTAGGCAAGCACTCTACCACTAGGCCAAACTCCCGGCCGAAGAGTGTAGAATTTTGATACTCAAAGGCATTGATCTTTTGTTATCCATAAGTATTCCTAGAAAATTTGTAGGATCTTGCCTTTCAACCAAGGGTAAGGGGAAACTATTTGACAGAGGAAATTTAATGGAGAGTGGGGACAAAGATGAAATTGACTTCTGTTTGCGCCCTGACATAACCAGTTCATTCAATGAGGATGAATTAGGATTATGAAGACCAGGAATTGTCCCACAAAATGGTCTGGGGTGAGGAAGAAGTCCATTTGTCAATGTGTTAAGAAAAATTATTTCAAGTTTGACAATAAAGCAAAAGAGTAGTGGCAGACATGAACTTGCAGTATCATACTGGGGAATCAAAAGTCGGCCCAACAACAATAGACCATAATTATCCAGTGTCTGGGGTGAGTATTAACCTGTGTTGGGTTTTGTTCTACGCTCTCCATGTGAAGTTGCATGTGAACTCGTCAGTTTCTATGCAGAAGAGGAGAGAGGGCCACCCAAATTTCACCTGGAAAGGGTGAAAGGATCTTAATGTTCTTATATCCCATTCTGAGTGTAACTGAGAGTCCTATTCATGGGTGTAAGAAATACTAATTTAGATTCTGAGTACTGCTTATTCTGCTTTTACAAGGATGAGATAGGAAGGAGGAACAAACGAACAAACACTTTCTAGAATACTCAACCATCCTTGTTCATGATGTTTTACTCACAAAGTCTACTAGGGAAGCAAGTGTTCTTTTAAGGCTCTCTCTCTCTCTCTCTCTCTCTCTCTCTCTCTCTCTCTCTCCTTTCTCATACAACAGGAATTGTCATCAACTGTTTTTTTACTTGCACTGTTTTTTCTATAAACTATTCTCAAAATATTACAAATGCTCTATTAAATTAAAAAACTTAGTGAATTTTATATTTGTTTTCACTAATTTGTCTATTGATTTACACTGTTTTGGTTCCTTCCTTTGAAGTATGGCACACTTAGATGTCACTAGTTCTGCAGAAAAACCACAACCTCCGTTTACTCTGTTTCCTGAGGCCTGGGATAGCTTTGGATAGATCAAGTCCAGTCTTCCAGGCAGGGTGCAATGGGCAATTTTGTGCAGTTTTCTTGTGGTATCAGAAAATAAGGTTTTAAAAACATATATAAAAAGATAAGCAGCCAGGCACTAGTTCTTACAAACGATACTACTGTGGAAAGGGGTATACAGAGTGTTATAGCCCCTGCTTTTAATTTTTTTGGACTTAAATTCAAAGTGAAATTCCTGGGTCATATGATAATCCTTCTCAGAATTTTAAGAAACTGCTGAATTTTCACACGAGTAGTCAGCCCATTTTCTGTCAGTCATGCTAAAGAGTCCCAATTTCTTCACATCCTTAGCAATACATCTTATTTTCTCCTCTTTTCCTTCCTTTCTCCCTGCCCATCTCCCTCTTGTTTCCTTTATTTTCTGAAAGGAGATAGGCTTCCTTACTATGAGCCCAAATCTATCAGAGAGAAATTTTTCACGGATTTAACAGTTATCTGCATGGCACTGAAAAATCCTGTGAATTGGATATTTATTTGCTAATCCTGGAGCTTGAGCTCAGGGCCTGAGCACTGTCCTTGGACATTCTCAAGGATAGAGCTCTACCACTTAAGCCACAGAACCACTTCTGACTTTTCCTATGTATGTGGTACCGAAGAATTGAACCTGGGTCATTGTGCATGCTAGGCAAGCACTCTACCACTAGGCCAAACTCCCAGCCAAAGATGGACTTTTTTTTTCCTATGTATGTGGTACCAAGGAATAGAACAGTTCTTCATGCATACTAGGCAAGCACTCTACCACTAGGCCAAACTCCCGGCCCTTGAGTTGGATTTTTTTAACCCCAGTTTTCTCAACAAAATAATTGTTGAGCTTCAACTCTAGGTAAGTCTGGGTGTGGCAACAGGTACACAGAATTGTAGGAGATGCAGTTATGGCCTCTAATCAGAGGTTATGGTCATAGACCCTGGCTCAGTAGCCAGTGGGACTTCATACTACTTTGTATAACTAGTCTGGCTAATAGACACTCAGTAGCTTTCCCTATCCATCACCAGTTTTTGTGACCATCTTACCTCTGTATCACACTGCATTCGTGACAGATCAAAGTCTGGAAAGGGTAAAAAGAAAAGTGACATTTTTGTTTAGTTCAAGGTTACAAATACATTGAAGTGTGTGTATTTGCATCTTCTTACACACCAGCTGGTGTGTAAGATCACACAGGGCAGATGGTCGATGGGCCACCAGGCACCTTCATGTGACTGCATCTGGCCTGAGCCTTGGGATATGATGCTACCCAGCGTTGTGTCTTCAGGTTTCTTCCTCTATTAGCATATGTCATCTGTGGTTGATCCCGTAAGTCTTGCCAAGGCGTTGTTGCAAAACATGAGGCATTTTTATCTTATCTCTTGGTAGAAAAAAATCAATTCAATGCTTGTTGGAGAAACCTAATCTTTGATGAGATCCAGAAAGTGAGCCCTTCAGTTCGAGTCTTTTTATTTCCTCCAGCAGCACACAAGCCTGAGAGTGTTGTTAGCTGACATTCCCTTTGGGAAGAAGTTGAAGGTCTTTGCTTTAGAAAAAGAAAAAAAATAGGGTATCCTGGAAACCATATCCATCTTCCCCAAGCATCTCTCTGTCTCCCCAAATGAATGCCACCTGTCTATATAACACAGACATTTGTCTAGATTGCATTAAGGTGGGAAAGGGTATCAAGAAAGTTCTTTTTCCGTCATCAGAGACTTGAAATTATGTGCAAAATTTCCAATAGTGTCTGTATTTTCGTACAGAGGTCTATTAAAAAAAAGGCAAGGTCACATCAGATAGATAAGATCTTGTTTTGTTTTGCCTTACTTTAATATTAACCATTAGCTGATGTGAGGTTCAAACTACACAACTCAGGATCGTCCTGACTTTGGACAGCCAAGATTGAGACAGTACCTTTCCCAAGAGAGGCAGCCTAAGTCTTCATCAAGACCACAACCCAGTGACCGAATGGCAATACATGAGACACCCTCAGGTTACCCTCTGACCAAAGAACCAATGCCTTAAGTATTCTAAAAGGCAACTTTTCTGTTTCTGTCTATTCTTGCAATAGTGTTAAAAGTACCATGACTTTCGTCCACTCAGTTACCATTTATTAACTGCCACTTCTAAGTTTTCAAAGATAGGCTACCAATTTATTAAATGCCACTTTAAGTTTTCAAAGATAGGCTGACGGTGTTACACAGACAACATACAAAAAAGAGAAAAAGAGATGGGCTTCTGAAGCTGGTATGGGCAAGATGGAACGGGAATGTGAAGCTTATTAACTGCTCAAGCATTATATACTGGGCTATCACCTCCAGCTCCACTTCCAGAGTCCAAATTCAGCACTCAATAAACAAATACATTCAAAACAACAGCAATCTATGGGGCCAGGAGTTTGGCCTAGTGGTAGAGTGCTTGCCTAGCATGCATGAAGGCCCAGGTTCGATTCCTTGGTACCACATACATAGAAAAAAGCCAGAAATGGTGCTGAGTCTCAAGTGGTAGAGCTCTAGCCTTGAGAAAGCCCAAGGACAGTGCTCAGGCCCTGGGCTCAAGCCTAGGACTGGCAAAACAACAACAACAACAGCAATCTCCCATTCAAATAACAATGATACTGTTGAGCTGGAATTCCAAGTTCCCATTTACACCATTTACACACATGCAAAGCATACATAAGATGCAAATTCACATACATCATCCCTTATCCTCCTCCTGGAGACTGTGCATTGATAGTTTACTGCCAACTTGAGATAATTACATTAATATATTACACTGTGACTTCACTTCATTATCTGCTTCCTCTGGCAAAGATTGCACAGATCCAGTGACATTCCCCCTTCTCTTCCCTGCCATTTCCCTGCAAGGGCATTGCTCTTTTCAGCCACATACATCTTGTAAGCATTCCAGGCCTGATTTAGGGATTTTGTATGTGAAATCATTGGAAGCTATAAATGATCTCTCTTACCGTGTGCCCTTTCCACTTTTTGATGACAGTCATATGGGTCTTTCTGCTGAGTCATATGGGTCTTCATATCCCCAGTTTTTAAGGGGCCACATTTCCTACTTATGGCTTGGAGTCCTTTCACAAATGGTTACTCCTGAGAATCCATAGGCAGAGTCCCTTTTTTTCTGGATTCAGTCCATTAATATCAATCTGAGATTACCATTTTTTTTGTCAGTTATGGGACTTGAACTCTGGGCCTGGGTGCTGTCCTTAGCTTTTCAGCTCACTTCCAGTTTTCTGATGGTTAATTGGAGATAAGAGTCTCATGGACTTTAGTGCTGGTTTTGAACCTTGATCCTCAGATCTCAGCCTCCTGAGTAGCTAAGATTACAGGCATGAGCCACCAAATCGGGCTAGGGATTCTCATGTTTTAAATTGCTGTTGTTGTTGTTTTTCTAGAGAAACTTCCACCTACACCTGGTTCTCACAGGATCTTAGTTAATCAACTAGGAAATATTTGGTTTCAAGCAACAGAAAACTTATTTCTAAGCGTCTGGTCTTAGTGTATGTCAGCTGGAAGTCTCAGAATAACTCTCCCTAGGCTTACCTACTTCTTTCACTATGTTGAAGAATTGGACCTATCTTTCCAGCTTACCAAGCCCAAGTATTAGAGCTACTCCCACATCCTATCATACAACCCCATTGAAAATCTAAGCAAGAATCCTTTATACCACAGTACTCTAAGTCTGAGCACACTCCTTTCTTGTCATCTAGGGAAAAATTGTTTCCCAATGTCTCTTCCCATCAGCATTCGTCACTTGTATTTTATTGGTCAAACTGACTCACATTTCCAGAGATAATGCTGGCACACAGAATGCCATAATTGACTTAGATAAATTAAGATGGATGACCTGGTACATTGCCAGGCCCTCTCCCGAACAATGGAATTTTATTAGCAACTGGAGGAGGCATAGCTGTTTGGAGCCAACTATAGTGTTTTCCTTAGTTGCTTTCTCAAGATGTTTTCCTAAACATAGCAACATTTTTATAGATCTAGTATTCAGCTTGTGTGCCTGTATGTGTATGTGTGAATATGCTTCATTTCTACTGTCTGCCACAGCCTCTCTGTGGAAGACTAAGATAAGCAAACTTGCTTAGTTCTGGGGACTACACCAACCTTTTAGAATGCTCCATTATTTACTTACCCTCACCCTTAAAAAAAACATCAACAACAACAAGTAATAAGTTGGACATCGGGGCCTCATGCCTGTGATCCTAGCTACTCAGGAGGCTGAGATCTGAGGATCGTGGTTTGAAGCCAGCCTGAGCAGGGAAGTCCAAGAGACTTTTATCTGCAATTAACTACCAAAAAAAATCTGCAAATGGAGCTGTGGCTCAAGTGGTAGAGTGCTAGTTCTGAGCAATAATAGCTCAGAGACAGTCAGTTACCCAGGCCCTGAGGTAAAGCCCCAAGGTAGCATATATACACACAAAAATAATAATGTGCTCATTATTGCTTTTTAAAAGTAATTAGAATAAAACAATACAATTTGGAACTTATTCAATGACATTAGGAAAGACAATTGGCAGTACTGATACAATTTTAACTTAATATCTTCATGTCTATGCCAGCTACTATGTGCTATGTGCTACTATGTCTATGTGTTGCTACATTAACAAAGGTTGGCTAAGTCTATTGTCTCAAGTACATCCTCTACTGTCTCTAGTACCATGCTAAGGCTCATACCTGGAAGGAGGCAGTCTTGCCAGAGCACTCTGTCACTGGGCAGGGAACAACTAGGCCCAGGAAAGGTCAAGGAAGACTTGAGAGAGGAGACAAGATTGCACTGACCTTGAAGGATGACTCGGATTCACCATGGATAAAAAAGAAGGTCATTCCAGGCCATGGGACAAGGTCTCAAAATGAAAAACATGAAAAGCAAGGCAGGGCCTAAGCCACAAGCACCTGGGACATGGGGTGGCTGAGAAGATAGAGTGTACGAGGACAGATTCTGATAGATTTGGGTATACTGTTCTACTCCATTTGTTCTTCTATAACAAAAACTAAGACGTGAGACTAAGTAATATATTTTTAAACTGATTTCCTCTTCTTTTCTTCTTTCTTTCTTTCTGTCTTTCTTTCTTTCTTTCTTTCTTGCTTGCTTGCTTGCTTGCTTGCTTGCTTTTGTTCTGTCACTGGGTTTGAACTCAAGGCCTTGTGTTCTCATTTGTCTGGAGCTCTGCCATTTTAGCAACACTTCCACTTTCAGCCTTTTGGAGGTTATATATAAGAATCTCACTACCCAGGTCGTCTTTGAACTTCCATCCTCGGATCTCAACCTCTTAAGTAGCTAGGATTCCAGGTAGGAACCACCAGTGTCCAGCTTCTAGATACCAGAAAGTCCAATGCCAAAGAACCTTTCAGTGTCCTCACATGGTGGAAGGCAGAAGATTAACTGGGATGAACACTGTGCCGTCGCCTGGTAGCAGAAAAATAACTACTAACTCTGCCTTTGTGTAACAGTATTACTAATCTACTCATAGAAACACAAAACCTCCCCAAAGCCCCTTCCCAATCCTGAGATCTGAGAGATTAAATTTTTATCTGAGTTTTGCAGAAACAAAAACATTTAAAGCAATGCATAGGTCAAATCAGAACTTTAAATCATAAAGAATCTTGAGAACGGAAAAGCCAAAGTCAGACCCAGTTATTATGTTTATTCTTCTTTCACAAACAGGTCAAGATGGATTATGTTTTCATGACTTCCTGGGGTCTGAAGACTTTACACTGTCCAGCCCATACTGTATTGTGGTAAACACAGCTCTGCTTACTAGACCATAGTAGCAAACTGAAACCAGTCTATACTCTTTGCATCTGAGAAATAATTTGGTTTCCTTGATTAATATAAAAAGGATGTAAAAAAACTTAACAGTAAAACTATTAGCCAATCTATCAAGTTCTAAGACAGTCATGCAGAAAATAAATAAATTGTGGTCCTTTATTACAGTTCAAAGCTAGCCTGGGCAGGAAAGTCATGCTAAAACTACATAGACATAAAAATCTATAATGGGCTATATACTCTATAGACATAATGTTTTATTACATAGATTAATATCTTTGTATCTATGACATACAAACCCACAGCTTAATTTCAATTATGTTTTAAAACCTAAGTGCCAGTGATTGTATATAGATTCCCTTCTTGAATACTTATTTGTTAAACATGACATTTGCGATGTCAGTGTTAATGTCAATGTTAATAAATTCTTTAATAAAAAAAGGAAATGGAAAAAAAAGCCGTAAGTGAAGCTGTGACTCAAGTGGTAGAGCACTAAACTGGAGTACAAAAGTCCAGGGACAGTGCCCAGACCCTGAGTTTGAGTCCCCCCAAATCAACACACACACACACACACACACACACACACACACACATACACAATTCTGACCCTTTGTAAGTGGCACATCCTGAACTCTGTTGAAGATGAATTGGTAAGAGGCTTTGTGTCTATTTTTAGGCAAATAATATAAAAACAGACAAAGTGGGCTGAAATGTAGTTCAGTGGAAAAGTGCTTGCCTAGTAAGCAAGTGGTTCTGGTTTTGATCCCAAGTACCAAAAGAGAAAAGCAAAAAAGAAAGAAAGAAAGAAAGAAAGAAAGAAAGAAAGAAAGAAAGAAAGAAAGAAAGAGAGAGAGAGAGAAAGGAAGGGAGGAAAGAAGAAAGAGAGGGAAGGAAGGAAGGAAGGAAGGAAGGAAGGAAGGAAGGAAGGAAGGAAGGAAAAGAGAAATGTGTCAAGAAGGTAGCAATCCTTACAAGATTAGTTGTAGAAATATAAATATGTTCTAGAAAATGGAAAGTCATTTCATTTACCTCTGTGATCTCATGAAATTGTGAATGTTTGAGCTTCAAGAACTCCATGAAGCTGCCCTTTAAAAAGTGAAAAAGAATCCAAAGATTCCACAGAATAGGAGCAGTCCAGGTGGGAATGGACAACTTCCATGTTCACGTGAAAACAGTCAGCTGACTCTATAAGGGAGAACTCCCTGCAAGTGGGGTACAGGCATTGTCAAGCAAGGAGAACTAAGAGTTCTTGTATTCCTTTTCTGCATGTCCACTTGGATTCCACCCTAAGAGCAGGATTCATCTAGCGTTACCCAAGGAATCAATGAGATGCTTAAAGCTCCAGACTTTACTCTTTGCTTAGCAACTCTGAGGCCCTCAGTTGAAACTCCCGTACCACACAAAAAACTAGCAGTTTAACTCAGTGGAAATAAAATCACCTTAAAAAATAAAGTTAGATATTCTACCTCGGAGCATAAGAGACAATTAAAAATCTCCTTTATGCTGGTCTATGAATTAACTAAATGTTGGACATTTGGCCCCTGAAGTGTGTATGTGTTCCTGGATCTGTAACCTTCCCTGCTGTGGTCATTTTATAGTCACCTGGAGCTCTAGAAACACAGGATTCACTGATGAGCATCTGATGGTGAAAGACAAACCTCCCTTCAGACAGGCAATGGCTTCTTCTCACCATTTTGAAGTGAACAGAGAAAACCTACAGACCATCCACCAGGCCTCCAGAGACATGACCATACCTGGGACTTGGGAATGTCTTACCTATGTTTACCTTTCTCATTCTCTGCCCCCTATTTAACTTGAGGCCAATGTCTGTACCCCCTGAAAACCTTGTACAGCTGAAGATGTACTAAAGGGCTGTCTTTCTATGGTGCCCTGTAATAAATCTCCTTGCTCTGCTCTTCATTATGCCTTTTCATTTGGTATACAGGGACAAACAGCTAGTTCTGGGAAGTGAGACTCCTGGACTTTGGGCATAGGTTGTTTAAAAACCCAGTTTCAGTATCTCATACCTAAAATATATCAGACTTTAGCATAGAATCATTTAGAATGCAAGACACAATCTTTGTTCTGACTCTCTACAGTCCTTGAGTCCCCAAAAAGCACATTGTACCAGGAACAAGGAACATATAGTCCCAGCCTACTTCAAGTATAATTTACCTCCTTTAACTGGGATCATAACTGACATTTGGCTACTTTTAGCCCTCACCAGAAATGCTATAAGCCAATTTTCATAGAGAATTCTCCATATTCAAAGTAAACAACAACAAATAAACAAAAACAGAAAGCAAGCAACCAATCAAAACAAAACAATGCCTGCAACAACCCCAAAGGGTAGCATCTTCCAGTCAGATCTACCCAGATCCCCTCATTCCTTGGTTCAGATCATGGAACCAACTTCGAATTGGGACTGAACAGTGCTGGTGGGTGTTTGGATCACATAGCAGTTAGAAGGTCACAAAAAGGGTATCTTTTGCTGGTGAATTTCTTGTCTTGCAGACCAGAGTGCCTGTGATTGCAACATGGCTCTTGGAAGCAAGGAAATAAAACTGATGGAATTCGGCAAATGATCCCATCTTGGACACTATTTCCCCCTTGAGGCATGGGGTGCAGGAAGGAAGGGTGGAGAGTATGGAAAGGGGGATGGGATGAAGGGGAGGGTGGGTATTAGGGATGAAAGAAGGGAAGGGGAGAGTTCAGCCAAGGCAACCTCGTGGTCCTGCTTGATTCAGGCTGGTTTCCTGCAGCAAGACCCTTAAGGAAAATGTCTCATTTGCAGCTCAACACTGTCTGTCTCCAGTCAGATCAGACCAGTCTGGGCACAGACATCTGGTGCCTGTGGCACCAAGGGCAGTTGGATGGAAGCTCAGTACAGGAGCTGGGAAAGAAGAAGCACTCCCTTCCAGACTGGTTGAGCTCATGCTTTGTTCTCCACATCATGGACACTTAAGAAAAAGGTCTCACAACGGAGTTTCAGAGCCACTGAGCCAGATCCTAGACACATGGGAGGCTTGAGGTGGAGAAGGAAGGGCAGGAAAGTGAGCTATGCTTTCTCTGGGACACTCAAGCCAAAGGAGGATGTGCAGAGCTGTAGGTGAACAGTGTTTCCAAGGCTCCGTCCCATTTAGAGAGCAGGGTAAACCTGACCAGGCACATCTTCTCAATTGTGTGAAAGCTTTCCTATTCTTTCTGCAAAGCTCAATCTCTTACCTCCTGAGTTCCTCGTTGTCATATTCCAACATCCTCAAATTTCTTGCCTTTGTGCGTGCGTGCGTGGGTGCGTGCGTGCGCGTGTGTGTGTGTGTGTGTGTGTGTGTGTTTTGTGTTATGCGCTGGTCCTGAGGCTTGAATTCAGGGCCTGGGCTCTCTGTGTGAGCTTCTTTTTGCTCAAGGCTAGAAGTCTATCACTTTAACCACAACTCCATTTATGGCTTTTTGGTGGCTGACTGGCAATAAGAGTCATGGATTTTTCTGCCCAGGATGACTTTGAACTATCCTCTTCAGATGTCAGCCTCCTGAGTAGCTAGGATCACAGGGATGAGGCACTGGTGCCCTGCTGCTGTGTCGTTGGTTTTCATTTTTTCCCTCACAAGACTGATGATAGAATCTAGCCATTAGCTTGGTGTGGTGGTTCACACCTGTAATCCTAGCTACTCAGGAGGCTGAGAGCTGAGGATCAGGGTTCAAAGCCAGCCTGCACACTAAAGTGGTGAGACTCTTATCTCCAATTAACCAACAGAAAACTGGGAGTGGTGCTGTGGCTCAAGGGGTAGGGCAGTAACCTTGAGCTGAAGAGCTCAGGAACAGTGCCCAGGCCCAGAGTTCAAGTCCCATGACCAAAATAATAATAATAATAATTAAACAAAAGAATCCAGTCCTTGAGTTTAACACCAAACAGAATAACTGTTTCAGAATTTATGTAGAATCTTCTGATGGTTGGTGATGATAGGGAAGAAACTTCTATGTTCTTATGCTGTCTCTCTATTTCTGTCTTTCTCTATCGCTGTGTATATGTTTCTCTCTCTCTCTCTCTCTCTCTCTCTCTCTCTCTCTCTCTCTCTCTCTCTCTCTCTCTCTCTGTCTCTCTCTCTCCCTCCCTCCCTCCCTCCCTCTCTCTGTCTCTCTCTGTCTCTGTCTCTGTCTCTCTCTCTCTCTCTCTCTCTCTCTCTCTCTCTCTCTCTCTCTCTCTCTCTCTCTGTCTCTCTCTCTCTCTCTCTCTCTCTCTCCTCATTTTTCACGCAGAAGCTTTGCTCATCTCCCCTCTCATTCTCTCATTCCTGGGGAGTTCGGGGCTCTATCTTCTAACGCAAGCACCGTTAAAGCTCTAAATCCAATTCTCTTCCTAAGGGAGAAATTTAATGAATGCAATTTTTCCTTATCCTGCCTCATGACAGAAGATGACTACACACATTAAGCCAGATAATGATTATGAAATTCTGAAACCTTTGTGGGGTTTTGGCAAGTTATTAAGAGACAGCTTCTCATGTCCACACAGTATGTAGAGAAGTCAGCATAGAGCAGCTTTGGCTGGAAGAGCTAATGAGGAGTTTCAGCTTCTTGGTTTCCAGTCACCCTGTGAGATCCATGTATTATTTGGCAGTTCAGACCTGGCTCCTTCCCACTGAAGCAGAAAGAAAGAGGGGGCTCTTTGCTTAATGCAAATGTAAAAAGCCATGTCTTTGAATCAGTGAAGACAGATTACTTCTCCTTTATTGTTCTTTTTCTTTTTCATATTACTAGGGTTTGATCTCAGCATTTCAAGCTTGTACCATCTGAGCCATGCTTTCAGCTCATTTTTTTGCTTTGATTGTTTTTCAAATAATGTATTGCATTTTTGCCCAGGGCCAGCCTCAGGCATCTTACATATGCTTCACATGTAGTTGGGATCACAGATACTTGACAACATACTCAGCTTATTGATTAACTTTTTGCCAGGATAGTCTCAAACCTAAATCCTCCCCATCTCTGAGTCCAGCCAACATGGAGTATTTTCAATGTAATTCCTTTCACTTAACCTTGTCATTTGTCTCACCATTTTGTTGTTCCCTTCTCTTCCCTAATTCAAATAAATGTATATGCAATACACCAGGTACCAAAATCAGATACAGTGACAACAGGGAATAAACTATAGGGAGGAAAAACAAAGGAAAAATAGAACTTCACATAGTACATTAAAAACAACAACCACAGAGAAAAACCTCTTGTTTCCATATCCCAGAGTTCATTTCACTTAGCATCATCTTATACGGTCTTTCGTCCATAGCTATTGGGCAATTCTGGTCCTCTGCTAGGAAAATCCTAGACATATACTAATTATTACAAATGAGGGAAACAATGGAGTCTATGTTTCTTTGGGTCTGGCTTACTTCACTTAATATGATTTTTTGTCAAATCTTTCCATTTTTTACAAATGTGGTGATGCCATTCTTTCTGATGACCGCATAGGATTCTATTGTGTATATATATACCACATTTTCTTGATCCATTCATCTACTGAGGGGCATCTGGGTTGGTTCCATATCTTAGTTAAGGTAAATAGTGCTGCAATGAACACAATTGTGCTGGTAGCTTTCTTCTGCATGGCAAAGGACAGAGCCAGCAAGAGAAACAGAAAGCCCAAAGATTGGGCTTCTCTAGCCATATGACAGACAAGGGCCTCATATATAAAATATAGAATTCAAAAATTAGAACTCAACAAGTTAAATCCCCCCAAAACAAATCCTCAAAGAAACAACCACCCCAGAAACAACTGGGGTAAAGAATTATAGAGAGACTTCTCTGAAGAGGAAATAAAGGTGGCTAATAGACATGAAGAAATGTTCAACATCTCTGGCCATAAAAGAAATGCAAATCAAACCAACTTTGAGATTCCACCTCACCCCAGTTAGAATGGCCATAATCAAGAAATCTAACAATAACAGGTGCTGGCAGGGATGTGGCCAGGAGGGATCACTACTACACTGTTGGTGGGAGTGTCAACTTGTTCAGCCAGTCTGGAAAGCAGTATGGCGATTCATCAAAACACTAAACATATAGCTCCCCTTTGACCCAGCAATCTCACTTCTAGGCATTTACTCAAATGTCTACAAACAAGAAAGACATCTTTTTTTTTTAAATTTGAGGAAAACAGAAATCAATGAAAGAGCAAACAAGTAGGAAAGAAATTTAGTAAAGCCCGAAGTGGCTCTTGAAAGGCATTAACAAATTGATAAGGCCCTAGAAATACCAACTGTGGAGCAAACATAAATGACTGATAGCAGAAATGAGAGAATGAACAGCATTGTTCATCTGCTGACATGCAGATGGCGGCTGGCATGGACTGCTGAACAGCCGCATGCATATCCTAGGTAAAATATGAGGAACATCTCTGAAAAAGTAACTGACAGAGTTCTCTCAAGAAATCACCTAAATGAATAGTCTTTATGTATCCATGATAACTTGTAATCTAGAACCTTATTTCAAAGAAAATTCCTTGAAAGTCTAGATGATCTCACTGGTAAATTGCATAAAATCTTAAGGAAGAAGTAATAACCATAGATACAACCTCTTTTAGAAAACTGAGAGCAAAGCCATGTGTGTTACTGCCTTTTATGACTCAATAAAATGAGAATTCTGTCACCAAAGACATTACAAAAAGAGATAATTGCATACTCATCATACTCATGGAAGTAGATACAAACATCTATAGGAAAATATTAGCATATATTTACTTCTGCAGTGTATAAGAAAAGATAATGCACCATGACTAAGTGAGATTTATCCGGAACTAAAATGTTGCAACATTTAAACACCAATCCATGTAATTGGCCACTTTAAAAAAGATATGTGAGGGGAAAAAAATCACTTCAACATGTGATGAATTTTAATATACATTATGATACACAAAACAAACAACACTTAGCCAGGAAGGAATAGAGGAGTATTCCTCAGTTTAATACAAGTTATCTTTGAAAACCTCATACTTAGTGGTGAAATATTGAACATCTCCTCCCTAAGTTCAACATGAAGCTGAGTGTTTACTCCTCTTAAAATTCAGTATTGTATCGGGGATCTTAGCAATGCCATAAGAGAAGACAAAGTCATGCAAGAAAAGAAACAAAGCTATTATATTTTAGATAATTTTTAAATGTCCTAATTATGTGTACGTTAATAGACAACTACCTGTTATACTTCTATGTTTCAGCAGGAAATATTGAAAAAAGAATTATTTTTCTGAGCATGACATGAGTCTCTGGACTTCAAAAACTTGCTGTCCAGTCAAGACTAAGAGGAAGCCAACGTGGAGAATCACTAGACCAGGGGAGGAAATCAGAGTGTTGGAATGAGTTACTGAGACTGTACTGGAAACCTCTCAAAGATCCTTTTCAGCGGGTCACATTGTATTCTAGCCATGTTTTAGAAACCACGCCACTTAAAGTGAGTGCAGGAAGGAGAAGCAATGAGCAAAAGACTCTTCTTTGGGCCAGGAGTTTGGCCTAGTGGTAGAGTGCTTGCTTAGCATGCACGAAGACCCAGGTTTGATTCCTCGGTACCATATACATAGAAAAAAGCCGGAAGTGGTGCTGAAGCTCAAGTGGTAGAGCTCTAGCTTTGAGAAAGTCCAAGGACAGTGCTCAGGCCCTGAGCTCAAGCCCAGGACTGGCAAAATAATAATAATAATAAAAAAAAGACTCTTCTTTGGAAGGTGTACAAAAGAGTTGAGCTGATTGGGAAGCATAGAACCCTTCTGTGGGTGCTACAAATCTTCCACCAAGAGAATTTTTCAGTTAAATCTACAAATGGCAATTGTCCTTTGAATTCTAGGAGAACTGATCCAGAACTCAGAATACGGAGTGGCAAGGCCTTCCTATGAGGGAGCGGGTTTCGTGACTCATCCTTACACCCTTTCTTCTTTGTCCCCTGTGGGCAGCAATTTGAGGAAGTGACTCTAGCTCCAAAGACTGGAATGCTGAATCAAAAAGAGAATCACCATTAGCTCTTCTCTCTTTCCAGTTTTGACTTTAAGAATTACTCGAGAGGGGTGGGGTCAAGGGGTAGACCCAGTCAAAAAGCAGCACATAGCCTACAAAATTAAGAAGTGAAGGAGCAGGCCGGAGTTTGGCCTAGTGGTAGAGCACTTGCCTAGCATGCAAGTAGACCTGGGTTCGATTCCTCGCTACCACATACACAGAAAAGCCGGAAATGGTGGTAAAGCACTAGCCTTGAGAACCTTGAGAAAGCCCAAGGACAGTGCTCAAGCCCTGAGTTCTGTGCCCAGGACAAGAAAAAAAAAAACAAAACATGAAGGAAGGATGGGTTAGGAGGGATGGGGTAAAAATGCAGAAAGGGTTGACATTGATCAAGATACATTATATCATAAACTGTTTTGTTGAATAATAACTCCTTTGTACACCTACTTAAAGATTTTAAACTGTTTTGTTGAATAATAACTCCTTTGCACAACTTAAGATTTTATAATGTATAATATATAAAATATATGTCACATATATTACATATACATTATATATAGATATATATATGTATGAATCTTAGCCTGAAATGCAGGTATGAACATATGGTTCACACCTATAATCTTAGCTAATCAAAGAGATCTGATAATCACATTTCAAAACCATATAAGGAAGTAAAATCTGTGACTATCTCCAATTAGCCACAAAAAAGCCATAAAAATGGAGCTGTGACTCAAGTGGCAGAGCACCAGCCTTGAGTAAAACAGTTAAGGGACAGTGGACAGTGCGAGGCCCTAAATCCAAGCCCCAGTACCCCCTCCCCATACACGCACACATGCAGGCTTGTGAGCCAGTTCCTAACTGGCTTTCCCATTGTAATATGTATTAGGGAATATGGCATGAGTTCTAGGGAGGCTCTTGCTTAGTGGTCAGCATAGGATTGACACCAAAAACTGTAGAAGAGACATGTGGAAGTACAGAGTTCTTGGTGATATCACTGGCATTGACAAAGAAGCCTGCTCTGCTCTGTTTCCTGTTTATGTGAACTGGGAATTTGGCATGGCTTGGCTTTTCTATTGTTTGCAGTTGAAGGCATCCTGATTGACACATGGTGTTGGAAGGGACAATAAGAGCCACGTGATGAGATAAACAGTCTAGATTCAGAGGTAGGTTGAGAGGGCAGCCAGTCCCCCCCAAATCATCGTGCTCAGATGGGGCCAGCTCAGGGGAGATGGAGGAAAGTCCTGGGTGCCAGATAGGCCTCAGTCAGGAAATCCGGGCTATGGAGAAATCTTGGGAGCCAACAAAGCTGTAAATGTGTTCTATGTGTCCTGTGTTGTGTGCATATCACAGCCCTGGAGAGGAGGTGCGAGATAGAGATATTTGCAAGAACTGGTAGTTGAATATTGTTCTCTCAACTTATATTTGGTGTCAGAGGCTGTGCTGTTTGCTTTACATGTACTGTGTCTCCCTAAAATGCTCTTAAAATCAAAACCAATCTTTTGGATATAAGTAGCTTTCACTCATTGGCTTCAGATGTGATTCTCTCAATAGACAGAGAAGTATCTGGTCAATCCAGCCACCGTTCATGATCAAATCTCTCAGTACACTAAATTAAAAATAATTTCCAGTTAGGCATTGGTAGCTCATGTCTATAAACCTAGTTAGTCAAGGGGGCTGAAATTTGAGGATCTTGGTTCAAAGCGTGTCAGGGCAAAAGAATCCATGAGTTTCTTAAGTCCAACTCACTACCAAAAAGCCAGAAGTGAAAATATGGCTCAAATGATAGAGTTCCAGCCTTGGAGAAAAGTTAAGGGACAGTGCCCTGTCACAGAGTCCCATCCCTAGTATTAGCACACCTGTATACATGCATGTCCACACACAAATCATTTTCTAATCATACTTAATGATCAACTATTTCCCCCACCAAGAATAAGGCAAGAATGTCTACTCTTACCTACTCCTATTATACCCAATGCAAGAAATATAAATGACATCTAAGGATTAAAGGAATATTTTTCTTTACTTTCTGATACCATGATTATCTATATAGAAAAATCCCAAATGTACTTGTAACTTAGTACCTATAATCTAGCTACTCAGTAGTTTGAGATCTGAGGATCTTGTTTTCAATCTAACTCACATAGACAAACCCAAGAGATTCTTATATCCAGTTAACCAGCAAAATACCAAAAATAGACCTTAGCTCAAGTGGTATAGCACCAGCCCTGAGTGAAAACGTGAAGTAAGAGAATGAAACCCAAGTACCAACATAAAAATGGGGTGAGAACTGTGAGAGAGCAAGGAAGAGGTGATGTTGTCCAAAAAGGAATGTAGCCATTACTTGATTATGTAAAGTAACCTCTCTATAATCATTTTTACATTGACAATACAAACTTTCTTTTAAAGAAGATTTTCCAGTTGAGAGGCTCTGTCCTCCACTAGTTTAATAGGCTATAAGTTGTTCAGTGTACTGATGTTGTCCTGTGAGCCTTCAGATTGAATATCTCAGAATGTACATTTCTCTTCCTAGCTAAGTAAATCATCCTTAAATTTCTTCCATCAAGATAAGAGCTTCTGAGATGTTGAATTCAGTATCTGGGATCATAGCAAAGTTCATATTTTTCCTCCTAGAAGCTGAAGAATGTGTGCAAACAAGTATATCGTGAAAATGGTAACTTTATAATTATTACTATTAGTAATAGTAGAAATAATTGGAACTCAGGGCCTTGTGCTTACTAGACTACAATGTGAGCTACATTCCAGTCCTTTTTTTGCTTTCATTATTGTGTGTGTGTGTGTGTGTGTGTGTGTGTGTGTGTGTGTGTGTGTGTGCCAGTCCTGGAACCTGAGACCAGAGCCAGGGTGCTGTCTTGAGCTTATTTGACTCAAAGCCAAGTACTGTGCATTACATAAAGTTGTGTACAAATTCATTAATTTTAAAAAGAGACAAGAATTAGAAAGGAAGAAACCAAACTGTTGTTCTTAGATGATATAGTTGCATTTGGAAAATACAAAGAAATTGATTAGATGAATTAAGAAGAAAATAATTTACTGAGTTGTTGGGTCAATAAATAAAAATCAATTGTTTAAAAAGGAAAATAGCTATTATTTTTTAAATAGTATAGCTATTATTTAACACTAGGATGTATTTCTAGTGCTAAAGAGCAGTGGTAAAAGACAACATTCTTGATCTTAGGGGATAACTTCCAGTCTTTCACTATTAAGAAATGACAGTGGTGTAAAGCAGCATGGTAAAAAAATGGTCAGATTCTGGTTATAATTGACATGAGATGTTGGGGAGTAGATATGAGGAGTGAGAAAAATAGATTTGCAGCCATTTTCATATATTTTTATTATAATTAATAGAAGGGTTACATTATATTCACCAGATAGAAGGTGCATTACTTCTCATACATTGATACCCTTTCTCATGTCTTGGTCCCCATTTCCCTCCCCCACCCCCATCCTTCATCTTGTTTTCCTCCCTTCCCTATCTGATTTCAAATAACCAAATACGCATATATATATATACAATATATCAGATAACCAGGTAAAATACTGTAACAATATGAGATAACCAAGGGACAGCAAAAGAGATGAGAGATAACATAGTACATTAAGGACAACAATCATTTTTGTTTCTATATCCTGGAGGTCCTTTTATTTAGTGTCATACTATATGGCCTTGTGTATCTAGGTTTTGTTCTATTGTAAATCTCTGCTAGGAGAGCCCAAGGTTTCTACTGATTATGACAAATGAGGGAAACATTGAGCCTACTCACTTAATAGGATTTTTTGTCTTTCCATTTCCTTACAAATGGGGTAATGTCATTCTTTCTGACAGCAGCATAGAATTCCACTGTGTATAAATACCATATCTTATTGATCCACTCATCAACTGAGAGGCATCTGGGTTGGTTCTATATATTTGCTATGGTAAATAGTGCTGCAATGAACATCGTTGTGCTAGTGGCTTTAGTATGTCCTTGTTTCTGGACGAATGGGTAAATGCCAAGTAGTGGAATATTTGCAGCCAATTTAACAGCAAGATTTCAACCTGAGAGACTGGAAGGAGAGCATATCCATCCCAGAGACAAGGTGTCTGAATGGAGCAAGCTTAGAACTTGAAGAAAGTCCACAATCCAAAAATTGCACTTAATAGGGGCAATGAGGGCAGTTTGGGCAAATTCTGATAATCACTTACCAGCTACATACTTTCTCTTTGCTTTCCAACAGATCCTGATTTTTATTAGTGTGATTATATGCCCAGCCAACAAACCAAAACCAAAACCACAAGCAAAACAACAAAATAGTCCACACAAATAGACACATAAAACAAGAAGATAAATTATTATTTGTTGTTGTTTTGTGGGTTTTTTGTTTGTTTGCTTGTTTTTGACAGTCTTAAAGCTTGAACTCAGAGCTTGGGTACTGTCCTTGGGCTTTCTCAAGGCTAGCATTCTACCAGTTGAGCCACAGCGCCACTTCTGATATTTTCTGTATATGTTGTATTGAGGAATCAAACCCAAGGTTTCAGGCATGTTAGGCAAGCACTTTACCACTAGGCTATACTCCCATTGTAAATAAATAATTTTTTAAGCCTTGCTTCCTGTAAAGATTCCAAATTCTGCTCAACTGGAATCCTGGGAATTTTCAAGCCATTCTTGCTTTGCTGCTATGAATTCTTCCCATTCCCTGTCATTTACTTAGGCTGATCCCTGCCTGAAATCTGGACCAGTGGCCAAAGGTGAAGCAGCTAGGAAGCAACAGTGAAAATAAAACTGTATATGTAAGACATCACTGAAGACAGATGGAAAGATCTTGGGACCCTTAGCCTAAATGAGCTGGTCTTGGGTGGGTCTTGAAATGGTCTTTCTTTGGTCTTCTTGTTGAATGTGAAAAGAGGAGAAAGAAAGGTACAGGATGAGGGAGAGAATGGGAGGGGAGGAGAGGGGGAGAGGAGCACAGGGGAGGGGAGGGAAGAGGAGGAGAGAGGAGGGGAGAAGATGGGAGAGAGAGAGAGGAAAGGAGGGGATATTATCTAAAGAAGATCTGTAGTAAAAGACCTTGCTCTTGGATGGACCCAAGTTGACTTTGGGAATTTCTTCTCCCTCTATGAGGTCATAGACAAGTCATCTGTTGTGTCAGTGTTTCCTAGAATACAAAATCATAGATAGCATCTATGAGGCACCGCCTCTGCTAATCACTAGGCTTCTGGTTCCTATCCTATTTTTCACTATTTATTGAAGATCATCTCATTGAATGGAAGTTCATTCTGTCTAGAAAGCTGTCAATCATGCAGAGAGCATGCAGTCACTCTTGTTTATCTTGCTTTGCATCCCCTCAAACAAACCTATTTTGACACCTCCATCACCACCAGAAGTGGAGCAGTAGATGTTTCCTTCTAGGTAGTTTACTGACATAACACTACCTACTTTCTTAATTCTGTGTTTGTTTTAAGTAGAATGAAGGTGCCTCCTGGGCCATCATTATAAGTTATTGGAATGCTCTTGTTCCTCCTTGGACAATTCAGTTCCTGTGTTTTCTAGTTATTTTTTTATTTCAATTTTTATTGTATTTTATTGTTGGGGTGATGTTTAGAGGGGTTACAGTTACATTCATCAGGTAGTGCATACATTATTTCTTGAACACTGATACTCCTTCTCATGCTTTTCTCCCACATTCCCTCCTCCCACACCTCCCTATCATCTTGTTTTTCCCTTCCTATTTTAATTTTTTGTACTAGTACTAGTGCTTATACTCAGGGTTTTGCACAATTGTTGGGATTTTTTTCTCCAGGTTGATTCTCTACCACTTGAGCCATAGTTCCACTCCCAGCTTGAGTTCCATGGATTTTTCTTCCTAGGCTAGCTTCCAACCTTAGTCCTCATATTTCAACCTCCTGAATAGCTAGGCATGAGTCACTGGCACTGACCATAGCTTGCTTTTTAAGAACCAACCCAGATGCTCCTCAGTAGATGATTGGATCAACAAGATGCGGTATTTATACACAATGGAATTCTATGCTGCCATCAGAAAAAAATGACATCGCCCCATTTGTAAGGAAATGGAAAGACTTGGAAAAAGTCATATTAAGTGAAGTAAGCCAGACACAAAGGAACATAGGTTCAATGCTTTCCCTCATTTATAATAATTAATATAATAATACAAACCTTGGACTCTTCTAGCAGGGATTACAATAACTCAAACCCTAGATGCTTAAGGCCATATAGGATGAGGCTAAATGAAAGGACCTCCAGGATATGGAAACAAGAGCTATATAATGTGTGATTGTTGTTCTTAATGTACTATGTTATTTCTCATCTCTTTTGTTGTCCCTTGGTTATTCTCATATTGTTACAGTATCTTACCTTGTAATCTGGTATATTGTATTTACATTGATTTGTATATTTGAAAAAGGAAAGGGAAGGGGGGAACAAGATGAGGGGAGGGGGTGAGGGGAAGGAAATGGGGACAAAAACATGAGAAGGGGTATCAAAGTGTGTGAAGTAATGCTCCTTCTGTCTGGTGAATATAATTGTAACCCCTTTATTAATTACAATAAAAATGTATGAAAAAATACCTTTATATTACAGAACCATTTTAGATTTACAAAGAAACTGAAACGATAGTTTCCATTCACTCTTTGTGAGCACTTCCTAATGCAAGCATTGTAAGAAACTGAAACGATAGTTTCCATTCACTCTTTGTGAGCACTTCCTAATGCAAGCACCGTGTATAACTATTACACACTAAAACTAAGACACTAAGACTGGCACATTACTACTAAAGAAATCACAGATTTTTATTTGATTTCATTTTCATACTAATGTCTTTTTTCTATTCCCAGATCCAATCCAGTATCCCATATTCTATTTAATTGGTATTCATGATTGTGATCTGTAATCTTGGTTTTCAAAATCCCTTCAGTATTTTCTTCCTTTTTCTCATCAGGATGATCTGTTTGGATGAGAAAGATCCCTCTGTTTCCCACATATCTTACTATATGTAATTTGCAAAGCAATGGAGTTTTCTCTTGAAATGTCATACCTTCAAAGAACTTATGCCATTAGGTAAGACCAAAACCCCCTGCTGTACCTACCTCCTCTATGACCTCTGAGTCCCTTGGATATCACACAGCATGTGACAAGATGCTCTGCTCATCATTCAGTAGTACTTTATCACTTTTCCCTCCTTATTGGTCAAAAGAGGTTTTAGACAGATATTCTCCTTATCTGGAATTCTCATATCTGGAATTGTTTGCACCAAACAAAAGCTTTACGAAATGCCAGAGTGTGTAGTTTGAAGCCCAGGATAGCCCTCAGTGGTTTCGAGGGAAGGAAACAGCTGTCTCACAGAACAAGTGCATCTCTGTGTGGGGAGATTGGGAGAAAAAATCCTCAGGCTTATAACATTTACAAACAGGTAATAAAACCATAGGAAAAGTGACCTGGCTGTGACTGGATGGGACAGTCTACATGCCCAATGGTTTTCATAGCCGCACAGCTTTAGGCAGCTCTGTGGTGAGGAGATGATCAGGTTCATGTTGTTTTAGCAAAATGTGAAAGCAAAAGGGGAAAGATTAGGTAGATGAGCAGAGGAAGCAACCTAGTGGAGCTGACACCTCTTTCCTTTTCTGGGGACCCTGGGAAACTGGAAGCAGAGGAGGCCCAGTGGAGGTAATGGTCCTTCCTCCTTCTAAAGACTCCAGAAAGCCAAAATAATGGCAATGACAAAAGCAAAGCCTCTTACGACCCTGGAGCAGATCCATTCAAGGGCAGGTGCCTCTCCCCTTCAGGTTAGGGTTCAGTGATCCAAGTGGATACCAGAGCAGCTGAGACTCAATGAAAGGACTATAAAGGGAACCAAAGGAGTATCAGATACTGGGCTATTAATGTTTCTCTTACACAGAGAAGTCTCTTCTTCCTCCTCTTCTTCCTCATCCCCTGCCCTCCCCTCCCCACCCCCCCCACCAGCATGTGGATAAGAACCCATATGGCAACTGGTTGAGTGAGAGTCCAGGCTGGGGGCTTATACCCACACACAAAGACCCAAGATACATTTCCTCAGTTGTCCCCTGGTACCTTATGCTTACTTTCAAATAAACTTTGTTCTCTCTTTCCCTAGCTTATAATTTTTTCTTTATCTGGTGGAAAGAAAGAACTCAAGACCCCTAGATAGTAGCAGACCAACTCCTAGAAAATGGGTCAGGGAGTGCACATGGGTGTGAATATTGTGGAACTTGGCTGCCTTGAATGCTAACACAAGACAAACCAAAAGTAGATATGTTTATATAGCCACAACACTTGATTTTAAAGTGTTCTCTGTGTAAATGGAGGCTCCATGTGACTAAATCTGCCAAGAATCTATAGAAAACCAGAATGGCTTTTGATATGACACATTGTTGATAAGAGATAAAGTAAATATGGTTATAGGTGTTATGCCTCACATTTAACCTCCTTTATTTATTTGCAGGGCTCTGATTTGTTCTAAAACAGTTCTCCAGTTTCCACAGCAACAGCTCAGAGGTAAGTTTCCGTCAAGCACAAATACAGTATAAGGAATAAAACTAAGAAGACCACAAAAATAAAGGGCAAGGAAACTGTCCTCTTTTTCACAAATAGACCTGATAAATTTAAAATTAGGCAACGAGGCCCAAAGAAAGCTTCAAGAAGAGGCCTTGCATGACTTTATTTCTAAGAAATGTAATAGTCTTGATGGAAAACACTTCTAAACACCCACAGTGTATTATTACACTTAAATTGGAATGTGCAGTGGATAGACTGATGGGGACCCAAGAGTAGAGGAAATGGGTGGAGTTGGGAGATATTGGGAGAAATTCATTTGGCTCAGTAATTGGTTACTGTTGTGAACTATGGCTTCTGCTAAATCAACTGCCCTCTCAGTGCCATAGGAATTAGCCCCATCTTCTCTCCTAAGCTGCCTCGAACAATGCCAATCTGTATTTCCAGGCTTTCCCATGAAAAAGGCCTCTGAGCAGTGCTTTTTCTCTGCTTGTTCGTTCACATTAGGAGGAATAAAAATGATCAATAGAATACTTATGAATCAGGGAATACTTATAAATTGGGAAATTCTTGACACTCATAAACTTTTTAAAAATCTTGAGAAATCTAGAAATTCTGAATGCCACAACAAGGTCTTCCTAGAACAATTCACTCCCTACCTGCTCAGGAGGTGCTCTGTTAGCCAGGTTAAATATGTCTGACATGCTCCTTAAATCTTCCAGCTGCTACCATAGGCCTTGAAGTCTTCCTTGCAATTCTGTGTCCTTTTGCTTGATATAAGATATACAGATTTACCAGTCCTATAACTTCTTGTTTGAGTATTTCTTTGATCATTTATTAATGTCTTATTCATGCTCTTTTTATGTTGCTTTCTTCCCTATTTATTTTGTATGTCATATTTCTTTCCATTAACAGTTGTCCTTTATGGTTACTAAGATTTAATTGTATTTCTAAAAAATATTAATGACCAGCTGTAGGTTTTCAAATCCAATTTGAAAGTTCCTAGTTTTGAAATAATTAAGTTTCATTCATTTGCAATTATCATATTACTAGTGTATTTAGTTTCATTTTTACCATATTCCTTCACATTTTGTATTTATGATAGCTTTTGCTTTTTTGTTTTTCTTTCTTGACGTTGATTGAGTCAAGTTCCTTTTATTATTTTTATCTCTTTGTTATTAACATATTTTATTATATATCATTGGTAAATAATAAAATAAAGCAAAACCTATCTGCAAAAAGTCAAAGACATCTAACTCCTCTTCCAGTTTCTGTGTTACTATCATTTGGAAGTGAAACTTAACTATGTTTATACTCTTTTTTTTCCAGAATTACTTTACTTTTTTTAAAAAAAAAAATCAATTTTATGCCAGTCACTGATGGCTCATGCCTGTAGCTCCTCAAAAGCCCGAGACCTGCAGATTGCTGTTCAAAGCCAGCCTTGGCAGAAAAGTTTATGTTTTATCAACAATTAACCACCAAAAAGAAGGAAGTAGAGCTGTGGCTCAAGTGATAGACTGTCAGCCTTGAGTAAAAAAGCTGAGGGACAGCACAGAGCCCTCAGTTTAAGCTTCAGTACCAACACACACACACACACACACACACACACACACACACACACACACACACACACACACAGAGAGAAAAAGAACCAATATTTAGGTAAACTTACCAGCACATCATGTGCAGATTCATTCCTCTTCTGGATAAAGTACATCCTTAATAGTCATTTGAGCAAGAGATCAATAGCCAGATGTCCTAGATTTTAATCATCTGACAATGATGAATTATTTCCCTCACTTTCTTGAATGATACCGTTTACCAGTGAGTGGTAGTGATTTATGTTTTAAATTATTTTCTCTCATGGGAGGAGAGAAATGGGGACAAAAACATGAGAAGAATATTCAGTGTATGAGAAGTAATGCACCTACTACCTGGCGAGTGTAACTGTAACCCCTCTATACATTACTCAGACAATAAAACACTTAAAAACAAAAAATAAAAGATATAATTCTGTTTTGGCATATATCATTGCTAATGATCAAACTGTCATCATTTTCTTCAGTAAGTTTTCCTCACTAATTTAAAGGTTGGTTTTTTGTTGTTTTTTTTTTTTTTTTAGTTTTCTATATGTTTATCTGTATTATCTTCTTTGTTAGTTTCCCCCTCATTGGGATTTGACAGCTTTTGGATATAAAGAGTCTTCACTACTGGAATCTCACCTGATGCCTATCTTACCATTTTACAGTTGCTGCTCCTATTGATTTCTGTTTGGCTTTCTGGATTTCCTATAGACACTTAGCCTCCATGTGATCTGTCTACATTTTTCTGTTTCACATCTCTATCACAGCTGTGCTTGCATTTTAGATGATTTCTTCAGCTATCCCTTTCATGACAGAGGAGTCAATCAATAAGTCATATTAAGCTATTTTTCTCATTCTTATTATCTTTGTGTTATAAAATGTGATTCACAGTCAAATATCTATCCAAGAAGTTGGAAGAAATCCACTCTGATACTCAATATATGAATTCCTTACCCAGCCTCATCTATTCCTAATAAACTTGGATTCTGCATAATACTGGAAGGAAGGGAAGAAGGAAGGAAATTTGGTGATTACAGGGAAACAATGGAGTGTGTAGATAACCAATATTACACAATGCGACACTGCTGTATAGAAAAGATAGAACAGATCAGTTATAATATTTTTTATGTGTGTGCCAGTAGTGGGGTTTGAACTCTGGGCCAGGGCTAGCGCTGTATCACTTGAGCCAAAGCTTCATTTTTGCTTTTTACTGAAATTGAAGATAGGAGTCTCATGGACTATTCTGACTTGTAGGCTTTGAACTTTGATCCTTGAATCTCAGGCTCCTAATTGGTTGGATTAGAGGAGTGAGCCGTGATTGCCAGGCTAGTTGCCATATTTTTCATTTATTATTTATTTTTTGACGGCCCTGGGGCTTGAACTCAGCCTGAGCACTGTCCTTGGGCTTTCTAAAGGCTAGAGCTCTACCACTTGAGCCACAGCACCATTTCTGGCTTTTTTCTATGTATATGTGGTACCGAGGAATCGAACCAGGGTCTTTGTGCATGGTAGGCAAGCACTCAACCACTAGGCCAAACTCTTGGCCCATCTTATTTTTTAAAGGGTTATAATTTAGTAAAGGAGAAAGGCTGGGATGAGCCCTCTGCTGTTTGATTTTCAAGTATCAATACAAACTCATATGTTTTCAAAATAAAAATGTACAAATGATGAACAAATATATAACATGTATACATAACATATATAACATGTATATAAAACATATATACATCCATTAGTCTGATTAAAGAGCCTAGGACTGATGAGAACACCTTGATGCCTGACTGTTGATTTCTAAATACTGCTCTTCAATAAAAAGAACTAAGAGCCCATGAAGAAGGTTAGGAAGGGGAAAAGTACAATAAAAAGTTCCTGGAGCATCTTGAAGTGCTAGAGAATAAGGAAATGCTCAAAACAGAATGGCCTGTCCCAAAACAATGTTTGAAGCCCTTCAAAGACCAACCAGCAGCCAAAGCTGCAACAATAAGTCTAGAGGGTTAACATTTCATTGTGATCACCATGTCAGGACTCATGAAGCTAAGTCCAGGAGAGGCTTCCATAGCTATGCTGATGACTGCTTCCTTATTTCCTTTCACGTTGGGTAGTAGACAAGGGCTATAGCTAGAAGTACAGACAACTCTTTTTTGTAGCATCTCTGTGGCATTTGTCTGAACCATGAAGCTTGTATATAGAAAGTCCATGGAAAATGACATCTTTCTGAAGTCCCTGGCTGAACACTAAACTCAGGCACAGATAGGAGTCAAGGGGCACAATGCCTCAGGGTCAGGGTGGGTGATCACCTTCAGGAGCTAAGGTCTTCTTCCTTCAGTGCTTCTTGGTCCACAACTACACAGCAATGCCTCTTAGATGCCAGGAAATGAACACATAAGCTGGGGCAGACACAGCCTTGTGCCCTGAAGATGCTAACAGGCTAACAGTAGGTGTGAATGCTGGAAGTCTTCAGTCCACACACAGCCAATTCACAAAGCAGGAGCCCACAATGCCAGGACACAGAGACAGGGTGGTATCCCCCACACTGAGCCCTCTAATGCATGCTTTGAAGCTGAGTGAGCACTGCCTTAGCAGGAGACTGAGTCCCAGGAGTGAGAGGGATTTGAGTTCAAATGCTGAAACTTGTATGATCTCGAAGATGTAAATCCCTGCTGAGCTCAATTTCCTCATTGGAGGTGGGTGCTAGTGGCTCACACCTATAATACCAGCTACTCAGGAGGCTGAGAGCTAAGGATCATGGTTTGAAGCAAATCTGGCCAAAAAGGCCATGAGAGCTGGGCCTGGTAACTTATGCCTCTAATCCTAGCTACTCAGAAGGCTGAGATCTGAA
This sequence comes from Megascapheus bottae, assembly GCF_031878675.1. Lineage (NCBI taxonomy): Eukaryota > Metazoa > Chordata > Mammalia > Rodentia > Geomyidae > Megascapheus > Megascapheus bottae. The sequence continues at coordinate 27,750,094 of NC_143530.1, read as the reverse complement.
GATTGCTGTTCAAAGCCAGCCTAGGCACTAAAGAACATGAGACTCTTATCTCCAAATAACCTCTAGAAAATGGGAAGTGGGGCTGAGAAAAACGAAAAGAAAGAAGAAAGAAACAAACAAAGAAAGAAAAGAAAAGAAAAGAAAGAAAAGGCCATGAGACTGTTTTCAATTAACCACCCCAAAGCTGGAAACTGAGGTTGTGGTTCAAGCGGTAGTGTTAGCTTTGAGTAAAAAGTGAAGGGATAGGGAGTAGTCATTGAGTTCAGACCCCAACCAGCAACGTATGTGCACACACACGCGTGCACGTGCACACACACACACACACACACACACACACACACACCACAGATTTTCTCCTCAAAAACCAAAAATAAGGAAAGGCCAGGATATTGGTGTCCATATCACACAATTTATCCAGATATTTTTAGGATTAACAAAACTGTTTTTAAAGCCACTGGCACAGACAACACTCTCGATAAATACTTGGTTCTTGCTGGTTTTCATGAGCTGAGACCTGAAGATCTGCTGACACACAAGGGATATGAGGGGAGTGGAGTAGAACCCCAGGGAATGGAAATATAAAGGTTTAGCTGAGGATTGGGGCAGGGGAGGGAGAGGTCTTACTGGCAGTATCACTTTCCACAGTGCAGGCCAGCATATGCCCTGGAGCCTGAACCTCAGGCTTTTCCAGGAAGGAAAGGAGGCCCCATGCTTTCTATCTTCCAAGGGTTGCTCTAGGGTCCACTCACCTGCTCCCAGATCTCAGCCAGAGGACATTCCACACAGTTAAAATATCTACCTACCACACGCTGAGCCCCATGGACTCTGAGGACAGAGGCCAAAGTACAGTCAGGAAGTGAACAGCGGGTGCTGCCACTTCCCTCTGCTGCCCCTACCTCTAGCCTTAGGTTGGTTCAGAACTCTCTCGGATCCTGCCTAGGCACTCTTCTGGTTCCAGAACATGGAGAGATATTTTAATAATATGTCTGGCTGTGTGTGGGGGGGTGTGTGTGTATGTGTGTGCACGTGTGCGCATGCGTGCCCATGTGCTCGAGTGTGTATGTGTGTGGAAATGATGAGGGTACTGAGGAGGGTCCAGGAGGACCACCAGGATAAATGTGTGAGTGTGAGCCTCCATAATGCTGGCATTAGTACAGGGGTGGAGGTATAGCTTGTGATCCACTGGTGTTAGTAGGGTCTCCTCATGGCTTGCTTTAGGAAATGAACAGCTTCTCCTAGACATGCCACTAGGCGGTGTTGCGGGGCTAGGGGGTGATCTTAGGCAGGAAAAGGGCATAGAGACTCTGAGAGACTGCTCCAGTCATCCTGTTGGGAGTTTTCTGTTGGTTCTTGGCTCTGTCTCCCTAATGCCATCTCTAATGCCATGCTGGGATGATATTCAACCACCAAGATGCCAGCCTAGAGAAATCCTGACAAGCTGTAGTCCAGGTGGCAGCTAGATGTAAATTACACATCTATATCTGTAAACATATATAGGTCATATGCATATTTGCACAAACACACTCATTAAAGTATGGTATGTGAACATATACTCTTTTGAACACCTAACTTACAGTTTTAGCAAAATGAGTATCAGGAAGCTGGAGCATATGTTGGCAGAGTGAGATTGGGAGGAGGGAGTAGATAAATAGAGAAAGGCTATGTGAATGTAGTCATAACATTCAACGTACATATATGAAAGTAGAACTAGGTAACTTATGGGATGGGTGGTATGGGAGACATGAGGGAGAATCATGAAAGAGGTGGCATTGATCAAGATGCATTGTATTCATAAACCATTGAAGGGCAGCTCTTTTCTACAGCTACTTAAAGATATATATCATTACATATAATCTTGTATATATTACATACAAACATATATGTATTATAGATGGATGGATGGATGGGGTCTCAGAGTGAGCTTGCCGATTAAGTTCCCACATGTTTACAATTATCTGTTAAGTGTTTATTTCTCCAATGCTGTGTTATTTTCCCATGTGATATAGGAACTCCTGCCCCAGTTGCAGCAGTCTTGTTACACTCCTTCTCAGAGTCAGACTCTTCCCCCAGTTCCTATAGCCTACGTAACACCTTCACAATACCTTCTTCTTAGGACTGACTCTACCCCCAAACTCCCACCGTCCATGGAATGCCACCCATGTGACCGCACACATATGACCGACCTCTAAAATTGTGTTTAAAGTTCACTCACACCTGTCCATTGCTGCTTGGAGCAGCTTGGCAGATCTGTCCACCAATAAAGCCTTGAGTTGGTATCAGTTGCTTGCCTCTCATTTCTTAAGAGTGTGTGTGTGTGTGTGTGTGTGTGTGTGTGTGTGTGTGTGTGTGTTTGTATTATGCATAATGAACTCAGGGTCTGATAGCTGTCCTTGAGTTTTGTTGTTGTTGCTGTTGTTGGTTTTGGTTTGGGTTTTGTTTTGTTTTTTTTTTTTTTTGCTCAAGACTAGCACTCTACCACTTGAGTCACAGCTCCACTATCACCTTCTTTTTCTTTTGTTTAGTTAATTGGAGATAAGAATCTAATGGACTTTCCTGTCTGGACTGGCTTCAAACCAGAATCCTCTCAGTTTCCTGAGTAGCTAGGATTACAGGCAGGAGCCACTGGAGCCCAGCAATAAAATACATATTTTTGAAAAGATTCATTATACTCCCAAAGTGGCATTTTTAATTAAAACACCTTTGTAGCAAAAATATAATGCCAAGAAGAAGGTGAAAAAAGAGGGAAGAGAGGGAGGAAGAGGAGGACAAAGACGAGGAAAAGGAGGAGGACAAAAAGGAGGAAGAGAACGAGGAGGAGGAGGTAGAGGAGAAAGAGGAGGAGGAGGAGGAGGAGGAGGAACTAATGAATTTGAAGCCAACATTATCTGGCCCTGAAAGCTGCAGGCCACCAGGCACTGGGCCCGATGATCCATCTCTTCCTGGTACTAGAACACTGTCACAGTCCCTCCTGATACCCACAGGCAATGCAGCACTGGGGGGCAAGTGCAAGACAGTGTAGAATGAGTGCCTCTGCCCAGGTATATAGTAAATCCTAAGGGACAGTGTCCCTTCTCTTTGTGCCAAATACTATCCCAGGTGGCTCTTGTTTTTACTGGTAAACCACTTGAATAATTCATCCAGTCCCCGTGAAGATTTTGGGGGTGAAGACTGCAGCTAGAGGGTGCTGCTAAAATATCAATGTCCTTTTGACATCTGCAAAGTAAGAGATATGGTACAGAGGGAAGGCTGTCTTTACCACTGCCATGGTCAAGTTCAAGCATCTGAGAAATAAGGCCATTTTGTCCTGAAGCAGATCTTGGCAACACATCACAGCTTTAATATGTGAATTCAGGGTACATGGTCATACTGCATTTCACAATCACTTTCTGGGTGTGTGTCATGACTCACACTCCTGCCCACAGATGGAACGAAATGACTCTTTACAAGCAGACTTTGGTACCCTAGGGGAAACCAAGTGTGACCTCAGGTTTCCCACAATAAATAAATAAATAAATAAATAAATAAATAAAATAAAATAATCTGGGCGGCTATTCTGTGAGTATGGGGACAGGCCAGACTCTCAGGGCTGGATCCCCTGGAAAATCTCTCTGCATGGATGGGTAGACAGCTTTGCTTACCAACAAAGCCATAATTCCACACAGTTCCAATTCATTGAACCATGATGAACAAAAGCATGTCAATTTCACAACCAATGCCCTTTCATCCCATTTTTACCTCCTTTTCTGAGCAAATAAATCCCTCAAACACCTGCTTGGAGTTTCTGCAAGGTTGCAGAATGGAAGAAAAGGCATATGGAGTCTGATTGTGATCCACCAAATTCACCATCACTAATAATGCAGGAACGACAGCTTTGTTTCAACCTCAGAAACCCAATCTCATCAGCTTCCTCTCAGACCAGTCATAGATAGGAAGTTGCGAATTATCCCGACAGACACATTTAGAAATATACATTTGTGGTTTTGAAAATCATGTGTAGCTAGTTTCATTTTAAAGAAAACAAACATAAGTTATTCCAGACCAAAATCTTTGTAGAAATGGAAGAAAATAGAAATTATCAGGATCTGTTATTTCCTGATGTTTTCTAGACACCGTGATGTTTACCTAGTTCATTTTGTCTGTTCCTCATAGCAACATTGAGAAGTAATTACCTTTACCTGTGTTTTTGTCACGGGATGCAGGTGAAGGGTTTGTGATGTTTTTTTCTTTAAAAGTAGGGACTCTTCACTTAGGTTTCTTGACTTGGATCACAGAATAAGAATTTCTGGACTAGTAATGATAGTAAGAAAACTTGACAGAGCTTTATTGAGTAAGTAAGCAAGTAGGGAAGCAGACAAACACACAAGCAGAAAGGCAGAGACACTCTTAACAGAGTGTGGGTGTTCTAAAGGAAAGACAGAAACTCAGCTCCTTGGCCATTTGGGGTATTTATATGGTAAAGGCAGGAGACTTTACTACAGATGAACAGAGAGGACTTTTATCTTTAATCACTTCTGGTGTTTCCTTCTGAGTTTCTGGATGTTCGGGGCATTTCTTCCAAGTAAGAATGCATCTATCCTGCCATAAAACAGATGTTTCTCCTTGAGATAAGGAAGACTTCCTGTTGCCTACATTTTTAGTAGGAAGTGGCTTATGTTTGGGGGAACATTTCTCACAGGAAGGCATACATCCTACCAGACCAATGTTAGTTCTTGCATCTCTCAAGAAGAAATGTATCCTGTTGGGGTTTTTTTGGAACATTGATGGAGCTTCTATGTTTCTAAATGCCATATTTCTGAGTCGCCTTCGCCAGGCTTCATTTTCTTTAATTTATTCTGCCTCCCTTTCCAGTAGTCATGTGATTGGCTCTGAGTGACAAGATTCTTTAGTGCTGTAGCAAGGATTTGAACCCAGGTCAATATGACTCCAAAGACAGTGCAACCTCTGCTCTACTGCTGACTTCATGATTCATCACAGCCACTCTGTCACTTATAAATATATAGCTATAAGAGAAAAGTTATGGCAATTACCACTTCACTGCTGGAGTATAATAACAGTTATTAAGTAATGAATAGTACTGAACCCAATTTAATTAAGATGAATTGGAAAGAAAGTGGATTATGATTTCCAAGAGTAGGCTTGGCAACTTTGGGTATGAGAAGAGGAAAAAGCCAGGCAAGCACCTGCATATCCACATAGGCCAACATCATGTTGTCATTGAGGAGGGCTCAAGGTCTGCAGCTGACTTACAAAGAGATGAGTACATGGTGAAATCTGGTTGAGGCTTCTGGATGTTTATAAAACCTTAGTGAAAACAGAAGTTTTAAAGATCTCCTGTCAATTTTCCAAACCAGCATCTCCTTCACTGTGACAACCATACAGAATAGGTTAAGTGAGCTCTGAGCTGAAGGCAGGTAGAAGGGATATAACAAGTCACGTGATGGGTAACAAGATATGAAAAACTGCAACACCTGCATCAGGTACTTTTTCTCTATGGCTTTGAAGAATGAGTCCACTTCACAGAGGCAAAAGTAAAACAGCAAAGGTTCATTGAAGAAAAATATAAGCAGAACTGGGTGCTGGTGGTTCACACCTGTAATTTTAGCTACTGAAGAGGCTGAGATTTAAGGACTGAGGTTCAAAGTCAGCTCAGGCAGGTAAGTTCATGAGGCTCTTATTTCCTATTAATCACCAGAAAACCAGAAATGGTGTTGTGGCTCAAAGTGGTAGAGCAAAGTCTTGAGCAAAAGAGCTCAGGGACAGCACCCAGGCTATATAGATATAGATATATATACACACATGTACACACACATATAATATATATGCATAGAGCTCTTGAAAGACAGGAAGGGTCCACAAGGAACCTGGAGAACCTTATGCAGGGGCTAATAAGGTGTCTCCAGGAGAGAACTAAGCAACTCCTGAGATCATTGGACAGCCTGCAGGTTATATGAGTCCACAGACATGATTAGAAGCTCCACTTAGCTTACACGAGCTCTCCAGGCTCCCTTATCCCCCTAGCCTGAGTGCCTATTTAAGTGAACACCTCTAGTGTACACTCGGCCAGGTGATCATGTGCAAGCCTTCCAGGGGCAATGGACCATGATGTAATGCCCAGGGGACTTGCATTCATGACTGTTCAAGGCCACAGGGATAGATAGAATGCCTATGAGCCTACATATGGATCTGCTGAACACCAGGGTCAGGGATATGGAACTTCTGTGGGATGGGCCTTCATCCTGATTGCCTATCAGGGTCTGGATGGGTAGAAGATAAGACCTGAGCTCTGACCCTCTGTGGAGAGGGTCACCAGCCTCAGCAGATGCCAGGCAGGAGAATGGCAAGTGGCCAGGGTTGGGGCTCCACACAGAGCAGGTCGAAGCAAGATACCTGGATACTTGAGCAAATCCAAGCTGAAGCCAGCTTGCACAGGGGCCAGTGTGGCAAGGCTGAAGCAGCTCACAGCTCGTTTGCCAAGGCCTGAGCAGGAATACCTACCAACCTGCTGCCACTCACTGGCCAAACTGGGACCTTCTTAACCTCAGGGCCCCTGGTCATTCTCCTCATCCTTGGGTGATAGCAGAAAAGCCAGAGACAGAGGACCACTTCCTCATTCCTCGTTCCTATCTTCTTTCTTTGCTGGGCAGGAGAAATTCTTTCTGAGGAGGGAGGAATGTACATGTCCCCAGGGACTACTGAGATCAAAATATCTTTCCAGAGAACATTTCCTCCTGGGGGCACTTCAGGCCTACAGGGAAAAAGCCCCAACCTTTCCAGATCACCAAGCTGAGCTTGCTCAACTCAGTACTACACCTCCCAGCACGAGGCATCTTTCCGTGGGCCAGAATGAGTCAAGTATGCTAGGTCTCTGGTCTCAGTTCATCAGATGACAAAATATTCAAACTGCCCAATTCTTTTCTGCATGGCTCTCACACACAGAGGAGGCTAGTGTTATAGAAAGAAGATTTATATACACTTTAAAAGGAACTGGGATGTGGTATTTATACACAATGGAATTCTATGCTGCTGTCAGGAAGAAAGACATCGCCCCATTTGTTAGGAAATGGAAAGACTTAGAAAAAATCATATTAAGTGAAGTAAGCCAGACTCAAAGGAACATAGGCTCAATGGTTTCCCTCATTTGTCATAATCAGTAGAAACCTTGGCCTCTCCTAGCAGAGATTTACAACAGAACAAAATCTAGAGACATTAGGCCAAATAGTATGACACTAGATGTAAGGACCTCTAGGATAAGGAAACAAAAGCCATATAATGAGTGACTGTTGTCCTTAATGTACTATGTTATCTCTCATCTCTTTTGCCATCCCTTGGTTATCTCATATTGTCACAATATTTCACCATGGGGACCATGTCATAAGAAAGGGTATCAATGTTTGTGAAGTAATGCACCTTCTATTAATCACAATAAAAAAGAAAAATTAAACAAAATTTAAAGAAATGTTTTTTACCACAAAAACAAAAAGAGGAACTGGGAACAAAAGCTCAGTAGTGTGTGGATCTCACCCTATACCCAGCAGTGGTCACATGCTCCAGCACCAGATTCTTATGTGGTTAAGGAACTCTTTCTGAGATGCTGGGTATGGTGGCTCACACCTGTAATCCTAGCTACTCAGGAGGCTGAGATCTGCGGATCAGGGTTCAAAGCCAGCCCTGGCACTAAACAACTTGAGACTCTTATCTCCAATTAATCATTAGAAAATGGGAAGTGGAGCTGTGGCTCTGTGATAGGGTGGTAGCCTTGAACTGAAGAACTCAGGGACAGCACCCAGGCCCAGAGTTCAAGCCCCATGACCTACAAAAAAAGGAAAGAAATCTTTCTGGGGGCCAGGAGCATGGCCTAGTGGTGGAGTGCTTGCCTAGCATGCACCAAGGCATTACTCAGTGTATGTGGTACACATACACAGAAAAAGCTGGAAGTGGTGTGTGGCTCAAGTGGTAAAGTGCTAGCCTTAAGAAAGCCCAAGGACAGTGCCCAGACCCTGAGTTCAAGGCCCAGGATTGGCAAAACATTTTTTTCTAGGCACTGGAGGCTCACATCTAGCTACTCAAGAGGCTGAAAATCTGAGGGTTGAAGTTTGAAGCCAGCATGGGAAGACAAGTCTATGACACCCTTATCTTCCATCAACTTGCAAAAAGCTAGAAGTGGAAATAAGACTCAAATTACAGACCACAGCCCTAAATAAAAAAGCCAAAGAGAATGTGAGTACTTAATCTCAAGCCCTAGTACAAGGAAGGAAGGAAGGAAGGAAGGAAGGAAGGAAGGAAGGAAGGAAGGAAGGAAGGAAAAAAGAAAGGAATGAAGGGAGGGAGAGAGAGGAGAGTGAATCAATGAAAGAAAAGAGAAAAAGAAAGGCTGGGTACGGTGGCTTACACCTGTGATTCTAGCTACTAAGGAAACTGAGATCTGAGGATCACAGTTCAAAGCCAGCCTAGACTGGCTTTAAGTCAGTTAGACTTTTAACCTCCAATTAACCACCAAAAAAGTGGCATTGTGGCTCAAAGTAATAGAGTGCTAGCCTTGGCAAAAGATCTCAGGGACAGCACCCAGGCCCCAAGTTCAAGCCACATAACTGATGAGAGAGAGGGAGAGAGGGTGGAAGAGAAGGAGAAGGGAGAGAGGGAAGGAGAGGGAGAGATCCTTTAAATTCCCCACAGAGTAGCTATCCTTAGCACCATCCTCATTCTGTTTTTAATGTAATTACCGCTTTTCTTCTCCTTTTTCTTCTTTCTATATCTCCCTCAGCTCTCCCTCTTCTTCCTTGTACTATGATTTTGTGGATTTTGCACCTGTATCTTACACAGCTCCAAAATTCAGAGCCCTGAACAGTCCTTGGGATGCAGGAGGTACTTGATACAGTCCCTTTTTTCTCTTTCTCTTCCTGCTTCCTCATTGTTACCAGGCCTGGATAGAAATCAGGGACTCAAATACATCATCACCTGTTTGTCTACACTCTCAAAGGACTAACTTCATGGATTTTATTACAGTCTTTTCCTCTCTCCATAACAGGCTGACTCAGTTAAGTCAACTCCAATCATGAAATAAAAAATAAATAAACTGGATGGAGGATACGAATCAGGAAAGCTATTTCTGATGAGTCACATCTAGTTACCTGGGAAGTTTCAAACTCAATTACCCACCTGTTCTTGTGCATTTCTGAAAACCCTGGTTCTTGCTGGCTGTCTCTAGTGAGACACATTAGCCATCAAAACCAACAAAGATGAAACCTATCCTGCTGGGTTGTGTCGCAATTATCAGTGGGATACCTGGTCATTAAGCTCTCTTTGAGTGAAGAAAGGCAAATTGCTTTGGAAAATAAAAATCTCTTCTCAAAAACTACAAAAACAAGCACCCCCCCCCTTCCCACATTCTGCAGGCAGCCCTGCCCCTGTGACTTGGGCTCTGTCTTCATCCAGGCCTGTTTACCTTCAGAGGAAAAGAGCTTTGTCTGCAGAGCCTCCCATTCTAGAATGAAAGCTTGTGATCTGCTGCTTCCACCATGACCTCCAACTCTAGTTTAGTGCCTTACTTTATCAACAATGAAGACTGGAGTGATAACCCAAACTTCTGAACACAGGGAATTAACACCAGGTCTTGATAGATTGATTACAACAATGGATCCAATTGGTTCAGACATCCTGTGGGTACTGTCTTACCACACTGTTGATGACATGTGACATGGGAAAGCCAATGAAAAAGTAGAAAATGAAACACAAAATCTTAGAAAGCACTTGGTTGTCAGAGTATGCCCTCTCACTGTCCTTGAACCACAAACTGCTTTGTGGACTAGGTTCTCTAGACAAGCCAGATAGGAAAACATTTAGGCATATGGAGTAGAAAAGGTAACCCAATGCATCCTAGCAGAGCCTTTCTTTTTCTCCCATCCCTACCATGCCTAGTAGCAAGTCCAGTCAAGCCTGGCTACAGAAAGCAGAACCATCCAGTTACATGAATTCAAAGCAGAGAGCTAAATAAAGAGCTATTCGGCCATTACATTTGGAGTTTGGGTCACACAGCAAAGGCTGACTGATACAAGGGCTCATTTCCTTCATACACAGAGAATCTCTTTCTATTTTTCTCATACAGAAAATCCCTGAAATTCAATAAGGGGCTCTATTATACCAATACATTCTCATGCATGAGAGACTTTGAATAAAGCAGGTGTATCTTTTGAAACAATCCTATTTCCCATCATCACAGTCTCTATTCATGTATGCTGTACATGCAACTGGAATGACTTCTATAGGAGGAATTTGATAGTCTGCCAAATTATAAATTAATCTTTAGCACAGAAATCCACTTGAGAAGAAGGGTTGTCCTAAAGCTTCAATTGCCCGTGAATTGTGAAAAAGTTATTGTACAAACAGTTACAACGCATTGGAAAAAATCCTCACATCTCTCAGTGGGATTGAAATGAAGGCTCTTGTGGGTATCAGCCAAAAATGCAGAAGGTTTAAAGAACAGATAATAATTCTCAGGATTGTTTAAGCAAAAACAACAAGAAAGAGAGTAGTATGCACAGCATGCCAAATTTTATGTCTTAAAGTGAAGAATAATATTGCATATTTTCATGTATGTCTACAGTTAGTGTAAAAAGTCTTTGATCAGGTGGGCACTAGGCTTATGCCTGTAATCCTAGCTACTCAGGAGGCTGAGATCTGAGGACTGAGGTTCAAAGCCAGACTGGGCACTAAAGACTGTGAGAATTTTTATCTCCCATTAATCACTAGAAAACCAGAAGTAGTATTGTGGCTCAAGGGGTAGGGTAGTAGCCTTGAGCTGAAGAGCTCAGGGACAGTGCCCAGGCCCAGAGTTCAAGTCCCATAACTGAAAAAAAAATGTATTTGATCTACGGGTAAGAAATGATCAAACCGGTAACCAGGGTAAAGTCAGAAGATTATTAGAGGTAGGTAAGTGAAAAATAGGAGTGTGGGAAGGGGGATTTTTGAAAAATTACCTTTTAAGTAGTTGTACAAAGGAGCTGCCATTAAACAAAGAAGTTTATGAATACAGTATATCTTGATCACTGTCACCCTTTTCAACATGAAAGAGGGATTTTTACAGAATACTTTTTTATTCCTGCCATGACTCTCATCATTCCACTAAAGCTGTTCCATCAAAGCTGACAGTGACTTCGGTGCTCATACTCAATGTTCTTTCTTCCACCTTCATTATAATATGATTACTGACTTGTGAACCTTTCCTCTTCTCAAACTCTTTCTCCACTTGGCGTTTAGGATTCTGTTCTCTCGCCCTCATCTTGCCCCTTAGTCCTTCTCACATTTGTTTTTTGTTTGTTTGTTTTTTGGCTGGACATGGGTGGGGACTTCACTCTGGGAGCCTGGGCTCTGTCCCTCATCTCTTCAGCTGAAGGCTAGTGCTCTACCACTTTGAGCTACAGCACCACTTGTGCCTTTCTGGTGGTTAACTGAAGATAAGAGCCTTATGGACTTTTGTGCATGGGCTGGCTTTGAACCACAATCTTCAGATCTCAGCCACCTGAGTAGCTAGGATTACAGGTATGAGTCACTGGCACCTGGATAAATTTTTTGTTTTGTTTTGTTTCGACAGTCCCGGAGTTTGAACTCAGAGCCTGGGTAGTGTCACTGAGCTTTCTCAAAGCTAGCACTCTACCACTTGAGTCACAGCACCACTTCTGGCTTATTCTGTGTATGTGGAATCGAACCCAGGGCTTTACCAATACATCCAGGTGCCGGTGGCTCACACTTGTAATTGTAGCTTCTTAGGAGGCTGAGATCACTGTTCAAAGCCAGGCTGGGAAGGTAACTCCATGGTACTATTATCACCAGTCAACCAGCAAAAACCCAGGAAGTGGAAGAAGTGAGTCAAGTGGTAGGGCACCAACTCTGAGAAAAAAAGCCAAATGAAAGTGTTAAGTATGGAGTTCAAGCCCCAGTGCTGGCACCAAAACCAAACAAAACCCTCAGAAATAAAGTTCCTTGTGGACACAGAGTCTTGTAGAAAATTTTTGAATAGGAAGAAAATGAGCCATGTATCAGTCAGCTTTTGTTGTGTAACACAAGTCCACAAGTTTCCCATTCTCTTTTTGTGACATCTATGCATGCTGCATTCAAGCCTCAGGCCTCAGAACTCTTCCATCTATACCCTCACTCTTAGTGACCAAGTCCAATCTTATCTCCTTTATCATGACAACTGCAAAACCTCCACCCTCATATTTATTTTTTCTTCACTCTAAATTCCCAATAGTAATTAAAAACAATAGTCATCTCAATTTTAGAATGTCCTAAACAGAAATTCTGCTCTTCCTTATAATAGCTGCTCTGCCTTTTTACAAACAAAGCAGTGTATTATCAGGTAATCACCCTAGCCAAGTTCCTCTGCCATGGCCAACCCAACCTTGATGGGCCATTGTCAGTGTTACCACTATGGTACACTGTCATCCTCTGCCTGGTTACTACACAGCCTCAGAATAAATAGTTGTCTGAATGTTGATGTTCTCCACATTCATGGGTTGAATTCTAAACCCCAAGTCAATAATATAAGTGATACGGCCTTTAAGGAGTGATTAGGTTATGGAGGCTCTACCTTCATGAATGGGATTAGTTCCTTAAACACAGAGGCTCGAGAGAACCTATTTGTCCCTTCCGATGGCGAAAATCCATACAAAGTATCCACATCTATGAAGAATAAACGATTGTCAGACATCAAATCTTTTGATGCTTGATCTTGGATTCCTAGACTTTTCTTGCTTATAAATGACCCAGTTCAAGGCATTTTGTCACAGCAGCCCAAACAGATTAAAACACTGGTCTCCCTGCTTCCACCTTTGCCCTCAGGTCTGCTCTCTACCCAGCGGCCAGAAGGATCCTGAACAATCCTCTTTCAATCCCACTTGTTTGCTCAAATGCTATGATGCTTCCTGATTCTCTCAGAGTCAAGCCAAAGCCTTACAATGGCTTCCAGGTCCCCATGACCAAGCCTAGGCATCCACATGGCTGGCTCCCTCACCTTCTAGTCTTCACCCCACCATCACAGTGAACTTGCCAAATCATCATGCTTGAAGCTGTGCTCAGGCCAGGAACACAGCCTAGTGGTAGAGTGCTTGCCTGGCATGCATGAAGCCCTGGGTTAGATTCCTCTGTACCACAGACACAGAAAAAGCTGGAAGTGGTACTGTGGCTCAAGTAGTAGAGTACTAGCCTTGTGAAAAAAAGTGCTCAAGGACAGTGCCCAGGAACTGAGTTCAAGCTCCAGGACTGACAACAAACAAACAAAACAAGAACAACAAAAACTGTGTTCAAACTTCTCCCTGTTTATTTTTTTCTGATGGTCTTCCGCTCACCTTCTAGTATGTTCTCTACACTAGTTACTTGTCTACTGCCGAGTTCTCCTCTAGAAATAGGCTTTATTATTTGTGGCTATATCCCTGTAATGAGGGATGGCAGGTCTGGAATACCTGTTTTCTAAATGAATAATGACTGAGGGAATGAGCTAACCTTCTAAAGTACGTAAGTTTTTAAATTTTAAAGTGTATAATTTTCAAAGCTAAAAGAGAAAAAGAGGTTAAGAGACAAAAAGAAAAAAAAACTTGTATCACTAAATAAGTGGACTTAGACAAAAAAAACTGAACTAGAACTACAGATTAAGTAAAAAATCTAGGTGTGTGAAACATTCTGTGCTTCTAGAGTGTAGACCAAGACACTGGCAATAATAGTCACCTCTAAATCGGAAAACTGGGCCAGCTCAGTGAGGGATTGGGCTTGACCTAGCAGCTCAATGAGCAATTTTCTTTTCTTTTTTTGCTGATCCTGAACATTTTTTGTTTGTTTGATGGAGACTAGTGCTCTACCACTTAAGTTCCAACTGCAATTCTACCTTTTTTGGTAGGTAAGCCTCATGGACATTCCTGTTTGATCTGCCTTTGAACTCAGATCTCAGCCTCCTGAGTAGGTAGTATTATATACGTGAGCCTTAGAAGCCTGGTTCAATGACCAGTTCTTTATCCCTCTTGAATTCTGTACTATGCGTGAGTAATATTTGTTCGAAAAAACAAAGCTGGGACTTGAAACATGGCTTAACAGTAGAGTATCTGCCTAACAAGCACAAGACCTGGAGTAAAAAAATTTTTAAAAATATTGCGCTGGAAGTTTGGCCTAGTGGTAGAGTGTTTGCCTAGCATGCATGAAGACCCGGGTTTGATTCCTCGGTACCACATACATAGGAAAAAAAAAAGCCGGAAATGGTGCTATGGCTCAAGTGGTAGAGCTCTAGCCTTGAGAAAGTCCAAGCACAGTGCTCAGGCCCTGAGCTCAAGCCCAGGACTGGCAAAAAAAAAATATTACCACTATGCCAGGAGTTTGGCCTAGTGGTAGAGTGTTTGACTAGTATGCATAAAGACCCGGGTTCGATTCCTCGGTACCACATACATAGAAAAAAGCTGGAAGTGGTGCTGAGGCTCAAATGGTAGAGCTCTAGCCTTGAGAAAGTCCAAGGACAGTGCTCATGCCCTGAGCTCAAGCCCAGGACTGGCAAAATAATAATAATAATAATAATATATTTGCACATGAGAATTATATGCCAAACCAATTGGTTAGAAATGAGGTGTGCCAATTCTCTTTGACTAGGAAGAATGGATTCCAGGTGTAAAGAGTGGCCTGGATGCATTGCTGTGTCTCGGAGAGAAGTGCTTGGTGACAGGGCAGTCAGCCACAGCAGCTTTATCAAAACTAGCCCGTCCAGTACCCAGGGACACCAGCTGTGGAAGAGGAATGTTGACCCACAGATCAGCGTTGGCTGTGTGGTAGTGGCCAGAGCCATAACTATTCCTTCCAAAAGGACATAGTTGGAGCATCACAACACCTGCCCTCATGGTTGTCCTACTGCTACTGACCCTCTCTTTTTTGGGGGGAGTGGGAGTCAGTTGTGGAACTTGAACTCCTGGGCTGGAGGGCTGTCCCTGAGCACCTCAGCACAAGGCTAGTGCTCTTCTACTTGAGCCACAGCACCACTTCTGATTTTCTGGTGGTTAATTGGAGATAAGAGTCTCTTGGACTTCCATGCCTGAGGCTAGCTTTGCGCCATGATCCTCTGATCTTAGCCTTTTGAGTAGCTAGGATTACAGGTATAAGCCACCAGCACCCGGCTTGACCCGCTCTTTTAAAGCAAGGGTGCTTTGGATCTAAGAAGAGGATCCTTCCTCATAATTGTCCTCCAAACATTTCAGTCCCAACTGTCACTTTTTTATACTGCTTATTTATTGAATTTTGAGGGTATGATACTAATGATATTTCCAGTAGTATTAATCTAATGAATCCCTTCTATACTAATTGTTGGAGCTAGGTTTGAATCATTATTTGACTTGTTCTACTAACTGGGAGTCATGACGTTTTATTTAAGGGACAGTTGTTTCTTTTGTAAATTCAGAGAAGGGGAAATCACTAAGGCATTTGAGCAACTACTCAAGATGGTTTCATGTTACCTGTGCCACAAAAGATGGATTTGTTCCTTATTTGTTTACTAGCTATAAAACCAAAAGCACCCCCTGGCCTGTGGCCATCACATCCTTTGCTATCCCATGTCCCCAAACAAAGAGAACAATCATCAATACACTTTAGCCAAGTCAATACATTCAGACAAGTCTTATGTGCATTATTGAATGGCCCACATGGAGGTGGCGGAAACTGTGGTCTTATTGGAAGAAGTGAGCCTCTGCAACATGTCCTTGAAGAACAGACTTGGTTTCCAGTCTTTCTCTGCCTGAATCAGTCTTATCTGGTATGAGGTGAGTTACCTTACCTATCCTATGCTACTATCATGATGCTCAGTTTTACCAATGAGCCCATAAGCAACAAGGCCAAGGGACCAAGAACTGAAACCATAAGCCAAAATAAATCTCCTTTCCTTTGGGATGCTATGCCAGGTATTCTGTCTCAGCTAATCCAAAATGTCCTCATAGACTAGTCACACTTTTTAATCGGAGGCAAAACTTATTGAAAGCCAATCTCTCTCCTGTGAGATTATTTCTGGAGTATATATAGAAAGTGAGCTACAAAACATTAACATTGGTCACAAATGCTAAATGATAGACTTCAGCAGAAATCTATTTTTTTAAAAGTATGTGTTTGTTACTACACTGTTGGTGGGAGTGCAAACTCATTCAACCACTATGGAAAGCAGTGTGGCAGTGCCTCAAAAGGCTAAACATAGAACTCCCCTATGACCCAGCAATTCCACTATTTGGCATTTACTCAACCACCCAGAAACAAGGACATACTAAACCCACTAGCACAACAATGTTCATTGCAGCACTATTCACCATAGCAAAGATATGGAACCAACCTAGATGTCCCTCAGTTGATGAGTGGATCAACAAGTTGTGGTATTTGTACACAATGGAATTCTATGCTGCTGTCAGAAAGAATGACATCGCCCCATTTGTTAGGAAATGGAAAGACTTAGAAAAAATCATATTAAGTGAAGTAAGCCAGACTCAAAGGAACTTAGGCTCAATGGTTTCCCTCATTTGTCATAATCAGTAGAAACCTTGGGCTCTACTAGCAGAGATTTGCAATAGAGCAAAATCTTGATACATAAGGCCATATAATGTGAAGCTAATTGAAAGGACCTCCAGGATATTGAAACAAAAGCCATATAATGAATGATTGTTGTCCTTAATGTACTATGTTGTCTCTCATCTCCTATGTTGTCTCTCATCTCCTTTGCTGTCCCTTGGTTATCTCATATTGTTACAGTATCTCACTTTGTTATCTGATATATTGAATTTATTTGTATTTGGATATCTGAAATTTGATAGGGAAGGGGGGAAAACCAAGACGGGTGGGGGGTGTGGGGGGGGGAGGGAAATGGGTACCAAGACATGTGAAAGGGTATCAATGTATGTGAATTAATGCACCTTCTATCTGGCAAATATCATGTAACCCTTTTACTAATTACAATTAAAAAAATTTTTTTAAAAAAGTATGTGTTTGTGTTTGTTTAGAATTTGCATAAAAATACTGCCTGGGTCAAGCATGATGACACACACCTGCAATCCCAATACTCAAAAGGATCACAAGTGTGGAATCCATTGTGATTCCTTGTCTCAAAAACACATGATCTGATGAAGCAGCTCAGTTATAGGGCACTTGCTTTAGTACTTGCAAGGCAGCATGTCACTAGGTTCCACCCAGAGCACTGGAAAAATAATAAAACATATATGAATATATATTATAGCAACACTAGAAGCTGATCAGTGTTGAGGGTGGGGTCAGATGGAGAAAGGAATGGTACTGAAATGTTCCGCTAAAAACCTTTAACCTTGGGCTATGCGAATATAGTAGCCACCCATCCCCAAGAGTCTTGTGCCTGTCAGAAAATGTTTCATATGAAGGATACGCACTACTTCTCTTAGTTTTTTTTGCTATGTGCCCAGCAGGAGATGAAATAGGATCGCTCACAGTGCATAGATTAAGTGTAACCTTGTTTTCTAGTTTCTGTAGATGATGCTTTCTCATTTCATGCCCATATTGACATGGACTGCCCCCCCACAAGAGTTGCCAATTGTTAGATATAATTAAAAAACTTCTTTGCTATCTCACATTTGTTCACATTTTTCACACAAGCCAACATATACCAAGGCCCATACCTTCAGCAACCTTCTTTATTGGTACCCATACTCCAGGTAGTGCACTATCCATCTGTCCTCATCAGCCCAGTTCCAGACACTAGGGGTAGCCCTGTACACTAGAGATCATGAAAGCTGTGTATCAATAGGGGCTTGGGTAGAGAGATACAGAAGCAGGCTCTATTGGTTGTTGGATATTGTGGGAGGGGTTGAGCTAATGAGGAGGATGTGTTAAGGGTGGTCAAAGAAGATTGCAGGTAGGAAAACAGAAGAATGAAGACTGAAAAAATTATCTTAGGAAGGGAGAGAAGAGAGAGTGACAGAGAACGGGATTGATTGGAATATCTGCATACACATGTGGGAATGTCAAAGACCCCTCCCCCTTCTTCTAGAACTAAGATATGCTAATAGTGCCTGGGATATAACAGATGCCCTGCTAAGTGAAAACTGAAAATGTATTGCATGCCCAGAAGGAGAAATTGGTGAAGGTTAGGACATGTTGCTCAGGCTACATAGCTGCTAACACTTTGAACATATTTCTAAAACTAAGGGCTATCCTGGAGAATTGCACGCATCTGCTACAACTCAGCCTGCTCAATCATCTGGTAGTATGTGCTCATCCTGATAAACACAATGAGGGCCCTTATTGGATGGCAACCATGAAAGGACAGGCCCAGGTCATAATCAGATCACACTGTAACCCTTTACTTCAAGTAAGCTTCCTAGGAGGAAACCAGCATTTGTTTGCAAAACAAAGAAGGAATGCTTCCTCGGTCTGCAAATGGCAAGTGCAAAAGTTCCCTTCAAATAGGGAATTTAAGTGACTTAAATGATTCAATGCACATAAAGTCAGGTTTTTAGGTCCTATTGAAAAATGAAAAGATGTAGCTATTCTGAATCCACACTGCTAAGTAGAACAATCCACTGAGTAGCGGTACCTTCACGCATGCATGAGCTCTCCATTTTGCTAGTCTCCACCACCCCATATGACTTCCACAGAGGTGTCAGCAGACTTAAATGTTCATCTATACTTAGAAGGCTCTCCAACAGGAAGAATGGGCCTAGAAGACTAAGGTTTTTCAGAACAAGATGGAAACTAGAGAATGTGCTGATGGTTTGCAGGCCTGATAAAAATCATCAAAGCTTCTTCATGGAAGGGTCAGGGAGCCAGAGGAGGGTCTTGACGGATAAATTCATCAAGGGGAGCAAGAGCAAGAGCTGAAGAAGCTGCTCTTACAGTGGGCAGACACTGGGAAGGAAGTGTCACTGGAGAGCAAGGGTGTTGAGGATATAACCTTTGGCATCAGGCACTGAAGATTAAATCAGAATTCACTCAACACGTTAATTGATCCTAAATAGTTAGACAAGAAGCTTGCCACTTGCGCAGAGCTGCACTAGATTCCTTCCTAGGAAAGGGGAAACTGGTTCATCTATCAGCCATCTAATACAGTTTTGACGATGAAGATGCCTTAAGCCAAACACGGGTGAGAGAAATTCATAGGAAGAATGCAGAAATTACACCAAAAAGGAACTTAGTGCTTACTGTGGTTGTCAAAAAAGCCAATGTGGGTGTTACAAATGTATATTCATGGGTATTCGTGTGTGTGTACATTCAAGTGTGTGTGTGTGTGTGTGTGTACATTCAGGGTCTGGACATTGTTCCTAAGCTCTATACTCAAGGCCAGTGCTCTACCACTTGAAGCACAGCTCTACTTCCAGCTTTTTGGTGGTCAGTTGGAGACAAGAGTCTCACAGACTTTCTGACCTAGGCTGATTTTAAATCATGATCCTCTGATCTAAGCCTCCTGAGTAGCTAGGATTCTAGGCATGAGCCACCAGTTCCAAGCTATGTGCTCAGTTTTCACTTTGGACAGATCTCCCCTGAGGGTGAGAACACATGATCTTTTTCTAAACAACAGTATGACAAGGACAGGGCCAGGCTCCAGGGCCAGCATCTCATTTCCTTCCTTGGGCAGGGAACAAAATGAACCACCCCTTTCTACACAAACATCTTCAATAGATCAAAGTAGAATGATTGATTTTATTTAATTAAAATAGATTAAAAACAGACTGTGTAAAAGAATTAGAATTCTCAATAATTTACTATTATATACATTAGCAAAGACCAGTCATTAGTAGACAGGGAGATGAGGACAGACTTTCCCCTGAACTACAGCCAGGGCTGTACACTCTCCCCCTTCCCTTCCATTTCTATTCATCAGGACAACTGTGCCCTTGAACTTCAGACTCTGGGCTGCAGGGACAGTGGTATACTCAGCACAGAGAGGCTGAGAGGGGCCGGCAGCTAGGGTGGGAGATCCCTTTCCTCCAGAAGACACTCACCTCTTGGGTCAACCTGATTGCCAGTAACCTCCCCTCTCGGTAGCCAGAACTTCTACTTGTGTTTGACCTGTGAACAGTCCTGTGTGCTATTCTAAAAACTAGTTTCCAGGGAGAAGATGAAAAATAATTTAAAAAAAAAAAAAAACAAGAGAAACTGCTCATCCTGGTTCCCAGGGACGCCCTGCGTCTGGACCTGTGTTGTCTAGAACCCGATGACTCATCAAAACTTACTCCTAAATGGGAATGGTGGGGAGTCAGGCTGGTCAAAATCCCTTGGCCAAGAAGAAGGCCCTCCAGAAAAGGCAGTGACTGCCTTTGGAATATGCGCACTGTGACACACTACTTGTGGGTCCCAAAGGAGAGGCAGGCTGGTGGTACAAGTGCAGAGATGACCCCTCGGGCTGTACAGGCTTCTGTTGTTGAACCTGCCTTCAGCCTGTAGCCAATCAGGGCCTCTGCAGTGCCAACTGCAGGACACTGGGCCTCCCTGGGGATGGTGACAGGAACCCCTGGGTAGGCCCACAGCTATCGCCACTGAGGCTACCCAGTGGACAGCAATAAGACCTGCAGTCATTGGCTGCGGCAGGGACAGCCCCATAGAGAGATCAGTCCAAAATGTCCGTCTCAAAGGGGACCAGGTGGTAATAGGACAGGTTGGTGACATAAGCCTCAGGATCATCACCATCTTCCATCTCTGGGGTGAATTCACTGCTGTTTTCAAACCTGAAAGAGAAGATAAAAGTGAGGGCTAGCTCATTGGACCCCAGCTGAAGAGAAGGAAAGGGGAGAGGTGGTCTTGGTTGGGTGCTGCGAGGTCAAGGCTGAGGGAGGCTGGAGGTAGCCCTGTGCATGCTTCCCAGGCTTGCTGCAGATGGGTGCCAGCAAGAAAAACCAGAACTGCAAACTAACCGGGCCAAATGCATAGTAGACTGGCAGAGTGACTGGTTGCTTAACTATACTCAGCAGGGCTCCCCTTCATTGATGGGGTGCTCACTTTGCTCTTCTATTTGGCACCAAGCACTGTCAGCCTGGGGACCAGCAGAGTAGTAGGCAAGAGGGGCTAGGCTGGGGAAGGGCAAGGAGGGGCAGGAAGCCCAGGGAGACCCTGGAAGGGTCTGGTAGCCTGTGTTGGGTGGGTTTAGGACCCAGTCTGTGAGAGGCAAGGACTGTTGGGATGAGAAGCTCACATGGGGAGAGGAGCTGAGGGAAGCACAGGTTTCCCAAAAGTCAACAGTAATTTCTACCAGCTGGAATAGTTCCTACTGCCTGATCAACGCAGATTCCAACCACTGAATGGGGAAATGATACTAGACATTTTAAAAACATGTAACTGAGACAGAAGGCCTGAATGTAATTCCCCACAATGTTCCTGGGCTGGAAACTTAAATCCTCCTCTTGCTCCCCTCTTTGGTCTTTCTTTCTTTTCTTCTCTCAGCCTTCCCCTCTCCCTCTCTCTTCCTTTCTCTCTTTGGCCAGCTTGTAGATACCATCC
Source organism: Megascapheus bottae (assembly GCF_031878675.1). Taxonomy (NCBI): domain Eukaryota; kingdom Metazoa; phylum Chordata; class Mammalia; order Rodentia; family Geomyidae; genus Megascapheus; species Megascapheus bottae. The sequence continues at coordinate 27,728,638 of NC_143530.1, read as the reverse complement.
TCATGCTATTTTGCCATCTCCTCTTCCCTTTGTCTATCCCTCTCCCTCGTTTCCAGCCCCCTTTCCCTGGCACCATGCTATGATGTAGCATATAAGTCCTGACAGAAAGCCAGCACCATGTTATGAATATTCCTGTTTCCAGCACTGGGAGAAAGCCATTTAAGCCTTCTTTAGATGGCTCAGGCAGGGGCAGCAGCACAGCTTGATGGAGGAGGGCATTCTCCCCAGGAAGGGAGAGGATGCCTCTCCTGATGTGGCTTCTACCTCACTAACCTAGAGTCAGTATCAACAAGGCAGGATGAGGAGATCACCAGGCAGGGAAACTTCCCAGCCTACCATATGCGCTACATCCAAGCACTTCAAGACTCCACTGACAAAGTGGCGCTGTGGCTCCAGGGATAGGGCGTTAGCCTTGAGCTGAAGAGCTCAAGGACCGTGCCCAGGCCCAGAGTTCAAGTCCCACAACCGACTGGAAGTTTAGCCTAGTGGTAGAGTGCTTGCCTAGCATGCACAAAGACCTGGGTTCCATTCTTTGGTACCACATACATAGAAAAAAAAAAGCCAGAAATGGTGCTGTGGCTCAAGTGGTAGAGCTCTAGCCTCGAGAAAATCCAAGGACAGTACTCAGGCCCTGAGTTCAAAAGCCCAGGACTGGCAAAAAAAAAAAAAATGACACCATTGACCAGTAGAGAACTGTGGGAACCAATTCCACCTCTGAAGCTAGAGTAATGAGGAAGTCCACAAGATGTCCAGACTACACGGGCCCAGGCCTTCCAAACCCATGCCACATTGGATATATGAGGTTCTTGTACCATCTTCCTGGGACAACCCCTACTGAGAGACAACCCACCCCCATCTCCTCCTGAGAAAGAGCCCTACCTAGAAACTGAGAAGGGGGCACTGCTGGTGGATCAGGTTCCCAGGTGTGGGAGGGTCTCCTAGGGCTCATGCACAGCATAGATGCCATCCTGGAAACTCAGGCCATCTGATGTCCACTGAATCCTATTGGCAGCTGCCCAAGCATCTCAGCACATGACTCAGCCTCATCCTAGTTTTGACCTGTATCTTCTGGGGGTCACTGAATGAGTGAATCTGGTCCTGAGTCTTCCAGACACAAGCCCATCTCTAGGGCATTCTGCTGCCCACATGGCTCACTCAGGGGCTTCTGGGCCAGACAAGGTTTGCTCATCATTACAGTCTTTTGAGGTGACGTTCATCTGTGACAGTGCAGACAGCCTCTCTGGAGAAAGGGTCAAAGAAGTCCCTGAGCTCATACAACTTGGTCTAGACAAAAAAGAGGCATAGGGGGTGACTTCCCTCATCTGTCTAGGGGCCATGCTGCCCTAGTAATTCACCAGGAACCTGACAGGCAGAAGCAGAGCATGAAGGTAGGTGTGCCCACTGGCAGCCAGGTGCCAGGCTTTCTAGATGGTTTTACAGTTAGAAATTAAACTGTCAGAGGTGGACTGATAAAAGTGACAGTGGTATCACTGGCTGTGCAGCCTTCAGTGGTGACATATTTATCTGCCCTATACGACAGGGTTGATGATCAGACTCCATCCTGAGCCACTGATCATGCATGAGGCCAATGTATGTAGCACATTCACTGAGACACAGCTCAGAGGACTGAGCTCTTTAATTGTAGGAGTGTAGTCTTCCAGTCCTGGGCCTGAGCACTGTGTCACATGCCGCAGGAAAGCACAGACTGGCCTCACAGTCAGCACCTAAGCATCTCCACAGATCAGTGACCTCATCACACTCAGGTAAAGGTCACTTTTTAAAATAAAATCCAAATATGGACAATCTGTTGCCAGGTACCTCTTGCCTTCCATCCATACTTTTTATAAGCAGCAAGCCCAGCCTGGATCGCCAGACTGGGGTCCCCGTCTATAAAAACCCCTTGGAGATCAGTGTACTTACAAATGCTCTGTGGGATCGTCACCCAGGGGCTGGTCTTGCCCATTCGGTATGCTGTGATCAATAACTATCGTTTCCGTGTTTGCTAAACAAAATCCATTGGACCTCATGATTTCTGAAAACCAGAAAGGAAGGATTAAGGAGAGTCAGAATCTGAAGTTGAAAAGTTTGGGGCTTACCCTAAATTTTCATACCCCCTTTTCCCTCCACCCACACCTACTGTCTCCCTTGCTTTCCTTCATTGCATACCAGAGACCCACTGAAGGGCTCAGCCAGAGGCAGAGGCGCCTCTCCCTCAGGAGAGAAGTGCTATCTAAGCACCTCAATACTGTTCCCCATTGGTTCAAAGCAGGGTCCTGTAGGCAGAGAGGGGATTGAGTGAGCCTGGGTTTGACACCTTGTAGATCTATGGCACCGCAATGAGCATCACCGTGCAAGTCCCTGAGCCTTTCTGAGGTTTGGCTTGTGACAAAGACAGGAATGGCAACATCCACAAACCCAGGCTGTCCTCAATGCATTTCAAACCAACTGAGAAATTTCACCTTTTTATGCCTTACGTAATTCTGTGTAGACAATGGCTTCCCCCCACCCCAATAAGCACAGATTTAGTAGAACCTTGATATCTGTAGTATAAGAGATGGTGACAGGAAGACTGGCAAATGCTCAGGATATATAGATGGGCTGCAGGGGTTTGAGTCATGTTCCCATAATGCCACCCAACTTCCACTAAAGACCACTGATTTCCAAAAAAAAAAATCACATTTGCTTGTTATTTCAATAAAGCACACAACTTTTTCCATAAAGCAATCTAAATAGTTTTTTTGATTTTTGATTTTTGTTATTGTTGTTGTTTTTGCCAGTCCTGGGGCTTGAATTCAAAGCACTGTCCTTGGACACTTTTTGCTCAATGGCTTTGCCATTTGAGCCATAGCACCACTTCCAACTTTTTCTGTATACACGGTATCCAGGTCTTTGTGCATGCTAGTCAAACATTCTACCGCTAGGCCATACTCCCACCCTAATAGATTTTGGTTTCTATTATTTATTTATGTCAGTACTGTCACTTGACCTGAGGGCCTGGACACTGCCTGTCACTCACAACTGACAATCTACCACTTGAGTCATAGCTCCACTTCTGGCTTTTTGCTGATTAACTAGAGATGAGAGTCTCACCCACATTTCTGCCTGGGCTGGGCTGACCACAGTGCTCAGATGTCAGTCTCCTGAGTAGTTAGGATTATACACATCAGCCACTGGCACCTGGCTGGAAGGTACCGCGGTAAGTCTTAACAAGACAGATGCAGATTCTCCTGCCTCTCATTGTAAATGGTATGTCTGCGTGGAGCGAGGCTTCATTTTAAAAAATCAATCCTGCCCCAAATCTGCCTTTCTGAAGAAGCTCAGAAAACCTCTAAGCAGCCTCCACACAGCTGCCTGACAGCCTCACCCTTTCTCCCACCCCCTTGTCAAAGGAATTTGACAGGGGAAGCCTAGAAGTTCAAACACATGTCACTGGTGAGAATCATCTCAGAAGCAAAAAATGATGAGGTTACCTTGCATGCCTGATCTTTTCTTCCCTGTGAACCTTGGAGTTCTGGAACATAGAATCTTTACCAAGCCATCTAAAACAGACTGGCAAAAATCCTTTCTCAATTGTCTGTAACAAAAAGCCTTGTGCACTTCAATGTTGCTTTACTGCTCACAAGAGCAGCTGGGCTGTGAAAAACACTCAAGTGTGTTGGTACTTTGGTGCCTCAAAGCCTTAATGCAGGCCTAAAGAGAACTTTCTAGAAGAAGAGTATTTCATGAAAGATGGTTCCCAAGAAGCTCTGGATCCCATTTCTGTTCTCTGTGAGCTCCAGCACCTTGAATAAAAACATCAGAGCAAGCTAGGTTGTGCAGCTATTAAGTCTGTAACAACCTTTTGGGTATGGGTTTTTGTTTTTTTCTTGTTTGTATGTGCTAGTACAGGGACTTGAACTCAGGGCCTGAGTACTGTCTCTGGGCTTTTACCTTGCTCAAGCCCAGTGTTCTACCATGTGAGCCACAGATCCATGCCCAGATTTTTTTTTGCTGGTTAATTGGAGATGAGAGTCTCCTGGACCGTTTTCTCTGGGCTGGTTTTGAACCTTGGTTCTCAGAGCACAGGCTCTGATATAGCTAGGATTACAGGTGTGAGCCACCAGCACCTGGCTGCAGTGACCTTTGGGACATGTATTCCAAACTCTGGCTTGGAGAAGGATGCAATATAGAAATGTAAATCACCTCCTAAAACATGAATGGGTATCAGATCTCAGCAGACTTAAGACCTAGCAAAATCTACTAAGTTTATATTTCTATTTATTCTGTTACCTAAAAATAACAAAATCCTAGGAAGTTAGGTACTAATGGTTCACATCTAGCTACTCATGGAGACTGAGATCTAGAGAATAACAGTATGGAGTCAGCCTGGGCAGAAAAGTTCACAAAACTCCATCTCCAATTAGTGAGCAGAAAAGCAGGGCTGGGGGTATGGCTCAAATGGTAAGAGTATCAGCTACTGAGCAAAAAGCTATTGAGCAAGGGTAAAGCCCTAAGTTTAAAAGATATGTCCAAGGAGGAGTTGAACAAATAATGGTTGTATAAAGCTTACAAAGAGGAAATAGCATTTAGCTCTAGCAAGTATAACTTCAGGCCTTTCTCCTCGGTGAAGACACAAGACAGCTGGTGCTTGAACACAAGTCACCAGTTAGGTCAGTTTTTACAGGAGGTGGCATGGGCTGGGGATGCTGCATCTTTAAGTAGAAGGTTTCATCGCGATTCAAAGGTCACGGACTTGAAAGGGGTTTCCTGTGGCAGTCCATTCTCAGCAAGCATCAGCAATGTAGAACTTTGTCATAACAGAGGCTAGATCCAAAGGGTCTAGAGGGTACATGAAGGTGACAGCTTTAAACGTGGGTAGGGTTGCTTCAGACCCACGCTATGCCTAAGAAGCAGATTACTTCTTGCTTGGTTTCTTTTTCTGTAAGTGTGAATGTCAGTATCCAGTCTCCAGGGCCTAGCCACAGGTTCAATGAGATGCTATCTATAAAGAAAACACTGGGGGCTCAAACAAATAGTAATTATGGCCATCTCTGTTGGGAATGTCTTCTAATAGATTGTGATAAGTGGGGGGAAAAAACCCTGAAGGGCTGAGCTACACTGGCTGATGCCTGTAATCCTAGCTACCTAGACTAGCCCAGATGGAAAAGCCCATGAGACTCCAGTCTCCTTTAATCAACAAGATGCTGGAAGTGGAGGTGTTGCTCAACTGGTAGAATGCTTGGTATGGAATGCAAATGCGTGAGGCCCTGAGTTCAATCCTCAGTACCTGCCCCCTCCCCCCAAAATACAAAGAAACTGAAGTCTGTCTGCAATCGTAGCTACTCAGGAGGCTGAAACAGAACAGAATAGTCTACAAAACATCCTCTCAAAATAAACTGAGCTCCTCCTCCTCTTCCTTCTCCTCCACTGCAGCTAGTGGAACCTAGGTCTCATCTATGTTAAGTAAATTTGCTCCACCACTGTGGAGACCTAGCCCTCAAGCTACTTCGTTAGTTACAAATTTGTCTCATGAAGTAGAGCACTGCTTAAATTGTGTGTGTATGTGTATGTGTGTGCTAGTCCTGGGCTTGAACTCAGGGCCTGGACACTGTCCCTAAGCTTCTTTGAATCACAGCTCCACACCTAGTCTTTTCTGAGTGGTTTATTGGAGATAAGAGTCTCACAGACCTTTCTGCCTGGGCTTACTTCAAACAGCCATCCTCAGATCCAAGCCTCCTGAGTAGCTAGGGTTACAGGTGTGAGCTACCATTGCTTGGTTATTTTTTTTAACTTCTTATCTTGAGCTGACTTTAGAGCATTCTCACACACCCCTCAGTAGCTTTTCCTAGTACTGACATTTCAGAGCAACTGCAGCACACTGGCGAAGTCCAGGATATTAACTTGGGCACCATACTAAAAAGTAAAGCCCTCACCACTGCAGTATCCCTGGTTTCTACCATTGCTCCCGTTTCCTGTTCCAGATCCAAGCCAGGACCCCTGGCCGCCCTGAGCTGCTGTGCCTTGACCTCCTGTGGCCCTTGTGGTTCCTCACATGGAGATGGCACCCTTATGTACAGCACAGAGGACTGCCTTATGGGGCACCTGTCAAGCTGGGCTCCCGAGTGATCAGATGCACCACTTTCCTGGGATCCACTCCATGGGATACGCCCACCGAGTGAGGATGTGTCTTCTGAGTAACACCAGTGCACCCATGCATGCGCACAGTCTATAGGTCCTATTACAGCTGATGCCAGCCTGAGGAGATAAGTGAGGCTGGCAGATGTTCCCAAAGTCAGATTACTTTCTTTCCCCTTGTCATTAATGGGTAAATGGGAGCCTTAGGCCTTGAGAATGTGTAAACCCTTGGGTTTTCTCCTCCTGTTTTTATTAGCCTTCTGAGTATCCACCTGTCTCACCAATGGGTCTTTTCTACAATAACCAGTGCTGTGCATGTGGTCCCAGTGGTGATTTTTCTATTTTGTAGCTGCAGCTATATCCCCTATGCCATTACCTCATGAATTCTTCTGTTCCTTTCTTTCTGCAGACTGTTAGTCTCAGCTATACAAGTATTCCTAGCATGCAATGCCTCCTTTGCAAGTCCTCTGAGGTAAAAGAACAGAACCTAAAGCAGCCCTTTAAAAAAAAATTAATTGGCTAAGTGGACCATCCCTGTGCAATAGAAATTGATGCTGAGTTGGTACAGATGCCAGATTAATGAAAAGTGATATTATTTTTATTCCCAGGCCTCAACCCTTGACTGAACAGATCTATGGCTGCAATCCATCAGCTCAATCAGCCAGAGGAAGGCTGAGCTTTACACTCTCCTTATGCTATATAGCCATGGCCACAACACAGGACACCGTGCGTTCTAAGATTTGAGAAGCATGTCCCTCAGTATAAGGCAAACCATGGAGTGGTTGGTTCTCTTCCTTGTAATCCCAGAACTGCAGGTCACAGTTCTCAGGATGGCTAGTACCTAGTGCCATCTAGTGGAGACTTGGCCTCAAAGCAGTCTAAATGTCCCACAAAGGCAAGGGGTATTCAGAGCCCAAGGCTCCCTCAACCATGATCCTAAACAGAGGCTCAAAGCCCTGTCCCAAGGCACGACCTTCTCCAAATGCCACCTTAGCCAGAGAGATCTGAGGACATCCGAGTTGTGGAATGAGTGTGGGCTTAGGATTCAGCAACAAAGGCTATTTTCCTAACTGGGTGGAATGAACCCGAACAGCAGATGGTGATCTCGTACAGCTATAGCACAAGCCAGAGTCCAGCACAGAAAGTACGGGATCTGGAGGGTAGTAAAGAAACAAAAACTCGACCATGGATTAAACCTTGGCACACCCAAGTGACAATGAGGCCCACTGGACTTTACCCCAAGGGAAGGCGTGAAAGAAGTAAGCTGTCAAGAAATGGCTGAAGCCTGACATCTACTGAGTGTGTTCTGGAGAAAAGGAGAGGCCACATGGACCAGTTTCTGGAAGGCCAGCCTTCTCCAGCCCTCAAGCTGAGGCAGAAACACCAACTATGGGGGCTGTGAGGCCACAAGAGAATATTGTCTCAGGGATGGGAGTGCTTCCTGGAGTGAAAGCTGCCCTAGAAAGCACGTGGAGGCGGTCTCTCCTTTCTCCATGAGTAACCAGCCACATCCTGCCCAGGGAAGTAGGGACTTCACTGGCTGGCTACACACTCCTCAGACTGGTTCTCATGGGGAAGTCCTTGCTCATACGCAGCAAGGAGGGCTGCTCTGGAAGCCAGGACGGGACGGCTCAAGAGGAGAGCCTCAGAAGACGACGAATTACCACAATAGCCAGGCTACTTCACTCAGGGAGAAACAGCAACGCCTCTGTTGGCCCCAAGTCTTGGCACAGAAATTTCTGGCTATAGCCTGCTTGTTAGAAAGTATTTTGTGTTGATCTGAAGTTAGCTTCTTCTGGCCATACTAGTCTATGGCCAGTGCCCTTTCCACAACCCAAAGGGTGTTATCTTCTCCCTCCCAAGCCCTCCTCCCAATTTCTTCCCTCTCCTCTTCCCAACCCCTACACATGAAGGATAAGACCATGGTCTTCCAGATCTGGACCCTGTAACTATGTCATGCATGGTGGCTGGGAGAAGGCTTGGGTACAGCAGAGGCTAAAACATGTCCTTGGGTCTTGCAAAAAGTCACAAAGGACAGATATGGCCACTCCTCCAGCCACATCATAGTGTAACACAGGAGGGGGAGTTACAGGATGGGAACGTTTGGGAGTTATTTCTGTGGACAGCTCCGCACATCTGGTTCCAGGTCATCCCAAAGCCATGGCCTCACTCCAATGGGACTCAAAGGAGGGAGGTTCTGGAGACTCTTACCATCAACTAATCACCAACAAGTTAGAAATAGACAGGTGGCTCAAGTGCTGAAGCACCAGCCTCGAGTGATAAAGTCAAGTGAAAATGTGAGGCTTTGGGTTCACACTTCAGTACTGGTATGTGCACATGAACATGCACATGTATGCTTGGACACACACACACACACACACACACACACACACACAATATCTTGCTAATGTCACTTAAGTGCTTTCCAATTAAATGCAAAAAAGAAAATCACTGAAAGTAGGAACAGTGTAGACTACAAGTTAACAGGTAGAAAACAACAACAACAAGCAAACAAAACTTAAGCAACAATTTTCTCACACACTGTTTTAAAAATTCTGATCAATTATCTTTCTAGAGCCCAGGCTGTGCCCAACTTGAGGCCAATGAAGAAAAAAGTCAGCCACTCTGACTTTTTCACCCCTGATACTTTTTCACTCTGACATCCTCACCCCTACCCCCAATCTATGCTCCAGTTCTCACCTGATATTTTGACAGGACTTTGGAAGCTGGGTTGAATTTTATGGACATTATCATTTTTTAACACCTGATCCAGAGGAGATCTTTCAAAGAAGGTGAGTACAACTTCTGACCTAGAGTACTGGAAAGAAACACAGTCATGAAAAACATAATAAAACCTCCCATTAGCTGGCCCCACTTATTCACCTGAAATATTGCTCCTATACCAGGCAAGCTGATCTGACACTTAACACCCAGGGCTTTCTAGCTGTTCTGATGGACTTTCTAGCTTTTCCAAGGCTCCATGGCTGCCCAAGTAAGTCCTAAGGGTACAATCAAGTCAGCCTCTCCTTTATTTACTATCCAGGTGGCCAAAATGAAAAGCCAAAGGAACAGGATGCCTCCATGAAAACAATGGCTGTTTGTGGTTCACACACATATCCTTTCTTTTATTTTGTTCCAGTACTGAGGCTTGACATCAGGACCTAGGTTCTGTCCCTTACATTTTTCTGCTCAAGGCTGATCCTCTACTGTTTTCTGGCTTTTTGATTGTTAATAAAAGTTCCACAATCTTTCCTTCCTGGGCTGACTGAGCCTTGATCTTTATTTCTTAGCCTCCTGAGTAGCTAGGACTACAGGTGTGAACCACCAGTGAGTGCCTCATGCCTGGCCATCTCCCTTTTTCATAGTAAACTGAAGTCCCTGTTTGCCTGACAAGGAGTGAGAAACGTAAAGATCTAATGGCTCATCAAGCCCACTGAGCTGGGGGGAGGGGGAGCAGGAGGAGTGAGAAGCACAGAGTCCACAAGTCAACTTGAGGAGCAGGGTATCCTAAGTGAGATACAGCAAGCAGGCCAGTTATGGGGAGGGTGGATACCTTTTCAATTTGGAAGAAGGCAGATGGATCCCCTCTCCCTGTCCCCCCTGGACCCGCCATTCTTACCTTGCAGGGCATGCTGATGATTGTCTTAAGCAGCTTCTCCACCTCATTGAGCCTAGTCTCTATGTCATGAGCATCCTTTATGGCGACCAGCCCTGCAAGACAGACAGAAAGTCCTGGTCAGAGCATAATCACTGACTCAGGGAGATGGGGAGTGCCAACTATAGCTCCCGTACTCCCAATCCCTGGCTAGGATGTGTGGCTAAGAAAATGGAGGCCCTGAGGCCAAGGCTGGCGGTCATACTACATGGCAGCTGCAGGTCTCTGGCTCTGGGCATCTGTGGGACTCATTTCTGGCCTGGGCAGAAGTTCTGATGATAAAGATAAGCACTCCTCCTGCCCCCAATCCTCCATGGGCTGCAGACAGAGTAAATAGTGGTAGAGTGCTTGCCTGGTCAAGCATTTGTGAGGCCTGTGAATTCCAGTTCCAATACCATAAAAAGAAAAGGCAGATCTCTTTGTTCTCTGTATTTTATGTAGGGAAATACTTGATTACTACAGGGGGTCTCATTTAGTGGGATATCTCTAAATCAAAATGTAAGTTATTGATTTATAAAAGCCAATCAGACACAGCAATAGAAAAGATCATTTGGGTAAAAATATGTATGAATTACCATGGTGAAACCCCCTGGTAGAATTAATATACAATAAAATAACAAATGACAGGAGAGTAAAAAAGGCTCTGTTGGAAGGGTCAGGTAACAGTGGGAGGGAAAGGAAGAATGGAAAAGGTGAATGAGAAGAATATCTCAAAGTACTTTACATGCACATATGGAAATAGAACAACAAAACCAATTGAAATTGTTTTGGGAAATAAAGAGGGAATTACAGGAGAGTGACAGCCAGGCATCAATGGCTCACACCTGTGACCATAGCTACTCAGGAAGCTAAGATCTAAGGACCTCAGATCCGGTTCAAAGCTAGCCTGGGCAGTCAGATTCATGAGACTCTAATCTCCAGATAACCAGCAAAAAGCCAGAAGTAGAAGTGTGGTTCAAATGGAGCGATATGTGAAGCAAGAGTGTGAGGTTCTTCACATCCAAAATATATTTAGAGCTTAAAAAAATTAAACCCCTGGACTGGGAGTGTTGCCTAATGGTAGAGTGCTTGCCTAGCATGTACAAAGCCTGGGGTCCAATTCCTCAGTACCACATAAACAGAGAAAAACCGGAAGTGGTGCTGTGGCTCAAGTGTTAGAGTGCTAGCCTTAAGGAAACTCAAGAACAGTACCCAGGCCCTGAGTTCAAGGCCCAGAACTGGGAAAAAATAAACCCCCTTAAACTCTCAAAGAAACAACTAAATTGGATAAAGACTTAAAGAGAGACTTTTTAGAAGAAGAAATAAGAATGGACAATAGACCAATGAAGAAACATCTCTAGCCATAAAAGAAATGCAAATAAAAATAACATTGAGATTCTACCTCACCCCAGTTAGAATGGCCATTAACAAGAAAACCAACAATAAGAGATGCTGGTGGGGATGAGGCCATAGGGAATGCTACTACACTGTTGGTGGGAATGCAAAATTGCACTTTGTTAAGCAGGTTGGAGGTTCCTCAAAAGACGTTAGTCTTCCCTATGACCCAGCCATTCCACTCCTAGGCATTTATCAGATAGACCACAAATAAGGTCACACTGAAAAGTTACCAGCAGAACCATGTTCATTGCAGCACTTTTCACCAGGACCAAGAAATGAAATCAGCCCAGATGCCCCTCTATGGATGAATGGATCAAGCAAATGTAGAATACATATACACTATGGAATTCTGCGCTCCCATCACAAAGATTAATATTGTACCATTTGGAAAGAAATGGAAAGACTTACCTCATATTGTTACAGTATCTGACTTTGTTACCTGGCATATTGGGAAAGGGAAGAGGGGAAAACGAGATGATTGGGAAGGGGTGGGGGGAGGGAAATGGGGACAAAAACATGAGAGGGGTGGTCAATGTGTGAGAAGTAATATACCTTCTGTCTGGTGAATGTAACTGTGACCCCTTTATACATTACAATAAAAAATTAGTGAAAAAGAAAGGCTTTGGAAAAAATAAAAACAAAAGAAAAAAAAAAGAAATGGAAAGTCTTGAAAAAAAATACAGTAAGTGAAATAAGCCAGACCCAAAGAAACACAGGTTGCAAGGTTTCCCTGATTTGTTATAACTACAATGTGCCTATAAATCTACAGTTAAACACATTAGGTGGTAAAAGACAAAAAAAATACTTTGACATGGTAAATTATACAGGACTCTAGACATTCACACAGCAAGATCACAGGAGAGGATCCAAAGGCTCAAGAGCTATGTGCGTATGTTCATATAAAATGATATTTATCAAAATGAACTCCAAGAAAGGGAAACAGTTTTTTTGTTAGTTTGCTTTTATTTCCTCCTTTGTCATTTTTAAATTTTATTTCGGTTCCATTTGTCTTATATGTAAGTTTATTGCTTGGGGGAGGGTAAAGGAGATCACAAAAATGGTGGGACAAGGGGTGAACAAAAGCAAATGTAATATCAGACACTATGTTGAAAATAAACTATGCAACTAATGGGGAGGGAATCAGGAGGAAATTGGAAGAAAAGGTAACACTTTATTACCTGATTTATTTAACAGTAGCCCTGCTATATATCACCTTTATAATAACAATTTTTTAAAAAAGTATAAAGCCCAGAGTTCAAGCTCTAATACTAAGGCACCCATGCATACACACACACACACACACACACACACACACACACACACACACACACACACACACACATTGAGACTCAGAAAGGGTTGAGATTGACAAGGTACATACATTGTAAGTAAGTATAACTGGAAATGTCACAATGAAACCCCCTTAGTACAGTAGTAATGTATCCTAATTATGTTTTATTAAAATTTTTGTATAGGAAGGAATAGTCCAAGTCCAAAAGGCAGAGCAGGACATGTGTTCCTGACTTAAATAACCCTGAGGTCACCTTCCATAGTGGGATGTGGAAAGATCTGGAGCCTCATTATCTGTGAAGAATATACACTACGCCCACCAATGGGTGCCTGAAACCAAGGCACACCAAGTGTTTTTCCACCTCAGCTCAGTGTTTGTCACACACTGTAGTTACAACTTCTGCAGCCGGGGGACAGAAAACCCAGGGTGGAGTTCTTCACATACTTCTAGTTCCTGTTGACACCTTTTACCTTTTCACTTAAGTGAAGCATATATGGCTTCTTTTGGGCATATCTGAATCACAAGCATCTCTATGCTTTGGGAACATTATTAAATAAAACAAGGGTACTAGAACACAAGTACTGCGATAGCACATCAGTGGATCTGACTGCCAACTACTGAGTGACAAAGAGGCAGCTGAGCTATACAGAGTGGAAACACCTGATAGAGGATTCACCACCACACAGAAGAGAAGGACTAAGTTATATCAAAAACTCTATATCAAAAGCTCTATTCCAAACGGCATGCCACTTAAAACATATGCACAAACATGTGTTTGTTTCTAGAATTTTCCAGCTAACAGTTTCAAATCATTATTGACCTGAGTGACAGAAAGAACAAGAAGCAAAACCAAAGGAAAGGGAAGACAACTACATTCACCCAGCTCTATGATGTGAAGCCTGTTCTAGAAGGCTGCTCCAGACCTCATATCAAGTTTCCTCAACCCAGTGAATGATCAATGTTTATGGTGAGCCAATGCCACCGATGCAAAATGAGGATGGTGGGGTGAGAGGGCAGGTGAAGCAAGATCACCTGGAGAGGGGCATCCTGGGTCCATTCTACCAACATCTACCTAGGGCCAGAGCTCAGCCTGGAGCTCTCAGGCTCCACCAACATTGTAACTGCAGAAAAAAAAAATGGGTGGCCCCAATGACACAGGGACAGACTTCCTCTGCATTGCCAGACCACAAGGCCCATGTAAACGGAGCCCACATTTAGAATAATCGGGTAAATACAGTGCTTGAAAAGAAAGTCAGCTCTTTACCGGAGAGAAAACCAAAGTGGGCAGCACTCACAGCTCTCCAGGAAACCGGGCATCTGTGTTTACTCAGTCTCTGGAAGCCCTCAATGGCTATTAAGTTAAGCACTATTTTATTGGTACAATATTATAGCTCAAGGCTATATGTGGGAGACTTGGGGTGCTTTTTTGTCTCGTCCCAGCAGTAAAAATGTAAGACTTCCCAGCACAGTTTCTATCCAGTGTCAGAATCCGTGCAAGCTACAGGCAAATGGCACAAGCCTAGACCCCCAAGCTATTCTCAATCACTTAAAGTCCTCCAGACATCCTGTTCTGGTTTTGTTTCCCCAACAGTGAAAGACTTGTTCAACTCCTATTGCTTGGATCTACGAAAGAGGTAAAACTGATTACTTAAACTAGCTGATTGAAATTAAGTGGTCAGAGCACATACAGTTTCTGGGACCTGTCATACACAAGAAGATGTCTCTGTCTCTCTCTGTCTCTCTCTCTCTCTCTTTCTGTCTTTCCTTTCTTTCTTTTAAATCTAATTACATAGCGTAAGAACTCTTTGCAATGGAGTTAAGGCCAGGCACTGAATTGGCTCCTCCACAGGTGGTCAGCAGCCCCTTCACCCAGCTTACCTGGTACACAGATGTCCCTGCATATCCATGGAGATGTCTGATCCTGCCTGATCCACCCTCAGCCCCAAAAAGCTAATGATATGATTGGCCCACTGGAAAACCTGCAGCTCTGTCCATGCCTGCACTATCACCAGAGGAAGAGGCTGTACCATCCTCTCCACCACACTGCATGTTGGGATAAAAAAAGAAAAATAGGAGAAATCAGACAGCCAGAGTCTATGGATGCCCCTGTCCCATGCTTTGAATTTTTGGCCCTTACTATCATGTTATTCATTGTTTAGCTGAAATTTAAATTGAAATAGGCACCCTGAATTTTACTTGTAAAATCTTGTACAGAATTTTAAATATTTATGCAGTTTATACATACACATTATATTATAGTATAGTATCATATCATATCGTATCATATATAATCATGGGCTACATAAGGACATTCTTGGTTGACAATATTGTTATGACAGAAACTTCCAAAGGTCTACCAGCAACCTAATAGCTCAATTTGTGTAAACACACTGAATAATATTCCCACAACAAAACATCACTTAATGACCCCTGCCCTTTCAGTAAAGCAAAACAAAGTGTGTGTGTGTGTGTGTGTGTGTGTGTGTGTGTGTGTGTGTGTGTGTGTGTGTGTGTATGTCTATACTGGCACTTGAACTCGGGGCCTGGAGCTGTCCCTTAGCTTTTTCTACTCAAGGCTGATTCTCTGCTACTTGAACCACAGCTCCAATTCTGGCTTTCTAATCGTTAACTGGAGATAAGAGTCTCGTGGCCTTTCTTGTCCAAGCTGACTTTGAACAGTGATCCTCAGATCACAGTGATCTTCAGAATTCAGTCTCCTGAGTAACTAGGATTACAGGCATGAGGGAGGAGTCACTGGCCCTGGAATAATCAACTTTTTTAAAGAGAGAGAGGTCCTCATTTCTCCAAGGTACCAGCCCACCTGAGTGACAAGGACTGATAGAACTTAGCCACTGGGCTACAGGACAGAGCCAGGATAAGCGGGGAAGAGCCAGCAGGACTGGCCTCTCCCCAGTCAGGTTTCAAGTACTGTGTCACTGGTCACCAGCCACATGTTTCTGACAGACAATGCCCAAATACTAGCCTCTGGAGTTCCTGTCTCCTGGATACCTCTCCTCTTCAACTATCTCAAAAATGGTTTCTGTTTGCCAGGCAATAATGGTTCCTGTGTAGAATCTTAGTTTCTAAGGGAGATCTGAGAATCTCAGTTTGAAGCCAGCCCAGGCAGATGGAGCTCAGAGACTCATTTCCAATAACCAGCAAAAAGCTGAAGGTGGAGGTAGGGCTTAAGTGGCAGAGAACTAGCATGAGCAGAAATGATTGAGCAAGAGCACTGAGCCCTAAATTCAAGCCCCAATATCAGCACAATTTTTAAAGAAAACACATAGTTTCCATCAAAAGGAAGTATTTAACAAGCAAGGAAAACACTAAGAGAAACAACACAAAATAAAAATAAACTGTACTCTGGGACCATAGTGCAGAAATGAAATAAATTTTCCTCTTGAAAGTTCCAATTGCTTCACCCTCCTTTAGATGTCTTCAAAGCCTGCTGCCAGAGCCCCAAATCATCACAAACATACACAATAGCAATAATCAGAGCAGCAGTTCTCAGGACATTCCACCTTCCAGATACTGCTTTATTCCTGAGATGAATCATCAAAATCATGAGCAATCCCCAAACACACTAGCTGCGAGCACTGTGTCTGTCCTACCTTCTACATTTGTCCTCAGGACTCAAGCCAGGTGGGGCTCAATGGCTAGTACAGTGTTTCCAAATGCCACCTGCTTATTGTAAGGAACATTTTTTTTGCCAGTTCTGGGCTTGAGCTCAGGGCCTGAGCACTGTCCTTGGACTTTCTCAAGGCTAGAGCTCTACCACTTGAGCCACAGTGTCACTTCTGGCGTCTTCCTATGTGTGTGGTACCAAGGAATCAAACCCTACTCTTTGTGCATGCTAGGCAAGCACTCTACCACTAGGCCAAACTCCCAGCCCCTGTAAGCAGTACTTTTAAACCGTATTTTTGAAAATGTGCTTAAACATAGTGATCTAGGGTCATTTAAAGATGTGAGGCTTTATATTTCAAATATTGTTATGAGAGGATATGAATAATATTGAAGGAAAAGGAAATTAAAAGGAAATCAACTTCCTCTTGATTATCAAGCTGCTGTTCTGAGAAGAGCCAGCAGGGGCCAGGAGAACTCTGTGGAAGCTGCATCTGCTTCACTGACAATTGCCATATGACGGGATGTCTATCATCTACATCTAAGGAAGGGAGCACAGAAGCCCCCATCAATTCTGTAAATTCTGATAAAATATAAACACTATTAAAATGATAAACCTTTAGAAATTCACTGTAGTCAATTTGTGACATGAATTTTACCTAGGTTTCCACAAATAATTGAGAATTTGAAACACACAACATATATACATACATATGTTACTTTATGTCAATTTTGATCACCAAATTGCACATAGAACTAGGGCGTAAATATCTGCCTGGAGCAAGCCAGACTTCCCTTTCTGCTTAAAGGACTTTGGTCTTGAAAACTGAGAACACAAAAGGTGTTTTGGACAGTTTCAGGATTAGCTGTTTTGTATAATCACAAACACCTGGCTTATTCCTGACCTTGAAAATGAGCAACAATCTAACCACAAGAGCAAAGGTGAACCAACACAGAAATAATAGAAACAGGGACCCTGCTTCTGACAATCATTACCTCAGGCTTCCCCTTCAGAGGGCATAGGGTCAGATTCCTGCTACTGGGATTCTGGAAATAAAGGGAGCGTGCCCAAAGCACAGGCTCTAAGAGGACCCAAGCTTCACTCACACACAACAGGAAACCTTGGGGGACTTTCCATCAAGGAAGCTTCTAAATGGGGTCAAGTAACAAACTATATTGAAATTATTTCTTTTCCATTTAACAAATGTGCCCATTAACCCACCCTGCCTGAACACAAGTGCTTTACTTGGAGATTAGTGCCAATGTGGCCAGTTTGTGTGCTTAAAGGACTTAGTGAACCACTCAGAGGTAAGGAACACTAATTACACATATGCAAGTCCTGCGGTCTAAATGCCAAATACAAAAATAAATGGAAGGAAGGAAAGAAAAAAGGTAGGAAAGAAGGAAAGGAGGGAGGGATGGAGGGAGAAAAGGAAGGAGGGAGGGAGGGACAGAGGGAAAAAAGGAAAGAGAAAACAGGTGCCAAACTCATACTGACCTGCCCTCCTGTATTCTATCCCGGCCAAGAGCTGCTTTAGGGCTTACACCTCTCAACTTTGTTATCTAGAGGACACTGTAACTAATACCTTCCAGAAGAATGTACTGCATTTTCCATGTGCATCATTAGCTCCCTACTGAACTCCAGAGATGCTAAACTGACCATATCCTCAGTAGTGGATTGGTCTCAGTGAACTTTGACACTGCATTTGGGGGTGGGGGAGACATTTAGTGGTGATCTGGGGTTGAACTCAGGACCTTGCACTTGCTAGTCAGGTATTCTACTGCTTGACCCATGTCCTCCAGCTTTAGTTATTTTTCAGACACAGTCTCTTGCTTTTGCCCAGGGAGACCTGGAATGATTCTCCTATCCAGTTCTCCCTTGTACCTGAGATCATAGGTGTGCACCACAAACACCTGATTGTTGATTTTGCTCTCATGTTAGCTGACCATAAAGCAGAAACTTCTTTTGCCTCTGGTACAGTATTTGCCAAACCAGGTGGCAGCAAAATATCAGCCCAAACCTGTTGGTAAGAGGAAGCCTATCCATATCTCTAGAGGATAGCCCAAGGTTATCCAGGAGAGGCAGAAGCCAAGTTCTCCTCTGAAATTTGGTGGGAACAACCTTGACCTAGAAGCAAGCTGTTAAAGCATCTATGTAAGTTTCTATCTGGCTCTTTCTCCAGGCCTGCAAGAACATGGGTGTCACTAGGGGTCGAGGATACTATAGTATTAACACCTGTCAGCATGAAATCAACCAGAAACCAAACATACCCAAAAGACCATTTGTGAAGTGAGAACTGGGATGAGGAAATCAAGAGCTCATTCAGAACAGAAGGAAGATGAGGAACGGACTGCCTTGAGTTTTCCTCTGACTGTCGACATGAAGGCTCTACGGATGGGGACCAGTCCTGAGATCAGACCCCTAGTTTACCTACAGCTGGGGACTTGCTGGGCACATTACTCCTTTCTATACCCTCCACCCACCCACCTGCTTCTCCATCACGAGCATCTCTAGTTCAAGAGACAACTATTGGTACAGCTAGACAACAGTCCCGGTGAGATAGGTGAGCAGACAGGTTCATGAGCACCGCATGGAGCTCATGATCACAGGCGGCTCACATCACAGGCCTTACCTGGTAAAATGCTAAATGCCACAATCTAAGCCCAGCTCTAGGCCACCCTGTTCCCATACAGCTCCTCCTAAAACTGTCTTTCTGTGAGGCATGGCAGTCCCCTATCTTGGGATCATCCTGAACTCTCTCTCACACCTGCCATCTAGACTATCAATGTCTCCCTTCCAGACCAGCCAGTGTCTGACCCTTCTTATACTGGCTCTACCACACCTGTCCCCAGGTCCCAGCACCTCTCACCTGTTACTCTACCTCCCTTGTTTTGTTCTGATCTTTCTCAATACTGGAGAGGTTCAACATGGATATGATCAATCTTTAGTGACAAAGCTGCCTTGGAATAGGAGCCCAGGACAGACTTTCATCTACCTCATCTTCTACCTGCCTGGCCTAGACTCTCCACTCCAGCCACAGTGGCCTCTTCACTGCACAACCCTACTATGTACACATCAGCCTCAAGGCCTTTGCACTGACTTTCTGTGCCTGGATGCTGTTTGCTAGGTATCTACCTCTCACTTCCTTCTTCCCTTCAAGTATCTACTTGAGAGTCACTTGTCAGTGAGATTATCTCTGACTGTCCTGTTTAAAAGCTAAACCCTTCCCCTATGCCTAGTGTCATAGCCCTTTTTCTTGGCTTATTTTTCTCCTGAACATTTATCACTATCTAATATTATTGTTTATCTTTTTATTAATGTATCTCTTCTAACCAGAATACATTTTTTTTTTAGTCTGTTCACGTCAGTGTCCCCAGTAACTGCCAGTATGCCGTGGGCACATGACACGCAACAAACAGATATGTGACTGGCCAAATGAAAGCAAAACCAAGATAGTGACTGTACTGTTGCCAAGAATCAAAGATCACCTGACAACAAATAAGATCTGTGGCAGCAGGGTGATCAGGCCAGGTCAGACGTCACCAGCCTCTAACAGGTGATACAGAAAAAAAAAAAAAAGATTGAAAGAGTCAATAGACAAATTCTGCATTCTGCTGGAGCCTTAAAGCCCAAAGCTTTCCTAGTTCAAAAAGATATAAATAAGAGATCTCAGCCATTGTCTGGTCAGGAAACCCTGAGCCTCACACTAAGTATTGAATACAAAGGATTGTATTGAGTACAGAAAAGCAAAAGGCAAGAGGGGAAATACCTTAGCAAGTCAGGGATAATTTTCCCAGGAAGCAGCAGTCAGCTCCATCTCCTAGAGCTAAGAAAGAGGTGAGTCTATGAGATAGGCAGAAAAGCTATCCAGGCAGAAAGCTATCGATAAGGCATGCTGCCAAGTTGGGGTCTAAGGAGAGACCAAGGTTCCAAGAAAAAAAAAAGATACACGACAGAAGCAAGACAAGTCCTGTTTCAAGTTTTTCCCTCAGCTTTGCCCTGCCAAACAGAATGGGCAGGAAGGTAGGCTGGAAAGCACAAAGCCTGTATACTTGCCTTCAATTTAAATACTCCTATTGTATGTCACTAGGACATATATAAGGCCCATGGACAGTCACTAAGCATAACACTGCTATGTGTGTGCAGAGAAAGAAAAGACTAGTTCTCTGCAGATAATATGCATCTCCTCCATGGCAGTCCATAAGGGACTAAGACAAAAGGGCTCAGCATGGCTTTTGTAGCATGCTGACTCAGAAATGGACCTAAGCTAACAGGTAGGGTACACAACCAGAACCTAACAAGATCTATCAATCTGACATCAAGCAGAAACTCTGAACCTAGGGGGACACAGATTTCCTCATGACACTTTTTAATGACACCAGAGAGCACAAATTTAAGTCAGCCCAGAAATTTCAATAAGTACAGACAGGAAATCTGAGGTGAATTATACTGAGAGAACTGGCACTGTCAAGACAATACAACATCTGGTTGCTTTTTGTGTTTATATTTCGCAAATCCAGATGATCTTTTTATGCAAATAATAAATCTACATGGAAACAAGGTAGCATCTGCTTTTATATTACCATGAGATATTTTATGTAGTCAATAACTTTTCTAGATGAGAAGAATCACTTTCCAGACACTAATGGCTCATGTCTATAATCCTAGCTACTCAGAAGGGTGAGACCTGAAGATCTCAGGTTGAAGCTAGTACAGGTGGACAAATCTGAGAAACACTTACTCCAGTTAACCAGCAAAAAGCTGAAAGTAGAGGCGTGGCAGAGCCCTAGCTTTGAGTGAAAATGTCAATTGAAAACACAAGGTCCTCAGTTCAAGCCCCAGTACCAGCACAAAAATAAAATGTGGGGGGTGCGGTTAATAAAAGAATGACTTCACTGGCATTATGCAACAAAGCTCAGCTGGTTCTATGAACAGCAGACCCACCTGAAAAGAGAGACCCAAGATCCAGCAATAGAGACAGGGCATGAGCTGTCCCCTCCTCTGGTCTCCTCAATCCCTCTTGATCCCCACCAGGAGAAGTTAGATCAGACTTGCAAGAGGCCTCCACCAGACAGGACTCACCAGCAGTCAACAAAATGGTTCTAACAGGGGCACAACAGCATTGGTTCTCACCCTCTCCATCCTGGATACGCCATCATCATGTCTACTGCCCATCTGTGTTATCCTCTAGGGACTTGAAGGCAGCTCTCACCATTCCCTGTCTTCTTTTCCTCAATACTAGTCACCCACGACATATTTTCTTCCTCCATGTTTTCATTCTTTGGAGACGCATGTCCATGGACCCCACAACCCTAGAACTGACCTCTCAATGTGCATGAGTACAAAGGAGACAGAGCTAGGGGTGTACATGGCAAGGCAAAGTCCTCCCCTCCCCTCCATGTTGAAACCGCACCTGGACCAGAAGCCTGTCTGCAAGCAGCTGATGTGGCCGGAATGGACAAATGGCTTTGTCCTCTCCTTATCCTAAGTTTCACAAAAAATACAACAGGAGCTTGTGTCACAGGGAAGTGTGTGCGTGGGATCACAGCTGATGTGGGGCACCTGATTAGAGTGACACTCAGAAGTTCAGTCTGTTCATAACCTGACTTCATGCAAAAAAAGGCCACAGAATAAACTGTCCCTTCCTGACTAGTGCTTTCCTGATTTGGGCAGTAGAAGTGATCTTGAGCACTTGGAGAACAGCTACCACCAGACATTCTCACTCAGACCCCCAGACCTGTCAGCTAGGAAACCTTCCCAAAGGAGGCCTAAGAACTGAGCTGATTATCCATCCACGTAATTCACCCGCGGGGCGAGGCCTACCACCGGGGGGGAAAGCTGACCTGGAACAGAGAAAAGGTAGTACGGATCGCCCTACCGTGAGTAATCCCCTCCAAGCTGCCTGTGATTGGGAGACACTTTACCAAGGCGGAGAGAGGGCGCTCCCGGTCCCCGTGCCCCCTTCCTCCAGTCTCAGCTCCGACTCCGCTTACTTCTTCTTCCCCCCTCTCCCTGCCCCCTCCTGGGCGGTGGGAAAAGGGGAAGGCGCCACTGTTTCTGGAAACAAGTCTCCGCCAACCAGGAGCAGTCACCAGGGCAGGGAGGAGGCGGCCGCAGCTAATCAAACCCAAATGCGGCCCAGCTCAGGGGTGGGGACCCCGGGTGGCGCCCTGGAGGAGGAGCCCCCCTCCCCGCCCCCAGCGCCGCTGCGTGGCACCCAGCGCTCGGTCAGCCGTCGCGGGGCCCGTGCTGTGGAGAGGACTCGGAGACAGCCGCCAGACCCCACGCAACCCCAAATCCGACCCTCGGGAACGCTTGCCAAACGTTTCCCCCAGCCCCTACCCCCCTCCGGCCGCGAGTCGGTCCTCCGAGGGGGGCGGCCGAGGGCTGGGGTGCTGCGGGCGCTCCGGGCTGGGGACTGGGCCGCGTACTGGTCAGCCCGTGTGTCCCTCGGCGACAGTGAGGGGGGGGGTGTCCTCCGGCCTTGGCCCTTTGCCAACCCCCCTCTCCTTCGTCGCCAGTCAGTGGATGGGAGCTTCCTGTCCCGCCAACACTGCCGCCCTTCTTCTGAAGACGCGGGATCCCGAGCCCAGCCAGAGACAAGACAGTCTCCGGGCAATCTTTCCCGTCCACTCGGTGGCACTCGGAAGCCGCGGGGCACCGCGTTCCCCCAGCCCCGCAGCCCCCGTACCTTGTCGCAGCGGCGCGCGCGCCAGCTCCGGCCGGTCCTCTGGGAAGGCGTCGCGGAGCCGCTTGCACAGGCGGTTGAGGTCGGCGAGGCTGCGGTGTAGGTAGAGCACGCTGCGGTCCGACCACTCGGTGCGGATCTCGAAGAACTGCTCCTCGTCGCCGCGCCGGCTGACGATGAGCCGGCGGATGCCGTTCACCCAGCAGCCGCGCACGAACATGTTCACTAACGACGTGCCCTCAAACACCGCCGAGGCCATGCCGCGGGCCGGGCATGCCCCCGCCGCCCCGGCGCCGCCCGCGGCCCGGGGTCTCCGCTCGTCCGCCCGCCGGCAGGAGGCGCGCCCGAGCCGGGGGGCGGGAGGCCGCGCGGCTCCGTCTAGGGCCGGGGTCTGCTCAGGACCGGGGCGCGGCGCGGGGCTGGGATCGTGCGCCTGCGTGCGTCCCGGGCAGGGGCGGACCCGGGTCTGTCCGGGATGAGGTCTGTCCAGCCCTGTCCCGGCCTCCGCACGTCCTGCCGGGAGTGTGCGCGCGGCCGGCGCTCCGGGCGGCTCCGCGGTTAGTGGTAGGGCCCCGCCGGGCGGCGGCTTTATAAGGCACTTCCCATGGCGGGCGGCGACGTCGAGGCCCGGGCGCGTCCGCCTCCTTCCCGCCTCCCGCCCCGCTCCCCGCGCCGCCGTGTCCGCGGGTGCCCCTCGCTCGCCCCCGCCCACGTCCCGGGCCCCGGGCCGCGCTCGGCGGCCTTGCCCTGCGGCCCCCAGGCGGCGGGCGGCTGGAGGGACTCCGCGCGGAGGCGGGAGGGCGGGGCGGGCGGCCCTGCGCCCCTCGGCGCAGAGACTTTTTTCTCTTTCCGTTTCCCATCCTCCAGACTAGTCAGGGTGGAGCGTTCCTCGCCCCACCACGCCCGGCCCGCGAGGGGTGCCCGGGGAGCGGTCCGCGGGCTCGGCCCGATCCTCGGCTCCGCACTGCCCGGGACCGTCCTGGGGCTGGGCTGCGGCCGGGGAACGCAGGCGGGCCCGCCCCGTGTCCCCTCGGCACCCGGAGCCCCCGCCCTGCGTCCTTCGCATTCCGGTCGTGCCTGGGTCCGGCCGAGGCCCAGAACGCAGCGGGACGGACCACGGGACTGGGTGGTGCCCAGCCGGCGTGGAGGGCGCCAGCCGCTGGGCCCTCCTGCCCGGCAGTGGGGAAAGGGGCGTCTCTGAGGACTCAGACCCCCTCTTCCCCCCACCCCGAGCCTCAAGAAGTTAGGAAGTCCAAGTGGGCAAACTTCTCCGAGCCGGGACACATTCGTGACCACTCGGGACCTCAGCTGGCTGATCTCAACTGGAAGATAATGTCCAGACATAGCTTTAAGAGTGACAAGTTGGTGCTCTGGGTGAGTGGAGTGACATCACCTCGCCATGGACCCGGGAACCCTACAAACTTTAGTTTTCAAAAGCCTTTGCAGGATCCATAGAGTTATGGGGCGTGGGGAGCAGGTAAACCTAGATGTGTCACTGCTTCCAGTTTTATTCGTCCTCTGAGTTTCCAACCCTATGGTGGGCATCCTCCCTGTTCCTGGATAACCGAAACAGCAGCGATACTTGCCACAGCCTGATGGCCTCTGCCCCTCCCTGTGGCATGTAATCAGTAAGTAGTTGAGTAGTGACAGAATGACCCTTGGAGCCCGCCCAGTTAAACGAAGACTCTGGCTAGAAGTCACAGACTCTGCCAAGGGCAGAGTGAGCTGTGCCCTCCTCCTCCTCATCAAAGCCCCTCTTCAGGGCTCCTGAACTGGTACCCTTTTCTGATGGTGCTCTTACTTTCCCGACAGGACCTCTAGAATGTTGGTCCTTTAATGAATCCTGATTCATGGGCAGTCTTGGCTAGGAGCAATCAAGTGCTAAGAGGCCTAACTTCCGGATGTCGTCTCTAGACTGTGCCAGGCATTCCCAACCACTGAAGAAAGTGTTTTCAAGTCAGTGGAGTTTGTTTAAGGAGATGTGTTGCTAGAGAAAACTGGATGGCCAAGTAAAAATAGCAAGGGCCAGAAAAGGCACTCTGATGAAAACAAAGACAGGCCGATGTTTAATCCATTGCATTGATGCATTTTCTTACACTTAAGAAAGTTTATTAACAGAGACTGAAAAATTATATATTCTGCCTGGTAGAAATGCAAATATTTTTCCTCTGAAGGAAAGATTAGCCAGGTACCACTGGCTGTTACCCGCAATCCTAGCTACTTAGGGTGTTGGGATCTGAGAACAGAGGTTCTGCCAGCCCAGACAAATCTGAATCTCTTATTTCCAATTATTCCCTCCCTGCCAAAAAAAGAGTGAAGCTGTGAATCAAGTAGTAGAGCATCAGCTTTGAGCAGAAAAAGATAAGCCAGAGCGTATGATACTGGGTTCATGCTGTGGTACCTACACACACACACACACACACACACACACACACACACACACACACACACGGTGAAGGAATAAGTCACTGACCTATAAACATAGAGGACTACAATACAGCTATGAAAAATGTGTTTTTTGTCCTGTGAGCAAATTAAGGTGGAATTCTTTTTTTTTTTGTACTAGGATTTGAACTTAATCTAGGAAGGCACTGTACCACTTGAGCCAAATTCCCAGTCCCATTTTTCATTTAGTTTATTTTTTAGATAGGAGCTTATATATTTTTGTCTAGTACTGTGATTCATCTACCTACATTTCTATCCAAGCTAGGATTATAGGTGTGTGTGTGTGTGTGTGTGTGTGTGTGTGTGTGTGTGTGTGTGTGTGTGTGTGTGTGTATGTGTGTTGGGGGGGCGTACCCACCATGCCTGGCTTGTTTGTTGAGATGGTAGTTCACTAACTTTGGCCCAAATTGGCCTCACACTATACTCCTCTGGATTTCTGGTGTGTATTCTTACCACACCTGGAAGATTTTCCTGTAAAGTTCTATAATAATAATGTGTGTGTGTGTGTGTGTGTGTGTTTGTGTGTGTGTGTTGGTACTGGGGCTTAAACTCAGGGCCAGGACACTGTCCCTGAACTCTTTTGCTCTAAACTAGGACCCTAAAACTTGAGCTACAGCTCTACTTCTAGCTTATTGTGGTTAATTGGAGATAAAACTCTAGGATTTTTCCAGCCTGGACCGAGTTCAAACCACAATCTTCAAATCTTAGCTTCCTGACTATGTAAGATTATAGATATGATCCACCAGCACCTGGCTTATAATACATTTTTTAAAAAATTAAATGAAGGCAAATGTTGCTTTGTAAATTTTATTAGGGGATAGGAGCTGTAGAAGCAAAGGAATAAATGCAGGCTGTGTTTGGTAGGTGAGAGTAAACAGTATTGATGTAAGAGGCATCCAAAAAGATGCCTTTGCTGGACCTTATGAATTAACGAAAAGTCCCCCAATTTCGTACCTGTGAAATGGCTCAGTAAGCTGAGCTATTCCCTGCTGTAGTCTCTTTACTGTTAACTTGGGCTCCATACTCACTAGCATCTTGTTTGGAAAGCAAACTGCCCCTCAAACAGGCAATACCTTTTGGGGGGGGGTGCTAGTCTGGTGCTTGAACTCAAGACCTGGACACTGTCCCTTTTTTTACCCAAGGCTATTACTTTACTACTTGAGACCTCCCCTTGTAACTTTTTAGTGGCTAATTGGCAATAACAGTCTCCAGGCTTTCCTGCTCCTGCTGTCTGATCCTCAGACAGGCTTACAGGCAAGAGCTTCCAGTTCCCAACTTCTTATCATCTTAAAGAAAATAGCCTAAAATCCAGGAGACCACCTTGTTCCTGTTCTGTTCCAGTAAGAATAAAACGATAACTTTTCTAAGACTCCTTCAAGGACAAAGACAGAGATATTGGTCAACCGAGCCACACACCCTTGACCCAGTCCTATTCATACATTTCTTATCTCTTTGCCCTAATTTCCTCTAGTTAACCTAAGGTTAATGTCTATATCCTTGAAGATGGCTGAAGATGTACTGAAGTGCTATCTTCCTATGACTGCCTTATAATAAATCTCTTTTCTGCAATCTTTAACATGTCTTATTTGGCATATGGGGATGAGGGCTAGCCCTAACTTGGGATAACTGGACTTCAGGCCCGGGGTCTAAAAACATGGTTTTATTAATCTTTTCTCCTTAGTGCTTTTCTGTTCAAGTATTTTTTTCTGATGAAGATGGTGATGGTGCAGAAAGAATCTCTGAAGTAAGTACAAGTTCAGTGTCACCTGAAATGTTTGGGACCAGAAATGTTTATGTCTTTCCAATATAGAAATATTTTCATAGGCTTTTCTGGGTTGAGCATCCCTGATCAAAAAATGATAAAGTGGCAAAAATTCCAAAATCTCATACTTTTCAAATCTCAGTGGGAATTTAAAACCAAAATAAAGTTGTCGAATGTGGTTAAAGACAATGAAAAGGTATGGCTGAGTGAGCTGTACTTACGTCAGTATCAGAAACAGATAGGTAAGAGGTGGACTGGTTTCAGATTATAAATCTAGCTGATGAGGTAGCTCAGTGCTACAGGCTACATAACAGACTTTGACAGGAAAGAACTAGAGCACTATGGGTCACCTGTCTCATGTCCAAGCCTGGTTTCAGATTACAAAGGTGTAGGCAAGAAGAAGTGTTTAGTTGTAGGTTCCAAGCTTAAGAAACCAGATACTTCAAGCTGATTATAAGAGTAAATAACAGGACTAAAAGCCTTCATGCAATTCAAAGCCTTTATTTTGGAGGCTTAGATGTTCTGTTTGCTTTCCTTCTGTAGTTTTGTTTGATTTACATTTTTATTTTCCAACTCTTGCCTTTACTTCTTAACATTCAAAGCTAAAGACCACACAAAAGTTGGGAGCCATTTATTCCCCTGTTGACTCACACTTTTGGCATCTGACAAGATAATAGCAGTGTAATGCAAAATAAGATTGAGTCCTTAGCTTGGAGCAGGAATTGGACTGGGAGAGAGAAGGGAGAAAAAGAGTCTGGGCCCTAATGACCTCTACCTTGCAGGGTTACCATTTATGTCCTCCATTCAGCTGTTTTCTTTTCCCCCCTTGGGTGTTTACAGTAGCAGCAACATCATGGTTTGTGTTTTGACTTAAGACTTTGCCAGTTGTTTTGAATGTAGTATGCTAACCCAGTGCCAGTCCTGCAAAGCACAGCTTTGTTGGTGTCTCTTGCAGAGAGCATTGTGGCTCAGGATTAGGATCTGTTTCAGACTTACTGACTGATGTGATTTTTATAGCAACCCAAATGGATGGGCAGAGATCACTGGTCTCCAGCCTGTGGCACTATTGGAGGCAGTGGACCTTTTGGTAAGTGGGGCCCAATAGGAGAACATTAGAAGGTAAGATTGAAACTCTGCCCCTTCCTTTTCCTCTTTGCTCCCTGCATGCCTACAGGTGAAAGATCCTCCTTTGCCATGTGCTTCCACCATGATGTTCTGCCTCATCACAGGACCAAACTGTGGGTGCTATGTGGCTATGAAAAAAACCTACAACCTATAGGTTGACTTAGCTCAGGTATTTGGTCACAGTAATGACAAAGACTTCATCTAGTTCATTCAGTGCATCCTTCCTTGCAGGATGACAGAAACCTGAGGACCAGGCACCAATGGCTCATGACTAAAATCCTAGTTACTCAGAAGGCTGAGATCTGAGGATTATGTCTTGAAGTCAACTCAGGTAGAAGTCTGGGAGACTCTCATCTCCAGTAAACCAGCAAAAGAGTTGGAAATGGTGGTATGGCTCAAGCGGTAGAGGGCCATCCTTGGTCGGAAAAGGCCAAGTGAGAGCTGGAGGTCCTGAGTTCAAGCACAAAAAGAAAACAAAACAAGAGGAAAAAGTAAATACAGGGAATTTAGAGTGATCCTGAATATAGGATTATATAGGATTGTCTCTAAGTTGGAGATTTCCAAAGTGCTTCTTGACAAATAGTCTGCTGACCCACCACCCATACCCACAGCTATTCTCATCACATTTCATGAACTTTCCTGAAGAGCTGCTCCCAGGCATGACATCCTCATATGGACTGACTTTACTCCCGGCCCGCCCGATGGATTCCCATGTATCCTACCACCTCTTTTCTGATTCACTATGAATGAGAATTCCCTGGGACCTTGCTAAAAAGCAGCTTGTGCCATTGTGGGTCTAGGGGAGGCCTAAACTTCTACATGCTTGATACAATCTGAGAGCATTGCATCCATCTGCAGGCTGCTCTCAGTAGCAAGGCTGATGGGGGCATAAACTTCCCTAGTTGTGGAAAGTATCAGGAGACACACCGAGGGACCATCTCCAATGCTCTCTTCATATTTGTCCTGATGTTTTCTTGACTAGAAAACATCTTTGCTCCATGAGAGCAGAGACCAAGAAAGCCTCATTTCTATCAATATTCCCACAGCAAACTAGCACCTAACAAAGGCTCGCTCAAGTCACTCAGCACAGAGGACTGAAACAGCAGGCATGCAACACTGCTCTTCCCACACTTCAGTTCCAATAATGGGACATTTAGGAAAATTCCCAACCCATCTTCAACTCTAGAGTCTACTCGAAACCAAACCCTATGTATTGAATGGCTTAAAAGGACAAATTCAGATTTTCATGGTGATTCGTTAGAATGGGATTTCAGCCAAGCATCAGAGGCTTACGCCTGTAATCCTAGCTACTCAGGAAGCTGAGATCTGAGAATCACAATTCAGAACCCACCCATGTTGGAAGTCCATGAGACTCTTATCTCCAATTAACCACCCAAAAGCCAGAAGTGGAGCTATAGCTCAATTGGTAGAGCTCAAGGACAGTGCCCAGACCCTGAATTCAAGCTTCAGGACCAACACAAAAGAAAAAGAGAAAAGAATAGTATTACAAACTAATATTTTCCTTCGTTCACTACTTGCATCTTCCAATTTTAATGAAAGGTATAATTTAAGCGTTTTTGATAGTTGGAAAGTAATTTGAAAGCTCATGTAAGCACATTTTTTTTTTGTATGGGTCATGGGGCTTGAACTTGGCCTGGGTGCTGTCCCTGAGTTCTTCAGCTCAAGGCTACTGCCCCACCCTTGAGCCAAACCCCACTTCCCGTTTTCTAGAGGTTAATTGGAGATAAGGGTCTCAAGTCCTTTTGTGCCCGGACTAGCTTTGAACCTTGATCCTCAGATCTCAGCCTCCTGAATAGCTAGGATTACAAGTATGAGCTACCACACCCGGTTAAGCATATTCTTTTATCTATACAATAACCTCCCTTTCATCACAACAGATGGTGAACTTGAGTGGCCAGGATCCATCACTTGTGCTTACCCAGTCTCAATTTCCGCAGCTACCAGGTCTACTCAGCTTTCCATTACTGTGACAAAATGCCTGAAGTAAGTCAGCCTAAAGATTGAAGGTTCACTTTGACTTATGGTTGCGGAGGTTTCAGTTTGTGTTCTCATGCATCCCGTGCTGAGGTACAACATCATGGTGGAAGTACAGGGCAGAGGACTGTTCACTTCAAGGCAACTAAGGAGGACAGAGGGAAATAAAAGAGCCAGAATACAATTATCCCCTTCAAGGGCACTGCCACTGGGGCTCACCTCCCAAAGAGTCTATCACCTCTTAATAGTGCCATTGGCTATAGACCAAGCCTTTAGTATCTATGGGACATTTAAAATTTGAGCTAGACCATCTAGAAAATGATATTGCTCATAAATGACCACAGAGGCTTTTTCCAGTATAGCATCTCCGTAAATCTGCCTTTTTTTCATCTACATATGCTATTCCTTCTCCATTTTCAACTTCCACGACAAGTCAATCCCAGCCCCATTCCTGATGGCCAAGTGTGCACACTTCTAGAAGCCATCCGACATACCATTTCATGTTTCACCTTTGCTGAGGCTGGAAATTGACTTAAGGCCTAAGTAACAGACTTACCCTTTGCCAACATGTAATTATTTGTATAAACTTAAGTATAAACTTGGTGTAAACTTAGCATTTTTTAATTTTTGTTTTTGTTTTTGTACTGGTCTTTGGGGCTTGAACTCAGGGCCTGGGTAACTGTCCTTGAGCTTTTGTACTGAAAGCTAGGACTTTACTACTTGAGCCACAGCTCTGTTTCTGGCTTTAGTTTTTCTTTTATAGTTTAATTGGGGATAAGAGTCTCAAGGTCTTTCCTGCCTGACTTGGCCACTGTGCCAAGCTTCCACTTCTTAAATTTTGATGTGCGATAGGATGAATGAAATAAATAATTCTGTCAATAAGAATCAAGATTTTTGAGCTGGGTTTTAGGAGGCTGAGATAGGGATGATCATAGTACAAGCCACCCAGGATAAGAGTTCATGAGACTTCATCTCAACCCATAAAAAGCAGCTTCTGGTGGTGTTTACCTTCATCTCAGCTACACATGAAGTGTAAATCAAAGGACCACAGTCCAGGCTGGCAAGGCACAAAGGGAGCCCTTATTCAAAAAAATGAATACTAAAAACTCCTATAATCACAAACTGGAATTGGAAACACTGATGAGAAATGACAACATTTCTGCTTCTAAAATAATTGCTATCAGCCATTTGTCAGTATTTTCAGAGGACTGATTTTACTACTGCCAATACACAGATATACACAGATATTCAAATTCCTTTTATAAAGTGGTTCACAGAACCTCTGCACATCTTCCTGTGTACTTTAAATCATTCTAGATCCTTTATCATGTCAGATACAATGCAAATCTAGATAAATAGGTGTCATGTATATTGGGAACAATTATAAGGGGGAAAAGAAAGCTGATGTTTGTTGAGTATTGACGTAGTTCTTGTCCAAGGCCTAGGAACTAGAGTTGGTTGAATCATGAATACAAGGAGTGGGCCATGGTATTGTCCAACTTTGTTCATTGTAAAGCCTTAGCCATCATGTAAGTTCAGTGAATACTGAGACTCCTAAATATCAATGAAAACTAAGGCTCCTTAAGATTGAATATTGATGGGCAGGTGTTGGTGGCTCACACCTGAAATCTTAGCTATTCAGAAATCTGTGATCTGAAGATCATAATTCAAAACCAGCCCAGGCCCAAAAGTTGTGAGACTTTTTACCTCTGATTAACCACCCAAAGACTGAAGGTGGAACTGATATTCAATGGTTAGAGCATCAGCTTGAACAATAAAAGCTAAAGGAAAGTGCCCATACCCTGGGTTCAAGCTCTAATATGTAGGTATGTATGAATGGGCACACACACACACACACACACACACACACACACACACACACACCACAAATATACACTAAGACCGAGCATTAGTGTCAAATAATTCCCCTGGACATTTTAAACTTTTCCTAAGCGATCATTATACCACATACTCTTAAAGTAAATATAGAACCTATGAAGATATTCAGCAAATAACCTGTAAGCAGAGAATTTTCATCCCACCCCCATCCTATTGATCCAAAGGCATGTTTAATAATTTAATACTATTTTTTGGTTTGAAGCTGAGCTTTTCTTCACATTAGTTAGTTCACTGAAACCTCTTCTTAACCTGCTTTCCCTAAGGTTCCATGAATGTGTTAAAGTTCAAATCTGAGTTTTAGATCAAATTAGATCAGCATACTATGACTTGTGACCGACTGTCAGCCCATAATATTTACACGAGGACTGCTTTTATAAGGACATTGTGTGTCTTTGTGTGATTAGATTAAATAAGATTTAATAGATTGTTATTACTGTTAGTGTTATGCATTTCCTTATATTCTAAGTAGAAATAAACTTTCTATGCCCAAACTTCATGCTTGCTGTTTTGAGCTAATATTTTGCCCCATATTAACAAATGATATTTAGCAGGCTGTCAGTGGCCCATGCTTAAAATCCTAGGCACGTAAAAGGCTGAAATCTGGAGGATGGCAGTGTAAGGCTGGACTGGGCAAAAAAGCTCATGAAAGAAAAAAAAATCAATAAGAAGCTAAACTGTAGGGAAGGAGGGAAAGAAGGAAGGAGGGAAAGAGGGAGGGGGAAACAACATTAACCTCAAACAAGTAATACAACTTTATCATTTTAATTGCACAGAGATAAGAAAAGAGACGTGTGTGTGTGTGTGTGTGTGTGTGTGTGTGCACGCACACATCGATGCTTGTGTGGACATGTCTGTCTTTCATGTTTGATTCTACCAATGTAACTTGCCAAAATATATAATAAAAGTACATAAATTTGAATACAAGACCAGGGAAATGTAGAGAAGTAAAGAGCTGAGAAAAATGCATGCACCAAGAAGTAGGCCAGAGATATTCCTACTCACTTACAAAGTGTAGATTTCAAACGGTTTCCTGTGTCAGAATTAAGCTCCAAATTAGCCTGGCAGAGAGAACTTCTGTGTGGCCTGACCCTGTCACTTCATCTTCTGTCTCCACCCCTGACATTCTCACACTCTCTCAGGTGACTCCCCCTTAGATATGCCAGGCACAGCCACCCTCAGGGTCCTGTGGTTACTATTGCTATAACCTCCACCATTGCTGTCCAAATATACTGCCTTGCCAGAGATCACTCTCAACCACCTACCTGAAAAAGCATACTCCTGCCCATCATTCTCCTTACTGCACATCTTTGTCTGTTTGCTGCTGCTATATCAAAATGCCTGAGACTGGGAACTTGATAAAGGAAGAAGTTTATTTCTTGTCGTTCTAGAGTTTAGGAAAGTCCAGGTCATGGCTTGCTTTCTCCATCATGCCATTCTAGAGAGCATCATATCAGGAGCAAAATCAGCTTCTTCTTCATTTTTTTTCTTTGCCTTGAACTTAGGGCCTGGGTATCAGATCTCAGACTCCTGAGTAGTTAGGATTGCAGGTGGGAACCACTGGCACCCAACTTCTTCCTATTCTTTTTTTTTTTGCTAGTCCTGGGCCTTGAACTCAGGGTCTGGGCACTATCCCTGAGCTTCTTTTGTTCAAGACTAGCACTCTACCACTTGAACCACAGAGTCACTTCATCTAAGGCAAACTTCTACCACTAAGCCACATTCCCAACTCAACTCCTTCCTACTCTTATAAAGCCACTAACACCATCATGGGGGTCAGAGTTCATCTGATGTTAATTATCTCACTAAGCCTTAGCACCAAAATACATCATCACATAAATTTAGAGACTAAGTTTCCAGCCCAAGAACTTTTAGGGGACATGTTCAAGCTGTGTTTCATGTTTCTTCAGAGCACTTGATGTAATGCGTGTTATTCGCATACCTAATGTCTGTCCTATAACTGGTATGTAAACTCTGGAAGAAGGTTCTTCAGACTACCATATGCTGAGAGCAGTAGATGATTAAGATAGAGTCTCTTGTCAGAGGTGGAAAGCCAACAAAATAAATAAATAAATGTATAAATATCAACTGAGCGGACTAGGGGATGGATAGATATCTTTTCATAGGAAAATTCTTGTCTGAGCTGGGCACAGTGGCTGTAATCCCAGCTACTTGGGAGGCTGAAATCTGAGGATCATGGTTCGAAGCCAGCCCAGGCACTAAAGACTAAGACTCTTTTCTCCAGTTATTCACTAGAAAATGGGAAGTGGGGCTGTGGCTCAAGCAGTAGGCAATAGTAATTCAGCCCTTAATCATCAGATTGGCTTACTTGAACCTCTCCAAGCCAATCTGATGATTAAGGGCTGCTGAATTACTAATGTATAGACAGCATATTTAACATGGATATGCAGAACAAAGGGAGAAATAATTTCCACCCCACGTGGGATACTTTGAGTTCTCTTCATGCTGCTCAGAATGGCACAAAATTTAAAACTTTTACATTTTTTTTCACTTACAAATTTTCCCACTTAATATGTTTAGATCCATGATTGACTAAACTTTGAAATGCAGAACTATTGACACATGCCCACCTCAGTAAGAATCTCCAGTTCTACCTTTTTGTGTTTCTCTCTAGTAGGTCTATATATGTACTTCCAAATACAGCCAAAACTACTTATCTTAGTTGTCTGCACATTCCAAGTGTTTTTTAGCTAATTGCCAACTTTCTGCTAGATTGTCTAGTGACTGTGAAAATCTTCCCATGCCAGAATAAATTATTCCTAGGTTCAAAGTGTTTTGTAAGACGAACTCAGGAGAAATAAGTAAATAAAACTCAGGGCTGTGGAAAAATGTCAGGATCATGGGCC
The DNA here is from genome assembly GCF_031878675.1 of Megascapheus bottae. Classification (NCBI taxonomy): domain Eukaryota; kingdom Metazoa; phylum Chordata; class Mammalia; order Rodentia; family Geomyidae; genus Megascapheus; species Megascapheus bottae. The sequence goes on along the minus strand of NC_143530.1, from coordinate 27,693,801 downwards.
AAGGAGGGACACCCCCCCACACACACACACCCTTTCTTTTGTCAATCGTGGGACTTGAACACTGCCTGAGTACTGTCCCCGAGCTCTTTTGCTCAAGTCTAACACACTACCATTTCAAGCCACAGCTCCACCTTCAAGTTTTTGATGGTTAATTAGACATAAGAGTCTCAAAGACTTTCCTGCCCAAGCTGGCTTTGAACCATGATCTTCAGATATCAGTCTCCTGAGTAGCTAGGATTACAGGTATGAGCAGTAGTGCCTGGCTACTACTGCTATAAAGAATTGAGTATTGGCATTTGTCATGATGGATTGCTCTGACATTTAACCTAGACAAGAAAAGAATTTACATTTCTTTTCCCATGAGTGAGTGCAACATTCTAAATAACTAAATTCTAAATACCCCTGTTCACCCAAAAGACAAATCATAGTCCACAATTTTTTTAAAGTAAATAAATTTTTAATGAGACAAAGAATATACTATCTTTCCCAAACATCCAGTTTAAACCAACAATTGAAGAACTAAAAATAACTGGAAAACTTGCTTTCTCACTAAAAAAATTGAATTGCTTATAATGTTTATGCTACATATCTGAATGAGTGTATTAGTGTGTGTGTGTGTGTGTGTGTGCGTGTGTGTGCGCGCGCGCACATACACTCACATACATGTTTGAGAAGTTTATGGTTCACACTGTTTATTACACCATATATTGTACTAGAAACCAGTTCTAGTTCTGAAGACCAATCTTGGGTTCAACTACAGCTATTGTTTAAAAGCTTAGCTATTGCAGACTCCTCTGCAAGTTTTGCTTTTTGTTAATAACCTACCTTAAACTTGAGTGGACTGACATTTCATTGGATTCTGATTATACTCCTGAAACTCCACTCCAAGTTCAGCATCAGCAAATCCTGTCTCACAGTAAGTTAGAATGTTTTCTTGGCTTGCTAGTGTACAGTATTTGAAAGACAGACAATGCAAGCATAGCTGTGTTCACAACTCTCCACCCCAAAGTCCAACTGTACTGAAAGATGGTTTTGCTTAAAGACAAGCCCTCTGAGACAGCTGGTCTACTCAAGTCGGCTTTGTGGAACTGCTTTGGCCAACAGCCAAGGCTCATGGGCTGTCCACCAATCTTACACTCATAACCACACCCACGTGTAGCTTAAGCTGTCTAGTCTTCAGAGGTCTTTATGTAATTTTATACTTAGTGATAATAGCCCTTGGTGATTAATTTTGCTGCTTTGGGCCCCTTTTGGAAAGGCAGGTTTTGACATGTAGTCAGTATTTTTCAACTGAGAGAAAATGGCAATGAGGAGAGTGTTTTTAAATGAATTAGTTCCAATGATTTTAAGTCTCAAGTTAGAAGAATTATAATTCTTTCAAGAACCCAGCCTCACAATACTGCTATAGGTTTTCTTTGGAATCACTTAGAAACTAGATATTTCAAAAATACCAAAATCTATGGATGCTTAAGACCCTTCCATAAAATGGTAAATTGTTTACATAGAACTTAGGCACATCAGGGCTGGGAGTTTGGCCTAGTGGTAGAGCTATTGCCTAGCAATCACGAAGACCTGGGTTCGATTCCTTGGTACAACATACTTAGAAAAAGCCAGAAATGGTGCTGAGGCTCAAGTGGTAGAGTTCTAGCCTTGAGAAAAATCCAAGAACAGTGCTCAGGCCCTGAACTTAAGCCAAGGACTGGCAAAAAAACAAACAAACAAACAACAACAACAAAAAAAACCAACTTCAGTGCATCTTCCTGGTTTCTTTTTTCCTTTTTTTTTTTTTTTTGGCAGTACTGAGGATTGAAATCCAGGCTTTATATTTTTCTAGGGAGCTGCTCTCCCACTTTAGGTCACATTTCAAACCCCTTTTTTTTCCATTGGCTTTTTTTTCTTGGTGTGGGTCTTGAACTCAGGGCCTGTGCACTGTCCTTGAGCATCTTTGTGCTTAAGGCTAGTGCAGTACTACTTGAGCCATAGTGCCACTTCTGGGTTTTGAGTGCTTAATTAGAGATAAGAGTCTCATGGGGACTTTTCTGCCTGGCCTGACTTCAAACAGCTATCCTCAGATCTCAGCCTTCTGAATAGCTAGGATTACAGGAGTTAGACAACAGTACCCAGCTGCATTGGCTATTTTTGAAGTAGGGTCTCATTTTATGCCAATGCAAGATTGGGGAACGATTTTAAGTTTTGAATCTCAATTTTTAGTGCCACATTGTCTTGGAAATGTTTGAAAATATTAATTTCTGGCCATTTTGCTATTACACAAAAGAATGTGGAGGATCAAGAGGACAGAAGGCAAATGTCCTCACATTAGCACTTCCCTCTGCTTTCACTCTGATTCAAGGGGACAGTGTTCTCCCTTTGACATAAGAGATTCTGGAAAAGTCTTTTGTTTGAAAATGCTGACCACTCCTTAACTTGTAGAATTGGGTGTACGGGGACCAAGTGGTGGGGCTTGAACTCTGGCCTAGGCGCTGTCTCTGAGCTCTTCAGCTCAAGGCTAGTGCTCTATGCCAGAGCATTACTTCTGGTTTTCTATAGGTTACCTGGCAATAAGAGTCTCATGGACTTTTATACCCAGGTTGATTTTGAACTGTGATCTTCAGATCTGAGCCTCCTGAATAGCTAGGATTTTTTCTAAAGCCACTTGAGCCACAGCTCCACATCTGCTTTCTAGCTGCCAAGGCTATCTTTGAACTATGATCCTCAGATCTCAACTCCTGAGTAGCTAGGATTATAGGAGTGAAGCACTGATGCCCTGTTCTATGAATTTTTATGTTTGATTTGGCCTCAAACCTCAACTCACCTCAAAACTCCACATCTCTACCTACAAAGCTTAAGACATCTAAACTGTTTGAAGGAATGGGGTGGGGGAAAGGATTGCAAAGGAAAAGGGAGAATGATGCTTAAGATGTACTGTATTCATAAACTCAGATATATTAATGGTATCCCCTTTGAGCAACTATTTAAAGATAATAAAAATTAATAGAAAAGGACATCTCACCCACCTCCTCCAGAATGCTTTAAACCATCTCTAGGTGACTAGTAGTGTGTAAATAATTGTTGTATTGTTTAGTTGTTTGGGGTTTTTGTTTTAAGTATTTTTGATCCTTGCTTGGTTGCCTCCTGGACATATAGCATGTACATGGAAGATCCAAAAAGAGTTTGTTTCGAAAAGGGTTTGGGATAGTTTCCTGAAAGTGAATAAAATTAATGGGTTAGGGATATTGGATTGAAACCAAGTACATATGATTGATTTTATTTTCTATTTCTGAAGCTATTTTAGTCACGTTACAAAACATGAGGAAGCAAAATAACCTTCCTTCAAATTGAGTCACACACAAATCGAGTCACACGCAAGACACTAGGCCTACTGATATTCTTTAGGATGTTTTTCACGCGATTTAACAATTTCAGATGAACACAGAAACAGAAACCTTCAAATTAAGCCAATGAGTGGAATCCCAAAGCCATTCTTTGGCCTTCTGCCACCCCAGGGATACTGTATCTCTTAGCTGGCTATTTCCTTCCCATAGTCCTAGTTCTTCAAGTTGAGGAGTGGTCAGCATTTTTAAACAAAAGACTTTTCCAGTATCTCTTATGTCAAAGGGAGAACACTGTCCCCTTGAATCAGAGGGAAAGTAGAGGGAAGTGCTAGTGTGAGGACATTTGCCTTCTGTCCTCTTGACCCAAGATTTAGTGGTCCTCCACATTCTTTTGTGTAATAGCAAAATGGCCAGAAATGAATACTTTCAAACATTTCCATGACAATGTGGCACTAACAGTCCATGTCCCAAGGAAATGGAACTCCTGAATGCCACTGCAATTTCATTGGAAAAATTGAGAAACACACATTTCCATTTCTAGATTATAAATTGAGTTTCAAAACTTAGAATCTTTTTCCAATCGGGCATGTATTTTTACTATTTTTACATATGCAAATATTTTTATTTTTCTTTTCTTTTTCTTGGCCAGTCCTAGGCTTGAGCTCAGGGCCTGAGCACTGTCCTTGGACTTTCTCAAGTCTAGTGCTCTACCACAGCACCACTTCTGGCTTTTTCTATGTATGTGGTAACAAGGAATTGAATCTGGGTCTTCATGCATGCTAGGCAAGCACTCTACTGCTAGGCCAAACTCACAGCTCCAATATTTTCAGTTTTGAATGAAACTTTTCTTAAAAATATATTTATCCAGAGCCAGATGTGGGGGCTCATGCCATTAATCCCTCTATTCAGATGTTTGAGGGTGGCCTGAATATAGCAGATCTTGTCTCAAAAAATAAAAAAGAAAGAAAAAGAAAGATATGCCTACACATATAGTCATCTAGTATTCTCCTTGCAAAAGTTCCTTTTTATGCGCATTTCTCCAGCCTTTGTCATTTATTACTTCATTCAATCATTCATCTAACAGATTTTTTGTTATCCCTTGATTTTATTTATATCAAGTGGTGCATCACCCATATGAGTGGAGAATTCTTGGGGATCTCTGTGTGCTTTTAAATTAAAGATAAACAATCACTCTGTGCCTTTTAAAGAATTACTTACTTATGTTTAAGTAGTTGTACAGAGGGATTTCATTTCAACATGTCAGTTTATGAGTACAATGCATCTTCTCAATGTCACTCCTTTCACTCTGAGCCTTGAGACAAAAGTAGGTTGTCAGAATTATTATCTTATAAACATTTAGATCTGCTAGCTGCTACAGTTTGTATCTGGAATGTTTCCCAAGTGACTCGAGTGCTAAAGGCTTAGTCATCAGCTTGGCACGACTGACAGGTGGTAGAACTCGAAGAGGGCCTAGAAGGAGGGCTTCATTTCATGTGAATTATACCCCCAAAGAGGACGTGTGGAGCCTTGATGCCTTTCTCCTTTCCTCCCTTCTTTCCTTTTCCATTCTAACAACAAGTGAGCAGTTTTGCCCTTCCATAGGCTTCCATCGTGGTGAGCTGCATCTCCAGAGAACTCAAAGTAATGCTGCCGATTGTTTCATCGTGCCTTCAGACCATCAAAGCTGTGAGCCAGAAGAAGCCTTTCATAAGTTACCTCAGACATTTGTCATGATTCTGTGCTAAGTCTTAGCTTAACCGATCATGCATTACTCAGCTCTCAGGGACTGCAAGCAAGGAAAGATGATCCTTCTAGAAGCAGATCATCTGGTGCTTTGGTAAGGTGTTGTATCAATTTTTAATTCCACTGTGGTTTTATTTTTCCACGTAGGAGAGACTGCAACAGCCATCATGTCCCTGACTATAATCAAACTGATCTCTGTAGAAGATTGCTTAATGTGTGCTAAGTGATCATACTGCCTATACTTTGTGTCAAGATCTACATGGAAAATAAAGTTTGGGGTTCTCTCTACTCTCCTAGATCTTTTCTTAGGGTCATTTTGTTCAGTTTTGCTAGTATGAAGCTGAAATCAGAGCCTCATGCTCACTTGGCTTGCTTGTTCATGGCTGGTTCTCTACCACTTGAATCATACCTCCAGCCTGGACTTTTGCTCAGTAACTGGAAATGAATCAGTAAAAATGTATTTTTCAGATTTTTCTGCCTGAGCTGGCTTGGAAGTATAATCTTCCAGATCTTAGCCTCATAAGTAGTTAGAATTACAGACATGAGTTCAAGCACCCAGCTATTTCTATAGTTTTTACTTGCTTGCTTGCTTGCGCTTTGCTGTTTTGGTGCTGGAACTTGAACCAAGGACCCCATACACATGTCCCACATGTTCTACTACTAAGGTATTCCATCGTCTAGACCATTTCTTTTCTGACCCAATTTTCTCACCAATTTTAAGGGATACTTTCTCCATAGTGATGAGCCCACTTACAGTTTGAATTCGCCATTGGAGGTGCACTCATTACAAACCTTTTCTACTACATTAAAAATGACACACTAGCTAGGCATCAGTGACTCATTCCTGTAATCCTAGCAATTCAGAAGGCTGATATCTGAGGATCATAGTTAAAAGGCAGTCCAGGCAGAAAAATCTGTGAGAATCCTAACTCCAATTAATCACCGAAAAGCCAGAAATGGAGCTATGGCTCAAGTGATAGAGCACTAGACTTAAGGGGAAAAAAAATAAAAGCAATAGCTCAAGGACAAGCCAAGTGCCAGTGGCTGGTGCCTATAATCCTAGCCACTCAGGAGGCCGAGATCTAAGAATTGTGGTTCAAGGCCAGTCCAATCAGGGAAGTCCATGAGACTCTTATCTCTAATTAATCACAAGCAAACCTAAAGTGGAGCTGTGGCTCAAAGTGATTGAGTGCTAGTCTTAAGCTGAAAAGCTCAGGGAAAGTGCCCAGGCCCTGAGCTGAAGCCCCACAAGGGAAAGAAGAAGAAATAACAACCCAAACAACAAACACTTGGGGACAATGTCCAGGCCCTGAGTTGAGGCCCCAGTACATAAAATAAATAAATAAACAGATGCATAAAATTTATCATAACAGCAGACTTCTTATGTCCTTCTTATAAAAGCTACTTCCACAATCCTTTTCCTGGGGTTTAATCAGTCTATACATTAGGAGAAAACAACAACCACAAATACACAGCTAGAGTACCTGTGGACAAATCACATCATGAACAGGAACATGCCAAACTTCCAATTTTGTGCCTCTGATACAAACAATGATTATTCTATATCATGCTTCAGCAGTCTGATTCTGCTAAAATATACTAATAATTTTAAGCCTTTAAGAGCATTGTGTCTGGTAGGAAGGTTGGTGATAAGAAAACACAATCAACCGGAACAATAGATTGACAGAAGGCAAGCCTAACCACAAGGGATAAAAAAGGAAATAATCATTTGATTCTTTTTCCTGATGTTCACAGGACTGTGGCAGCTCCATTGCATACAGGCTGAGTTGAGCCCAGGCTTTCAGCAACAGGGTGGGGGATGGCAGTGGGGTGGCATCGCTTACATGTGTCTTCCCTGAGACAACACCATTCTGCATCTGCACAGCCTGCCTGACCAAAGAGGAGGTGGGGGGTGTGGAGGTGTCCTGGAAGAAGGGCAATTCTAAACCAGCCACATCTTTTCTTGAAAGGATAGAGAAGCCTTAAAAACAATTTCTGTTTTATAACTTTCCTAACTAATACATACCAGCTGTATTTGCATAACGTCTCCTTGGTGGCACTGGGCATCCATCCACAGCTTCCTGGAGTGTATAGGAGGGCACTTGAATATGTAATTTGTTCTGTGTGATGCCTGTGAGTTGAGCCTCTAATCTCATTACCAGCTCCCATACTTCCAGTGAGTTTATTCTGCTGTGTTTAGAACTATATTTTCACTTGTCAGCCAAGCTAACAATGATATTTTTTCTTGCTGAGAGATGTTGAATAAGAGAATGCTTTTGATGGGAATGAAATTAAAGATCCTAACATGCGCAGACCCTCATTTCCCACATCCTCCATCTCCTTTACCCAGCAACATTCTCTACTCTATAGTGGTTGGCATTGTAAAGCTCCTGTTTTCTAGAACACTCATTGCCACCCAAAAACTTGTAGAGATTACATTGAAAACAACATTGAGCTGGGAACTGGCTCATCATGTATGTAATCCTGAGATCTGAGGATCATGGTTCACAGCTAGCCTGAGAAGAAAAATCTATGAGACTCAACAAGCCCGAAGTAGAGCTGGAGCTCAAGTGGTAGTGTCAAGCTCAATCGAACAAAGCCAAGTGAGAGCACAAGGCACCGAATTCAAGCCCGAAATACTGGCATCAAAAAAGTAAACAAAAAACCCTCAACAACAACATCAATACACACACACACACACACACACACACACACACACACAACCCCAAAAACCCTTCCAAGCACTGATAAATCCCATTTTCCAGATGTTCTAATTTGATCATGCCAAGGACGCAATCATTTCTGGGCTTGGGGAGAATGTTTAATTATGGCAGGCATAGCATGGCAGGAGGTCCTAGGCTGGTTCTATCACTGATGGTAAGATATAGTTACAGAATTGCATACATGTACTTATAATTATATTTACAAAATATGTAGGTCAAAGACAGGGCCTAAACAATTCTTCAAAGCTATTCACAGTTATCTGTGTAGATTCTCTTCACTGCTCTGAGTCTAGACACTTTGCCTGGATCATTTCTGTTGCTGCAATCCTAGGATGTTTTTGCCATCCCCAGTGACCAGGTCTGCCCTACCCCATTTCCTTTCTCTCTTCTCTTCCTCCCTCCCTCCCTCCTTCCTTCCTTTCTTCTTCCTCTTCCTAACTTTATCTCTTTTTTCTCTTTTTTATTCAATTTCTTGCTTGCTTGCTTGCTCTCTTGGTGTCTGTGTGTGTGTGTGTGTGTGTGTGTGTGTGTGTGTGTGTGTGTGTGTATGTGTGTGTGTGCCACCAGTACTGGGACTTGAATTTAGGGACTGGCTTGCTAAGCTTTTTCACTCAAGGCTGACACTTTAGCATTCAAGTTACCCCTTTATTTCTGGCTTCTGGTTAGTTAATTGGAAATGACTGTCTCTTGCATTTGTCTGCCCCAGCTGGCTTCGAAACTCAACTCTCATATTTCAGTCTCCTGGGTAGTTAGGATTACAAGTATGAGCCAATGATGCCTAGCTTCCTGCATCTTTGATTTTTGCCTAATCCTTGATCTTTCTTTCCTGGTTCTTTTCTCTTCCTGGGCTTGGCTTCCCTGGATGATAAACAGCCTAGCTCTGACCTAAAGAAGCCTAGCATGCTTCTTAACTAACAAACCTGCTTTTCTGGCTTCTTGTTGCCTCAGGGACTTGCTTTCTGACAAGACAGGCGTTTCCACATTGAGTTCCTCTTTGTAATCACCTGGGGGTACTAAGGCAAAGAGTCTGTCCAGCATCCCTCTTTGGAGATGCCCTGGGACTAGCTAAGAACCAGAACTCTGTGAACAATCTTTCTATGTGATGCTGGTGGATAGCCAAGTCCTGTGACTCAGTGGTTTGAGTGTATGCCCCTCGATGGATAGAAGCCCGGTCCTCAGTGTGCAACAGGAAGGTGGTGGGCTTTTAGAGATGAGGACTAGTACAGGGCGATTATTCCGAATCCTACTGACGGAAGGGATTGATGCTAGGTTCCTGGTGACAGTTTCCATGAGGGCATTTTGTTATAGAAGCAGAATAACAATATGCCAAGTTAGAGAAAAGATATTATTTTCCACCCACATACCTCTTTTGTGTGTGTGTGTGCCAGTTCTAGTGCTTAGGCACTATTTGTAAACTTCCTACTCAAAGCTACCACTTGAGCCACAGCTCTCTTTCTGGCTTTTATCTAGACATAAGAGTTTCATAAACTTTCCTGCCTGGTCTAGCTTCAAATCACAATCATCAGATTGCAGCTTTGAAAACACACACAAAACCTAAACCTGATTCCACACCACTGATCCTGAATCCTTGGTGGACACTGAGCTCCTATCAGATCTAGTGAGCAGCTCAGGATGAAACCAAGCTATCGCCAAAGGGATGAATTCCAGGCATCCTGACAAGCTTAAGAGGAAAAGACATTATGGGGACATTTGGGCCTTCTGGAACTGGATTCTGGGTTATCCCTAGCTAGCCCTAGCCTTGATGCTCATGGTATTGTGGATTGGTATAAGGAAGTCACACATCAGCCACGCGTAATGGATTGTGCCATTACTTTCAACAGATATTGGTAAATGCAGGCTCATGCACTGCCATTCTTGATGGGTCTTCTCTTTCAAGTCCTCCTGGAAAGCACTTCCAGATCCTGGCTCATTGTACAGTGGATTGAGCTGACTCCCATCCAAGTCTTTGAGCACTGCCAACATCATAACCCTCCTGTGTGCTCTCAGTGGAGAAGTTGTGACCCTTGTCTCCAAAGAACTTCAGTACCCAACTGGGACATCGTGGAGTACGACCACTTACTGCCAATAGCTAGTAAGCATTGAAATCCTTCAGTAACCCACTGTATCGCTAGTCTAAGAGTTATTAGGGAAGAAATCCCATATTCCAATGATTATATACATTTTATATACACATTTTTAGTATATTCCATATATCCATGTCTACAGAACAGTTAAATGTAAGCAAGCAATACCTCACTGAAATAATCTCTTAATTGCAAGTAATAGTGCATTTCGAACAGTCCTTAAGTAGTGTACCACCTTTGAAGCAGGGGACTGGTGGAAGTCAGGCTGGAGTTCACTGTGATAGGCTCTGTATGCATGGGTATTGAAAAGTACAATTCTGAATATCATGATGAGCTGCACTGTGTGTGTGTGTGTGTGTGTGTTGAGCTGTGTGTTAGGTGTGTTAGGGATATGTGTGCACACACTTCTTTGTTGGGAGTGGGTGCAAAAGGAACAGACCCATTCTGGGGATGCCTGGTGTCACCTGGGCAGTCTTTGGTTAGGATAGGAGAGCTGGGAGTAACTGTGGTCTTGGTAGTGCTGGTGAGAGAGCTGGGAGAGGGAATGTGGCCAAGAAGCTGGTGTCAGGCAGATTGGACTCTCACCAGATATGATACGTTGGAGAGGGTCTGAGTGACCCCTGCCCTGAGATTTCTTAGCAGGATGGTACCTGTAACCCATGCATCAAACCGTAGAGTAGCGAGCTTGGGAGGGAACAGATAGAGAAGCCAGTCTTTCAATTCAGGAGTTTGAGGCATTGAACATTTTTGTTCAAAGGAACTTGAAATCCAATTATTCATTCTGTTTATTTACTCTAAATTTTATTCTTCTGTGTAACTCTGTATTGGGGCTTGAACTCATTGCTCTTGCTTGATCTTTTCACTCTAGTTCTGGCCTTTTGCTGGTTAATTAGACATAAGAATCTTATGGACTTTTCTGCATGGGCTGGCTTCAAGCAGTGATCCTCAGATCTCAGCCTCCTGAGACAGCTAGGACTACATTATTGAGCCACCAAGCAGTGCCTGTCCTGTTTATTTTAAATATTCATTAAAATATTAACTAGGGGAGAGGAATAGGAGAAAGCAATGGCTTCTCATGAGTCTAGTGGTACCTTGTGAGGGCAAAGATGAGGCATCCTCTAATGGAATTCCATGTCCCAAGGCTGCTTGGCTCATGGCACAGTATACTGAGGAGAGCCTTTTATGTCAGCTCTTTTCTGCTCCAAATCAATCAATCCAGAAATGACAACTGGAAGCCACGGCAGAAATAGTTTCCGACAACCACAGCACCCTCCTTCCCCACCACTGAGGGCTAATCAAGAAAGCTTCTTCTCTCCTGTGGGTTTTCTCCCCCATCACTAACATGTAATCTTCCTGCAACAGCTTGAAGTCTCTTCCAGGAAAATAAAATGCGATGGAATCAGCAAAGATGGGTCACGGCATGCATGGCTAAGTGTGTGCGAAGGTGTAAGCTCTTTCACAGAGGCCTCCAGCTTGGCATGGAAATGCAGCCTCTTCTTCACCAGAAGCATCATGTGTTTAAGTTAAACTGCTTTTGCTGGCAATAGAGTAATTTCAGCTTTCATCCCTGACTCATAACTGAAGCCCCTGTCTACTTCCAAGACCACACTCACATTAATTTGAGTGTGCCTGTATGAATGTCTGTGTGCATGTGTGTGTGTGACTGGGTGTGTGTGCCAGTGCTATAATGCCCAATATTACTATTTGTGTGAAAAATCAAAACATGTATACTCACAGTGTGTATGCACACATGTGTGCATGTGTGTATATGTCTGTGTATCTCTGTATATATTGTAGTCTATTCCTTTTTCATCCCAAGGTACATTATTTCTCAGACTTTCCATAGTTTTCCTGCCAAAGTTGCTGAGCTTTGAAAAATCAATAAAAGCTACAGTAGCCCCTAGTGTGTAAATGTAACAACAAAGCCCTGCTTATATAATGAATATAAGCTAATGAAGAAATAGTTTGCAGGGTCCGGATGACTCATGCTTGTAACCCCAGCTACTCAAGAGGTTGAAATCTGAGAATCAAAGTGTCAAGCTAGCCTGGGTAGAAAAAGTCCCTGAGACTCTTATCTCTAATTAACCTACAAAAAGCCAGAAGTGGAGGTGTGGCTCAAATAGTAGAGCACTAGTCTTGAGCAAAAAAGCCAAGTGAGAATGTAAGGCCCTGATTCAAGCCCTAGTACCAGCCCAGGAAAGAAAAAGGCCCAGGGATGTATCTTGAGGTCCTTGGGTGCAGCATGCATGGTTCACTAGACTAGGTGGCTACTCCTCCCTCCACAGTTTCCCATGTGGCTACCATTTACAAATTAACACAAAAGGCACTATCACAGTATCTGACAAATTGCACTGACTCATGTCCTAATTAATCCTGTAAAGATTTTACTGTTCTCTGCTTCAAAACAGGTAACTGTTTAAACCAGCCAGGAGGCACCAGTGTTGCATTTGAGCATAAATAATCATGGTCTCCCCTTGCCCCCACTCCTTGTTGGACAGCTACATAGCCCATTTCTGAGAGCTGCTCAGTGGAGACGGTGGTCTGCTTCTTGGCTAGCAGACTCCTTCCAGTGCATGTTTGCTCTGATTCCAGGCCATGCTTGTCAGAGCCTTCCTGGGAGGTTGGACGGAGAGCTTTTCCAAGACTGTGTCTTCCCAATTGTCTCAGAGCCAAGAGTGCTCTGTGCCTGGGAGCCTGGCACCCACCGCCCACCACTGTGTTCATATAGCCAGGGCTGTGTTCTGCGCCCCATGGAAGCCCTAGAAACCCAGCTGCAGGCTGGGTCTGCATGGCTGTGAAAGCTTCTGGAATTAGGTCTTGTGCATGCTCAGTCAGTGCCCTTTCACGATACCCTCCTCTTCTGAATGACTTTCCCTGAAAGAGTCACACAGTGATACTTCATCACGAAATGCAATCAGATGCTGCATAGTAATGTTCTGGGCCAAAACCAGGTCACATCTAAGATGCCAGAAGGCTAAAATGGAGCTGAAAAATTACCATCATCTAATGACTGTAGACTTCGTAAGATCAAAACACAGCTTACCAGGATGTTTTCTTCACATGTCTGTGATGACACTGGTACAAACACACCTATCTCACTGCCTATTATAAATGTCCAGTACATACAATTATCTCTGCTGCAGAACACTTGATAATGATAACCAGCTATATACACTCTGATTTATGTGTTTATTGTATTGTATGTTTGTTATAATACAGTATACCATCCTTTCCATCTATAGACAAAGTTGACTGTGAGCAGCCTGCTGTGTGATCAGCTTGAGCAGCCTTACCCATCTTGTGTTTATCAAATGTCTCTGGAGGTCAGGTGACAGCAGGTAGGTCTGTGAAAGATACTCTAGGAGGCTCACACAACACACAAATCATCTCTTGTCACCATTCCCAGAGAATGTACACACTGCTAAATGGCACATGGCCATAATAGCCCTGAAGCTCAGGCACAAAAACATCAAGAAGGACCATTTTCTGCGGTGCCAGGGAGAACTGCCCAAATCTGTCTCCTGTGGGGGATCATAGAGGACCTATAGGCCCAGGCAGCCATCTTACTACTTTCTGTCTCTGTGAATCTGTCTTCTCCAGGAATCTGATGAATGCACAGCCTTTGTTCTTTAGTGTCAGGCTTGTTGCCAAGGAAGATGTTTTCAGCCATGTTGTAGCATGTGTCAAAGTCCCCCTTCCTTTTTTAGAGGTGAGCAATGTTCCATTGTGTAAATGGATGCACTGTGTAAATTCCACATTTAGCTCACCCAGTCACCTGTAAGTGGACATTGGGTACCTCCATGTTGTGGCTGTTATGAATAATACTGAAATGGTGTACAAATATCTATTCAAGTCCCTGTTCTCAATTTTTTTCTGAGTATATATAAAAAGTAAGATTACTGGATGGTATATTCATTCTGTTTTCAATTTATTTTTCACTGTAGCTGCACTATTTTATATTCCTATCAACACTGCACAAGGTGGCAATTTTTTTTCACATCCTCAACAACATTAAGTTTTTGTGTGTGCTAGTACTGAGAATTAAACTCAAGGCCTGGATGTTTATTCCTGAGCTTTATTGTTCAAAACTAGCATTCTACCACTTGTATCATAGCTCTGCTTCTGGCTTTTGGAGGTAATAGTCTCATAGGCCTTCCTGCCTGGATTGGCTGCCAGGGCAGTCTTCAGATCTCAGCCTCCTAACTAGCTATACTTAATAGGTGTGAGCCACCAGCACCCAGCAATATTATTATTTTTATGGTCACTGTCTTAATAGGTATAAGGTAGTATTCCTACATAGATTTGATTTATAGTTTCCTAATGATTATTGTAAAGATCTGTAAAAGCTCTTGCATTAATTTTGTTTGTTTCATTGTGTTTGTGTGTTTGTTTCATTGTGGTGGTGGAGATCAAATCCAGGAGCACATGTTCTGAAGCACATGGCCCACCACTAGCCATGACCCCAGGCTTCTCCCATTTTATTTATTTATTTATTACCTTTTTTGCCTGTCCTGGGGCTTGAACTCAGGGCCTGAGCACTGTCCTTGGACTTTTTTCAAGCTAACATTTTAACCACTTGAGTCACAGCACCACTTTTGGCTTTTTCTGTGGGAATGTGGTACTGGGGAATTGAACCCAGGGTTTCGTGTATGGAAGGCAAGCACTCTACCACTAAGTCATGCCCCCGGCGCCCATTTTATTAATTTATAAATTCATGGGAATGTTTTCAGGGTAGCAGGAAGAACAGTTTAGAGTCAATAGGTGCTAATGTATAACAAAACTTACATAGGCTGTGATGCCTCCCTGAACCCTACAGCAAGCATTGTGGTAGAGAATTGGAACTTTGACTTGTTCTTAATGGAAGAATAATCATCATATGTTCTTGATCATGGTGGGTACTGGGTAATTAGAAGGCTGAGATAGAGGGGCACTTGCTATAGGAAGAGCAGCTCAGGAGGCCATTGAAATCAGATAAGCAGTGAGTGAAGGCTGCCTAGATCTCAGCACTCCCAAAGTAGACCCTGAAACATGGATTCCTGTAAATAATTATTTACTGAGTCTCATGAAGACCATGAAAGAAAATGGAACCAGGGTGGGGAAGGAGGAGGTCTCTCGACGCTGCAAATTTCACCAAGTACTAGTGGTACATATCTGTAATTCCAGAATGTAGGAGGCTGAGACAAGAGGATCACTATTTTGAGGCCAAACTGGGCCACATAATGAAACACTGTTCAGCCCTACTCTGTGGGAAGCCACACAGCACAGAATGTGCTGAGGATCTGAACTCAAGGCTGAGGAGCTGGGCTTTCTCAGAATAGTCCAGCATGAAGAGTTCTGTGTAGAACGGAGCTCTGCCACTGTTGTGCGGGCCCGCATGAGGCAGAAGACTGGGGTGTTATGGGAAGGAGCAAGCAGAGGACTGTGTTCTGGCTTGCCTCCATCATTTCCTGAGTGAACAGTACAGTAATTCACAAACAGTAGACACTTCTTTGTCTAATGGTCCTGGGAAGGAAGTTCAAGATCAAGGGGCTATATTTTGTTGGCTTCTAGTGAGGACCTTGTGCAGTTTCAACTCATGGCAGAGGGCAGAACACAGTATGAGAGACCAAGCTAGCCAGAGAAATCTCTCTTATATGACAAAGTCCCTCATTTAACCTGCCTGCTACTCAGAGCAAGAGAAGAGTGAGATGATACAAAGTACAGGGGCCCTGCCAGGGTGGGAAGATACTGAGGGCACCACTCTTACGACAGAAACTAAAAGAGAAAATCAAAACAATTTTTCAGGGTCTGGGAGTTTGGCCTAGTGGTTCAGTGTTTGCCTAGCATGCACAAAGACTGGGTTTGATTCCTCGGTACCCCATACATAGAAAAAGCCAGAAGTGGTGCTGTGGCTAAAGTGGTAGAGCTCTAGCCTTGATGGAAAGCCCAAGGACAGTGTTCAGGCCCTGAGTCCAAACCTCACGACTGGCAAAAAAAAAAAAAGGAAAAAAAAGATTCTTTCTGTTTTGGTATATGCTGATGTTTTGGGCTTGGGGACCTGGAGGCCAGACTGGACACATGAAAGGGGGTGCAGGTTGTGATCTGGGAGGAGCATTAGTCCCCTAAGTGCAGTACAATTCGAGCCACAGGAATGCAGAGGGGACCCTGCCTAGTAAGTGTTGACAATCCTCAAGCCTTTGCCCTTGAATCTTGTCCAGTGTCTAAATGTCCTACATGCATAGTCTGACTTCATCTCTGAAAGTGACTTGTTGTTGTTATCTAACTCTTCAGGTGAGACCATGAAGGCATAAGGATCAAGGTCACTCTACAAATAGGAAAGTAAGACACGTGTGAATTTCCAGTCTTAATAATGCTCTCGAATGACAGTTGTTTAGGAAGTATAGTCCTATGGTGATTATCACAGGAGCCTTGCTCTGGTTGGTTAGTTGTGCCTCCTGGGGTATTGTGGTGATATGAGATAATAACCTAAGGGTTATGCAGCGGCATCTGTATCCTGACCAAACCAAAGGGTTGTGGTGTAGATGGTTTATGCAGAGTAGTCCTAGCATGTGCCCATTGTCCCACCATAAACATCTATGACTGTGGTCCCTTCTTTAATTCTGGTAAGGCTTATCATGCTAGCTACTTTCAGAGGGCCACAGCTTTCCTGTCAGAGCCTCCGAGCCACTGACATCACCAGATTTAGAAAATAGCAGACCAGGTAAGTCCCTCAATGTGAAAATACCTATAACCCTTACTTGGGACTAATTATGTGAATACAGTCAGTGCACAAAGCCAGCTACAACAAATACTGGACAAATTCATGGAGGTGGCTTTATGCTGGAACGAGCTTCCTTAGAGTCTTCATCATCGGATTGTTGAGGCCCAGCGTTCCATGAGAGTTGGAGAAGGAACACAAATGAGGAAGACCTTGGGCTGATAAAGGAACTGAAAATCTTAAAGCAGATGGATGGACCATGTCTTCTCTTTGCACGGTTCCATAGCTGTTTCTGCCTTTGTTGTTGTGTGATGCTGGGGAGTGTACCCTGGGTCTCACATGAAGCAAGCATGAGCCCTCCCACTGAGTTACTTCTCCCTCCCTGAATGACTGATTTTAAGATATGGGACACACCTCAATTGATGAGTGGGTCAATAAGATGTGGTATTTATACACAATGGAATTCTATGCTGCTGTCAGAAAGAATGACATCGCCCCATTTGTAAGGAAATGGAAAGTCTTAGAAAAAAATCACATTAAGTGAAGTAAGCCAGACTCAAAGGAACATAGGCTCAATGGTTTCCCTCATCTGTCATAATCAGTAGAAACCTTGGCCTCTCCGAGCAGAGATTTACAACAGAACAAAATCTAGAGACATAAGGCCATATAGTATGACACTAAATGATAGGACCTCCAGGATATAGAAACAAAAAGCCATATAATGAGTGATTGTTGTCCTTAATGTACTATGTTATCTTTCATCTCTTTTGCTGTCCCTTGGTTATCTCATATTGTTATAGTATTTCACCTGGTTATCTGATATATTGTACATATGCTTATTTGGTTATTTGAAATTGGATAGGGAAGGAAGGAAAACAAGATGAGGGGCGGGGGTGGGGAGAGGGAAATGGGGACCAAGACATGAGAAAGGTTATCAATGTTTGTGAAGTAATGCACCTTCTGTCTGGTGAATATAATGGAACCCTTCTATTAATTACAATAAAAATATATGAAAAAAGAGATATGGGACACAGACTCTGGGTTTGAAGGAACAAACAGAGGCTCTTGATTAAAATCCCATCTACACTTCTCAAAGAGTTCATTTTTTAGTAGACAGTTGAGTGTCACTACTGTGTCATGTGATCTTCCTTCACAGACAGAGGTTCTGCACAAATTGCATTCTATTTTCCAATACACTTTAAAGTTTCAAGGATGCATCGCCTTTGGTGGTCTCCCCAATGGCTGCAGCATGTGCTGCAGTATGCCGCAGGCCTCCCTACAACCTCCTTCCCCAGGAAATCTTAGAAGGAATCCATCTGGTTTTCCGCATCTTTATGTTTGCTCTTTCCATAAATAAGTCCTGTGATGCAATTAAGGGTTAGGCTTCCTCACAGTGTGATTCATCCTGACTTCACAGCCATCCCGTCTTCCTGGTTTGATGACATCTAAGTATTTCCATGTTTTCCTGGAGCGAAGTCACAGTGTCTGAATTTGTGCTTGTGCGTGGCTGAGCCTAGATCTCAGGACTCTGTGTCTTCCTTGAACAAGCTGTAGAGGACAAATCAAAACTGGCTCAAGAGTACATCAATTGGTAGCTTCTCTTCTTAGAAAAGGTCTCAAACACATCTACCTAAGGTTAGGGTTATGAACAGGAGGTATAAACTGACGAACATACCTCTTGTAACATCTCAGCCAGGGATGTTGAATGCATTATTCTCTCTGATAGGCAGATTTTTACAATTTAATTGGTATTAGGCTTGTGCCAGTGAGCATCTCTACACTGTGTGTGTGTGTGTGTGTGTGTGTGTGTGTGCGCGTGTGCGTGCGCACACTACTACTAGGACTTGAACTCAGGGTATCGTGCTCTTCCTTAGCTAATTCACTCAAGGCTAATAATCTACCACTTGAGCCATGCCTCCATTTTCAGTATTTTGGTGGTTAATTGTAGGTAAGAATCTCATATTTGTCTGTAAAGATTGCTTTTGGACTGTGAACCTTATATCTCAGCCACTCGAATAGCTAGGATTATAGGTATGAGCCACTGATACCTAGCTGATAAGTGCATTTTTCTGACTTTTCTCTAGATGACCTTAAGTGGGAATTTGAAATAACTTACTCCAGAGCCATTTCATGTGACTTGAACCTGCGTTGGGAAATCATGTTGTGAAGAAACTATATTCCCTTGCAAATCCATTTTTTTTCCAAAATGAAAGCATTTTATCAAATAATACCAGACTTAGACAAAGGAAACTTTTTTCTGAGTTCCAGTAGATGAGCTGTACAGATAGTGTGGTAAAGACAGTAGTCTAGTGTTGAATTCCATCCCTTTGTAGCTGGTTTGGTTTCAGTGTGGCTCACAGCCATTTACTCCTCTGCAGGATAGGCTAGCTTGGGAGCTTTGATAAAGGACTCTGGGAAAAAGCAATCTTTGTATAACCCACAATTCCCATACAGGCTGTACCCAAAGTAAGTCTTGGCAACCCGCTGACTGCATCTCATACTGCAGAGGCTGAGCGCTATTTCCTCTAAGTTAAATCAGTAAGACATTTCACATGCCTGGAATTATTACCCCTAGATCACCTTAATGGCAAAGGGTGAGTGGAGTCAGTGCTGGTATAGTGTTGAAGTTCTGCACTATGCAGCTACAGGGCAATTTTCAACAAGGAGCCAAAGTGGGAGCGATTTCAATGCACTTGTTTTATTGATTTATTTTTTTTCCCATGGACAGTGGTGGGAGGGCCCCACTTTACCGTTTTCACTTACTCAGTCATGGAAGAGTTTGTTTCATTATCTTTCTTGTTAACATCTCTAGTCCCATAGCAAATAAACTGCAGGGGTATTTCCAAGTCATGACATGGGAAAGGCTGCCCATTCCTCAAACACAGGCATTTCCAAATCGTTAGAGATCAAATGGGTTCTTTTCCAAGTCTCAATCCCAATTTTGTTTTTTCCTCCAGAAAACTATTCACTGGCAATGTATTACCATCTGCTAGCATGCCTGTGGCAGGATAATCTGAATATTTGAGCTATGAGTTCCCAAGACATGAGGTCCGGTATTGTTTGAATGCATCCTCATCTTTCATCTGTTTGAAACCTGCCTCTTTGTGATATTTACTTTTGTTTAGTTCTCGCTAAATTTGTGCCTGAAAAAATTTATAATACTTTATTTAGAAATATTTTACAAGGCACCAGTTGGAGATATGCTCAATGGTAAATGATAAAAGATTGTAAAGACCTAGGGAAGAGTATAGAGTACTACCAGCATGTGTAAAGTCCTGGATTCTATCTGCAGCACTGCAGAATTGAGTGGGGCGTAGAGAGGAACAACGAGGAGGAGGAAGATGAGGATGAGGAGAAAAAACTGTATATAAGTTAGAACAAATGGATTTCTAGTGCTAACAGAAATAAAAGTAGCCCATGCTTTATAGACTGTGGTTTAGTAAAGCACAACTCAAATGTCTGTGATCATTGTATTTCTGTATATTTCACGTGGAGAGCCAGTCCATCCAGCATCCCACGTTCTTATAACTTATTTGAATATTTTTCTTGTAAACTTAGCAATGTAGTGTAGATTTTGATTTGAATCTGCTAACTCTGCTACTTGGGAGAATCATGTGATCTTCTAAATATTTCCTTCATTTAATTTGAATGAAGATAAAATTTAACTTCTACCCTAAGCTGTGCTTAGCAAAATGCTACTAGCATGTGATAAAATGTTAAATATTGGCACACTCATAAATTTGAATGCAAAACAAAAATAACAACTCCATCAGTGAGGACTTCCAAAGGAACCTGCTCACACACACAGCCTACACTGGCGTGGTGCATAGTGGGTCTCTTATAGTACCTTTATGTGGAATTTGTAGGATTTGAGATGTAGCTATCACGAATTGCCTAAGTGATCATTGTAGGATTCAAAGATATATATGCTGGTACTGTGGCCTAAACTCAGGGTCTCAAATTTCTATGTGGCTTTTTCTGCTTAAGGTTCTTGCTCTACCACTTGAGACACATCTCCACTTTTGGCTTTTTGTGGTTGTTAATTGAATCTAAGAATCTCTCAGATTTATCTGCCCCATTGGCATCATATAGCTATCCTCAAAACTCAACCTCCTGAATAGCTAAGATTACAGGCACAAACTACTAGAAGTGGTCTCGAAGGGAAATTTTCTTTTGTGCTTTTTCATCCCCTACAGTCAAAATAACTTAGAAAACCATGTCTTGGCTTCTCAGGCCACTTCCTTCTTAATCAGAACAGGAGACTGTGGGTATATGTTGAGTTCATCACCAAAAGCTCAAGTGGCATGGTTTTCACTGTGGCTGTGGCCCTGAAATCCAGGATAGTCCCTTCTCTGCTGTGGCCAGCTGTGGCCAGGACTAATGTCATCAGATCATCTCACTTCCTTCAGCCAGTTTTTCTCTTTACGTATACATTTATGTAACTCAATGGGGAAATTTCTGCCAGAACTCCAGAGGGAAGTGATATCTATTTTTGTGTCCATGGTGTTTCTGTTTCATAGTATTTCCACTGTGAAAAAATTGAGACCATCCACCCATCTGTCCAGTTACTTATCTACAGCAACATCCAACATCCCCACTAACTAGGCACTTATTGCAGACTAAACTAGAATGTCTACATTTTTTATTCCATATAGGAGTCTCTACCCATTAGAGAATTAAAAGGCAAGAAAGTGTTTAAAGCAGACAGCAAATTTAAGGGGAAGGAAAGTAGCAAAACGGAAGGCAGCAAAGGACTCTCCTAAAGATGGGACCAAAGATGGCTCGGTGGTTTGTGTATGTGCTGCTCTGGATTTTCACTGGTTGAGTGGACACCCAGGGTATTATGGGAGGAAGTATTTTTGCAGGACCCCAAGGCACTATGGGAACAAGAAGCACATGGTGGGCATACATTATCTATCACTAACAGTTCCTTTGTCTTTCCCTCCATCTCATAGAACTTTGAGTTTCAAGGACATGACAGAGCACGTAAGCCACATGACAAGGGCCCAAATATACTTCAACCAGGACTCCTGTCACCAGCAGTCTAGCATAAGTCATGACTAAATTGTAACTCACATCTCCAAGTCCCAACATAACCCATATTTTAGACTTCTAACCCAAACTCCAGAAGTTCTATATGGCAGATCCCCACCTCCCAAATAAAGAGACATGACAACGGGCAGAGAAAAGAGATTAATTACATAGCACAGACATGTTATGGGAAATAGACTGTCAATACATATTCAGCCATCTTCAGGATACAGATATTTGCCTAAGGCTAAAGAGAAAGAATTCCAGGAAGAGCTGAGAAGGTATACATAGTTAAAACAATTCCAATTACAGTCATGCCCAAGAGGTCAGAGTTGATTTGATAGTCCATTGTCTCAGGATTGGTCAGATGGAGCCTTGTTACAAAAAATCATTCACACCTAAAAGGTCATCCAATCTCCTGTCTGCTCCATCTTTGCTTCCAACATGGCTACAAGATGACTATAAGAGAAAATGGCCCAGGACAAAGGACAGGGAAACAAACTGGAGGGTGCTAGGATGTCTACCCTTTATCCTGATTCTAGGTGATTTGTGGGCCAAAGTAAGGGATCAGGGTTTCTCAGAGAAAAAGGAAAAAAAAACCAACCCTTAAGCACCATTTACATTAATATCCAGTTTTAAGAAAATAAATGGATAAAGGTTGAATCCTTTTACTTGTTGGTTGTCACTCTGACTTTTGTCTCCATCTGAGGCAGAACAGATGAGCCGATGGGGAAATTATATTATTGTTAGTAAATACCAGTAGAATAGACTCAGAACCAGAAAGTGAACTGGAGAAAAACAGTTATGCTTCTGTCTGTCACCTCCTTTGAGATGCTAAGTTACAAAAATAGGAGACATGAAAGACCTAGCCACATATACCCTTTCTTCTGAAATAGCTAAAAAGCTGACAACTCTCCCTATCTGAAAATGGGTAGAAAAAGAAAGAATGGAAGACCCTTTTAGGAAAATGGAACTCTTACCCAGAACTATCGTGTGAGGTAATAGCAATTCTTACACGACAGGACCACATGTATTCTCCCAGCTCATCAAGTATAAAGACTAGAGATAGGAATCACCATTTTGAGTCTCTCATTCCCATTTCCTGCGTGGGGAGGAAGAAATGTCTATTTCTCCTGCATTTGCTCTGTTAGAGTAAAATACATCCTTGCTAAAACTTTCAACGGTGAGACTCTTCTGTTCATGAGACATCGCAAAATGCGTTCCATGAATGGATCTCAAGGACATGTGATTTTGTGGGGAAATTGAGAAGCTGCGGGAAGCTTTCCCCCATTCTTCAATAATATTTCCATCAGAGTGAGTTGTAGGTTTACAATAGTCTAATCCTTAAGAGCCAACTTCACTTCCAAGGTGAAATTGTTCAGACTTGCCATCCAGTATTGGCTATGAAGATCTGGGAATCTCCTGCAACTATACAAAGCTTGAAGCCATTATAGATGCCTTGGCTACAGCACAGGGAAAATGCCCAGACTTCTGGTCAATCTGTGGGAACACCTGTGAGCAGGATATATGTCCTCCTGTTACCAGGTTGGTGACTGGGTGATGCTCCATGGAGGAGATGTCCAAAATGGAGGAAGCCTCTGTCTGATACTGGAATGTTCTTGTTATTGCAGAAATGAATTTGAGGACACACTGAAGTCAGAGACTAAGAAATTTTGTTGGCAAAACAAAGCAGATGAAAGACAGAAAGCTAGCACACAATCTAGACATGAATGTAGGCGCAAGGAAAAACAGGGTGATGAGCATTTAACATCCTGTGTATTTATGATGAAAGGAAAAGTAGCAGTGGGTTGCTCAATTCTCTTTAAGGTAAGTATGCCATTTTGCTCTGACAATTGGCACATTTATTCACTCTTGTAATGCTTTTTATCAATTGGGCTCTGAAATTTTAAGATGGAAATGTTTGTTAAATTTTGGTTCTTGATGTCTGGGCACCTCTTCAAAGAAAAGCTAGATTAATAGCCCAGATGTCCTATCATAGATAAATGGATCAAAAAATAATGCATACACATAATGGAATTTTACTCATCCATTAGAAAGAAGATTATATCCTTTGCGGGAAATGAGCTAGACCTAGACCAAATCATGTTGACATAAACCAAGTGCCAAGAGACAAAAACAGTGCATGTTTTCTCTCATATGTGGAAACTAGGTGTAAAATAGAATTGGACAGGGTAACTTACATAGGACTCTAGGTATTCACATGCATATGAAAGGAGGACACTCTCAGGTGAGGAAGCCAAATATGTAACTCCTCTGAACATTTAAAGTACTATTTACCTAACTGAATTTCAGAAAATGGAAATATTGGGGTTTTTTGTTGGTAGTGGTATTATACTTTTCGTGTGTGTGTGTGTCTTTTTAGGGGGAGATAGAAATGCAGGGAGGAAGGGTAAACAAATTTAGTCATGGTAGTATATACTATGTGAAAAATGAATTATGCAATTTATGAGCAGGGATGGGAGGGGAGGAAGAAATTGGAGTAAAGTAAAGGAATGGGTGATATTTTTCAAAAGAATTGTACTCATGTACTCATTATTTGACTTATAAAATGGTAACTACTCTGTATAAAACCTTAATAATGGGCTGGGAGTTTGGCCTAGTGGTAGAGTGGTTGCCTAGCATGCACGAAGACCTGGGTTTGATTCCACGGTATCATGTACATAGAAAAAAAAAGCCAGACTTGGGCCGGGAGTTTGGCCTAGTGGTAGAGTGCTTGCCTAGCATGCACGAAGACCCGGTTCAATTCCTCGGTACCCCATATACATAGCAAAAAAAAAAAGCCAGAAGTGGTGCTGAGGCTCAAGTGGTAGAGTGCTAGCCTTGAGAAAGTCCAAGAAAAGTGCTCAAGCCCTGAGCTCAAGCCCAGGGCTGGCAAAAAAAAAAAAAAAAAAAAAAAAAAAAAGCCAGAAGTGGTGCTATGGCTCAAGTGGTAGAGTTCTGGCCTTGAGAAAAACCAAGGATAGTGCCCAGGCCTTGAGCTCAAGACTGGCAAAAAAAAAAAAAAAAAACACCTAAATAATAAAAATAACATTATGCATGCTTTTAGTAAAAATGAAAGGCTACATTTTTACCACATACCATGGCTATTGTATTGTAAGTGTTTTGTCTCCTGGAGTATTTTTAATCAACACTATGGAAAATAACTCAAGCAAGTAGTCCTTTTTCAAATGAATTAAGTTTTAAATATTTGCCTTAGTTAATTTTGTTAGCTGAAACTCCAATTCTATCAAGATAAAGAATATGTAAGCATAAAGTAGAATTGTAAGAGGTGCTGAGAAAAAGCAAGCGAGCAAATCTGCTTTTTGTAGGCTCAAGAATTAACCAAAAGTAGCATGAAAGCTTGTCTTCCTTATCTCTGCCTCTCTAGTCACACTCCAATTACTTGGGGTCAGGGAAGGACAGAACTTACCACCAATCATGGGCCTCTTCATAAGAGTTGAAACTACCCTGAGACGCAGTAGTCAGGACCACCCACCAAACAGCGACAACTTGTTCACCCTGTGCAGTGATGACAAGGGTAACAACTTCTCTGGAACCCCTTCCAAAGAAAGGACTGCAATCTGATCAACGAGGCTTAACTTGTGACCAAGTCTCTGTATGTGTCTCTCTACGTCTGCCCCCATTTCTCTGCCTGTTTATGCATAAAGTTCATGTCAGGGCCCTGGATGTACTGAAGCACTGGCTTCCTGTGGCTCTGTCCTTCACCAGGTCTGTCTGGCATATAGAGGAAAGATGCTGAATCTGGCATGGAGAACATCTGGAGTTTGGGCCTACGGAGTAAAAACTGGTTTTGCCCAGTGCCCTTGGCTCATGTCTGTCATCCTAGCTACCCAGGAGGCTGAGATCTGAAGACTGTGGTTCAAAGACAGCTCAGGCGCTCATGAGAAAGGGTATCAATGTTTGTGAAGTTATGCACCTTCTATCTGGTGAATATAATGTAACCCTTCTATTAATCACAATACAAAATATTAAAAAAAATAAGAAACCCCCTTATCACTATTTCACTTTCTAATTTCATGTCAAATGTTTTAATATTTGATATTCTTACTGAGATATTCAAAAGGTATACAAAAATCACATATGAGGAAGGTGTAAGTATTTGAAATGATTTGAGGTGAAACACAAAACTGTTTAAGAGCTATAAGTTAAAGAAAAAAAAAAGACAGCGCAGGCACAAAAGTCTAAGAGACTCTTTTCTCCAATTAACTAGTCAAAACAAATAGAGGAGATATGACTCAAGTAGTCGAGCATCAACCCTACACCAAAACAGCCAAGCCAGAGAGCAAGACTCTGAGTTCAAGTCTTAGTACTGAACCCCCAAATTTCTCCGGTTTCAAAATTTAGATTTTAGGTGGGTATTTGAATATAGAATTGGCCATTAATAAGCATTGTGACCCTGGGGAAGTTACTTAAGTTCTTTATGTATGCCTTGACTTCCTTATTTGGTAAGTGGGAACAGCAACAGCTCACTCAGACTACTGAAGCTAGTGTGAATGTACCTGAACACCTAGCGTGGTGACTGGAAGTTTGTAAGCACCCAGTAAAAGTTAGCTACTATTATTACCCATACTGACTAACTCATGAGTTTGTTGTCATTCTGAAACTTGAAAGCAATAGTGCACAGAAGTAGGTATTTGGTAAACTAAGTAATACTGTATAGTGTTACTTATTATTAGTTGTGATAATAGCTGCAGTTATGATGATTGTTTACTATTAATCATTGTCTTTGTAATTACATGCTCCAAGAAGAGCCAAATAACTCTGCTACTTCTTTCTTAAGAATATATAGATTTGAACCAAATATTTCTGGTTCTCAGGAACAAAATATAGACTATATTGAAGCAAAAGCAAGCTCACCCAGAGCGACTGTTACACACAAAATAACCCATCAAAGAAAATATATTGGATTTTTTCCCATACACAGTTGTTTCTCCCTCCTCCCCACCAGTATGTATCCCTGGGGCAAGGATTCATGGCAGCTATTGCAGATGGAAAAGTGTGGCCAATGTTGTCCTGTATATCAAGAAGAGAGCCACCCAGGCGATTGTGGGGGGAGACATCAAGGTGCTTAAGATCCACAGCTGTCCACACTGGACTCCCACTCGTGGGCCCAGCTATCTGAAAGCAGGTTGAATTTCTCTGCAAGGAAATGATGAGCTCTTTAACACAGACTGGTCCTCATAATGCAGGATGGGTATAGCACACAATGACACTTCCCTCTCTCACCCCCCATGGCAGACATTACTAACAGATGTTATTACTCCTTCCTGCCAAGACAGAGTTTTAGAATTCTTCTCAACCAGCTGTGTTACTGGGAGATTTTAGTTCTTATGAAGAATGAATCCAGTGATAGTAGTTTGCACTACTATCTACACAAAACCTCTAAGGATGGTGGCAATGGTAGATCCTGTTGGTTTCCAACTTACTGGCTATTCTTCTCTTTCTTTTTCTTGGTAGAGTCAATATTGTGCGACTGAGGTATTTCATTTCCCAGCCTCCTACACAGTTGCAAGGGTCATGCATTCTAATCCTGGCCAAGAGGACACAGGACATGCCTACTACCTAACTTCTGGTGGTAATTTTCTCCCTGATAAAAAGAGATTTACCAGAGAGAAACAAGATCTTTTGTAGGTGAGACTTGCTTGGGGGTGCCATATCTGAGTTATAGCAATCGTTTCATAACTATAAACATCTAATGATAAAGACAAAAGTCAATACTCTGTGAATGGTGGAGCAGAGGAGAGAATGAACTTGAATCTCCCTTTTAGTTGGTTAGTCTGTTGTCTGTGACGCAAAGTCTTATTTTTGTTTTTATTTTTATTTCTGCTGATCCTGGGGCTTGACTTCCATGTGTGAGCTCTGTCTCTGAGCTTCTTTTGCTTAATCTAGCTCTCCATACCTTGAGACACAGCACCACTTCTGGCCTTTTCTGAGTAGCTTATTGGAGATAAGTTTCACTTTTTGCCAGTCCTGGGCTTTCCTCCCCAGGCTGGCTTTAAACCACAACCCTCAGATTTCAGTTTCTTGAATAGCTAGGACTGCAGGCATGAGCATTGATGCCTAGCTCAAGGAGTTACTACTGCTACCACTACCACTACCACTATTTTTCATGCTGCTACTGAAGTTTGCACTCAGAGCCTTGCGTTCTCACTTGACCTTTTAGCTCAAGACTGGCACTCTACCACTTAACTCACACATCCAATTCTGCCAATTCTGCTTTGACATGGCCCAAAAACTTTCAACTCTACTTTCTCTCTTTTTTTTTTGCCAGTCCTGGGCTTGAGCTCAGGGCCTGAGCACTGTCCTTGGACTTTCTCAAGGCTAACGCTCTACCACTTGAGCCTTAGCACCACTTCCGGCTTTTTTCTATGGATGTAGTACTGAGGAATCGAACCTGGGTCTTCATACATGCTAGGCAAGCACTCTACCACTAGGCCAAACTCCCAGCCCATCATTTCTTTCTTTTTTTTTTTTCCAGTGCTGGGGATTAAATTCAGGGCCTTGAGATTGCTAGGCAAGTATCCTACCACATGAACTATACCCCAGTCCCTTTGGTTTTAGTTTGTTAGCCACATAGGACCTCATGCTTTCACTTGGGCTCCTCAGACCATGATCCTCTTATCTCTGCCTCCTGAGTAGCTGGAATTAAAGGCATGCACCATCACACCTGGTCCTAACTGCAAAGCTTCTAAGCCTGGCTCTTTACCCTCCCTAGAAGTATTCTTGTTGCTACTGATTTGTTTATTCTTAGTTACAATATCCTTTAATTCTCATTTTGCTCAATCTAGCAAAGTTGGTTTCTATTTGTCTTAGTTTGCTTGTGTGACTTGTAGAACATACAGAAACTATAAAATTTATAAAGACAAAAAATACATTCCTCACAGTTCTGGAGGCTTCAAAGTCTGAGAACAATCGAACCAGCTTTCTCAATGGTTTGATAGAAGATGTATCTCCAAAGACAAGGAATGATGGAGCCCCAACCTGGGAGAAGAGCAAGCTGACTGAATGTGTCAAGATGCTGGTTGTATCAGGGACTTAATCCCCCCATCTATCATGTACAAGTACAAACCCTCAGGGCCTACCTAACAATCTCTAAAGGCCTTAGCTCACAATTTATTACCTTAGCAACACATGAAATTGGGAAAGTTCGCAACATGAAATTAGGAGAAAAAAAAATCACATTCAAAGTATAGCTCTATTGCTTAGGATTAAGCATCCTGACGGACATGATAACTTATATCCAATGGCCACTGTACATATTCCTGTCTGAAAGACGCCCATTGTTAGTAAACCACTCTCTACATGGAAACAGATTGAACTCTACATCCCAGTGTGTTGAAAAAAGTACATATGTTTCTGTTTACTCATTTGTATTTCCATAGTGATGGAGAGAATGGAACTCAATTAATTGCTATAGTAATCCTCCAATACCATACATGAAACAATCTCCTCTGGTTTCTACTTCCTGCAAGGAAATGAGAAGCTTTGCTTGTCTCCGTCGACAGCCAGTTAATTCAGAATGTGTTCCAGTCATGGTAGGGTCCTTTCCTGCTTCCTCACAGATGTCAGCCTCCTTGTAAGCTTTATGTGTCATAACCTCCTGCCTTTATAACAGCCTTTTGCTTACCGGGTCTGCCAAGAGGCTGGTGTGGGACCACCCAGCTGGCTCTGGGCTACAGTGATTCCCCTTTGGATTCTAAGTTTTTGAAGGGTGAGGATGTTGTAAGTGAAGCCCAAAGTCTCTTCCAGAAGTGATAGAAAGCCAGAAGAAGACCCAATGTCAGACCAGGTATCAGACATCAGGTAAAAGCTAAAGGTAATATTTAGTGGATTCTAAACTAAAAATACAATTGCAAATCTTAATTTACTATCGCATTTCTCATCTGCAGCCCCTTCTGTCTTCAGATGATTCATAATATTAATAACTACTTTTAATGAACACTTCATTTAATTTAATGATCAGCCTCACAGCAAACTAGATGTTATTTTTATACAAATAATATATGTGCATATTTGTAATTTAAGTTTCCTATCTCCTTTGTAAGGTAATCATTATCACTCTTGCCTTAGTCTGTTACCGTGCACATAAATTCAATACCACATAACAGGTAATTTATAGAAATACAGAGGTTGATCTAGCTCAGGCAGCTGGGAAGTTCTAGAGAATGGTGCCATCATGAGCTTGATACAGAATGCCTTCTTGCTCATTCATGTCTTGCTAGAGAACACTATCCAGACAGAGCAAGTGTACCATCCAAGACTATGTGTGTGGACCAATCCATTTGTAAGGGAAAGCCCTTAGGGCTTCATCACCTCTTCACAGGGTAGCCTGGTTTCACCTTTTAAACATCCCAATCAACAGGAGCTTTGAGAAGATATTTAAACCATAACAACTCCAATTTTGATGTGAGAAAACTCAGCTACAGAGTGGCTGGGACATTCTCTTCCCAAAGTAGGAGATTCGAAAAGTGGATACAACCAGAGAGTGAGTCATTGTTATGCCAGGAAATGTTGAACATCAGCCTCCTTGGCCAAAAGCCTTGGTTCACATCACTTGCCTGTTCCTTAGTGTAAACATCACTCCCACCACCTGGAGTGTAGGCCAGCAGTCTGAGGTAAGGAATGTGCATACTTGTCTATTAGCCAGCTCTGCTACCTTGATGGTACCTGACATTAGCAGATGGAGTGTTCAAATTGAATTTGCCTATTTGGATAGTATGTTGGTTCTGTGATCCTCTAATGGTTTGGTAAAACCATAGTGTTTGGCTGTGGATATAGCTCAGCCGTGAAGTACATAGCATGTGCATAGCCCTGGATTCCATCTCCAGCACTGCCAGAAGAAAGAGAGAGAAAGGAGAGACACAGAGAGACAGAGAGATACAGACAGAGAGAGATAGAGAAGAAAAGTTTGCTAGGGTAATACTTTACGCAAGCCTTCTTTTCAGAGGCTAACCCACTCAGTATAGGACACCTGAGTTTCACGTTCACCGGTAGGTATACACCCTCTCCCCACGAAGTTATGTTTTTACAGAGGGAAACTATGTGGCTTCTGGCAACTCCTCTTTATAAAAACAAACAGTTAAAGCAAAGCATTTTAGCTGTGATTTAAGAGTAATAAAGCATAGCTTTGTTTCCAAGAATGAGTAACTCTTCAGGTATGCAAAATAAGTCTGGGCCAACATAAAATTTTAATCTGTGATTTTTTTCCTGCCAGGTACAGACCTCATCATCACTCCCCTATGAATGAGATGCTCTTGTTTAAACATCAAAACAAAGTACTTCTTGTTAAGCCCTGCTCAGACTCAGGGAGTGTAGCCTCATCCACAGGCAGGAGTTATAAAATGCTGACAGCAAGAGCTGCTAGATTTTCTGTTTTCAAATGACTATGTATAGAAAAGCAAGTTAACATCAAGACTGTGTCAGTAGAGGAAAAATAGGCATTTCACTTTCAGTAGCTCTCAGAAAGACTTCCAAGTCTTTTGTGTTGTTAGTGAAATTGTAAATAATCATCAGGCTGAACACCAGTGGCTCACACTTATAATCGTAGTTTCTCAGGAGGCTAGAATCTGAGCAACAAGGTTGAAAGCTAGCTTGGAGAGACAGATTCCAGAGAATCGTATTTCCAATCTCACCAAAAAATCCTCAAGTAGAAAGAAGTGTGGCTCAACTGGTAGAGTGCTAGCCTTGAATCGAAAAGCCAAGCAAGAGCACAAGGCTCTGAGTTTAAGCCCCAGTACTGGTGTTAAAAATTGACACTTGATCATTGGTAGCTTAGTTATGGAATAATGTCATAGGCAGATAGGTATGGGCTAGTCAGCTCGTCTATTCTTTCAACAAATGTATTGAATGTGTCTTAGGTCCCAGACACTCTGCAATAACCTGAGGGTACACAGAGAGTAAAACACAGGCAATCTCTGGGAATGAGGCTGATGAATGCTACCTGGACTAGAAATCCACAGCCTGAGACCCTGTGGTGATTTTCTCATCTTCTGTAGCCTGAACTCTGACTGGTTAAGTAGCTGAGACAGAGGCTATATGTTTGCAAAGCAATGCAGGTGATCCATGTACATAAACAGAATTACTAACAGTAAACTTAAGTACTAAAGAGATAAGATATGGTTTCATAAATAAATAAATAAATAGTAATAATATTGCTTACATCGCTCTCAAATATTACACACTGTATGTAATTATATGTGCTGGACTTTTATTTGTGTAGCTGTTAGGGCAATGAGGATGCGCAACACCTTAAAGTGTGTTGTCCATTGACTTCAGGATGGCTAAGATGTCACTAGGCCAAAGGAATTTTACAGCTCCATTAGAGTTTCATAGCATAACCGTCTTATCTGTAATGTGCTGTTGACCAAAATGTCACTATTTTGACACTCTCTGGAGCAAGGGAGAAGGAGTTTGCCATCCTCTGTTCTAAAGCAAGATGATACAGACCCAGAGTAAAGTTCCAGTGGGCATAAAGATGAGGAGGCAGAGGAGGAAAATGGGGAAATGGAATACATGGATAGGGACTGAGAAAGAGCACAGGAACAAAGACAACACCCAACCTGTGGGAGTCCAGAGCAAGGAAACCTCTGCTCACAGGCCATCTCTTTCTCACTTTGTGGGCCTTGACTATATGGCATCCCCAGCATAGCTAAGAGCCCAGAAACATGAAGAATTTATATATTTTCAAACTTGCCCCATATAGTCCTCCAAATGTCTTATTAGAGAGAGCCTGAGATAGTATATGTCAGAGGATCTCTTCTTTTTTAAAATAATCATTTATAGGAATATTATCAATTGTTTTATTTAATGATGCAAACCTCTAATGGAAAATAGTGTACTTTTGAACCTGGAAAGTTAAAAGCTACAAAATTGTTTTTCATAATTAGTAGCATGACTAGACTAAGCCAAAATAAAGCACTATCAGATAATTTAATCTTTGGTAAAAATTAGCAACTAGCAGCTATGTGACTTGGCAGTACATCTTTGCATTATTTCTTTACCTTAATTGGGGGAATTTATGATAGGCTGAAGGCATCTCAGTTGTGATACTGTAGGGGTGAATGTGAAGTAGGCCTCCTTAGGCTCTTCCCTGTGGACAAACTTTAAGAGACTGAGAACATCCAGAGAGAAGACAGGAGGGGCTCTGGAAGCAACAGAGTCCCTGTTTATTTCCTGCAATCCTTACTCTTCCTATAGCTGGACTTTTGTTTGAGGCTTGAACTCAGAAACTTGCCCTCTCACTTGGGATTTTTTGCTCAAGCTGGGTACTCTACTCCTTGAGCCACCCCAACATTTTCAGTTTATTTTGCTAGTGAACTGAAAGTAAGAGTCTCTCAAATTTGTCTGCCCAGAGTGGCTTTGATTGAACTTCAATCTTCAGATCTCAGCATCCTAGATAGCTAGAATTCTAGGCATAAGCCACCAGTGCCCAGCTATAGCTCAACTTTGAGACTAACGAATTGTCTGTGTTTGGCATAAGTTTTACTGGCCCTTGTAGAAAAATCCCAAATCATGAAATGGAGGCAAGAGAAGCCAAGGAGAGGGAGTGGCTACTTTCGACTTTTGTTCTGCTAACAGGAAGGAACAGATACTCTAAGCAGTAGGTACAAAGTTGGGAGACCAAACCCGAGCTGGCATGATTGGATTTACAAGTTGGGGGACTGGAGAGAAGAAAGGAGAAGATAAACAACCAAAGAGGCAGGAAATTCAGATATTTGTGAAGAATTTCTGTTCCTCCCCACCCCTGCCCCGTCCTCATGCTTGACTCTTTGGCTGAGCCATGCTCCCAGCTTCTGACGAATTTTACATGTAGGCCAGATGTTCCTAAAGTTCAGGGTGGAGACTGGAATCATTTCAAACCTTTCCTTGGGTAGAAATTATTGTCCAGCAAGTGGCAATCTGTAGAGCAGCATTAGAGAGTTAGATGCCCCATTCTGCGGGTTTTCCTCTCTCATTACCCACCTCTCCTTTCTGGTCCCTCTGTAATTTGGGCTTGATTACCTATTCCTGATTGCCAGTGTTGTTGACACTGAGTTGACAAGACATTTGGGTGGCATGAGCTGTTGAACAAGCTCTATTCTGGAATACAGCAGTTTGGTTGGGTTTACATTTGTTTGGGGCTGCTGTGAAAGACACACATATGACAAATGCAGGTGTGTGAATGCAGTCACTTAAAGTCAAGACATCTCAGATTTTGATGAAGTTGATTTTCTGGGTTTTTTTTTTCTAGATCTTAAGGCAGAAGCAAGCATAACTTTTTTTTTTCCAGTCCTGGGCCTTGAACTCAGGGCCTGAGTACTGTCCTTGGGCTTTACCACTTGACCTACAGTATCACTTCTGGCCTTTTTCTATGTATGCGGTATGGAAGAATTGAACCCCGGTCTTCGTGAATGCTAGGCAAGCACTCTACCACTAGGCCAAACTCCCAGTCCAGCAATGTGTAACTTTTACAGGCAATTTCTAAGAGTCCTACAAATAGAAGCAGTAAGAATGGGGAGCACACTCAGGACCTCTATAATCAGTTAAAAATAAGCTCTGTGTGTGTGTGTGTGTGTGTGTGTGTGTGTGTGTGTGTGTGTGTACTGGCAGTAAGATTGAAATAAGGACCTTGCTCTCTTATTTGAGTTATTTTTGCTCTACCACCTCAGCAACACTTCCACTTACACATTTTTATGGTTAATTGGAAATAAAAGAGTTTTATGGATTTTTCTGCCCAAGCTGACTTTGAACCTCAACTCTCAGATCTTAGTCTCCTGAATAGTGAGGATTCCAGGTGCTGTGTTCTGTGCTGTATTTAGCCTATATCGTGATTCCAAGGTTTTTAGAGAAGCAAAATAACAAGATTCTTGATATCTTGTGTGTGTGACCTGGGACCCACTTTCTTAGGTAATAGCTCCACACTCCGTGGTCCAATTATTCAGGTTCTGAAGACAGTCAGTCTTCAGTTGCCAAAAAAAAGACTAAGAAGACAGTGTGGAAAGATGAGAATTCGCACAAGGATTTTTGGTTACTGCTGCTGAAAAAAAGCAGGTTGTAAGCCAACCTACCCATGACGTGTTGTTCAGCAGGAACCCACAGACATCTAGTGTTCTTTCCTATGATCACTTAGGTAATCAATGGGACCCAAAAGGAACACGGTCTGCCCTTCCACTGGGAGGCCACAGGGGCGGGGCTGTATACCGTGAGTGTACAGGATTATGACATGGCCAGAGGGACCAGAGCAGAGAAGCACAGGGGTCACACAACAGAATGACCAGAAAATTCTAGATCTTGATTGTGGTGGTATTTATACACTTTGCACATGTGAAAGCTCATAGGATTGCATCCTTGAAATAGGTTATGTTTTTTGATACTGCTTAACAAATTCCTTTATTTAGTCTAAGTATATATTCAAAAATAAGCCCAAAAGAATAACTTTAAGAACATCTCTTATATGCCTAGCAAGTGAGAGACCTTGGGTTTAATCTCTAATACTGTTGAAATTAAAAAAAATAGAATCACCTATAACATTGAGATATAGACTTTCATTATTATATAATATTACTGAGATTGAACTGTTCATGTTTTATGATAATTTTCTAAAAGTTAAATTTTCATATGTTAGTTGTCTACCTTTTGAACCATACTGCCATTTCCAGCTTCCTTGTACTGGTTACTTGGAAATAAGAGTCTCTTAGAAGTACTTCCCAGGCTAGTTTTGTGTCACAGTCCTCAGATAGCCTCCTAAGTAACTAGGATTACAAGTATGAGCCACCAGCATTGGGTTAGTCCATGCTGCTCACGTCCATCATTCTCCCCCACCTGTTCCAACCCCACCCACCCCCTCTAGTTACATGGTTCCACATTTACATTGAATATTATGTTGCCTAAGTGTATAATGAGTATATTTGATTAAAATATGTGATTACTTCAAAGGCTCCTGACAAGTATTGAACTTCGTGTTCTTAAGATTGTCTTCAGAGGTGACAAATCATTGTATTGGAAAGTATCTTTTAAATATTTAAAACTCACATACAGCTATGTCTTCTAATGAAGGAGAAAGACAGGTTGTGGGACCAAACATTTTTTCTCATATATTTTTTATTTTAATTAATAGAAGGGTTACATTATATTCACCAGATAGAAAGTGCATTACTTCACAAACATTGATACCCTTTCTCATGTCTTGGTCCCCATTTCCCTCCCCTCACCCCCACCCTCATCTTGTTTTTCCCCATTCCCTATCCTATTTCTAATAACCAAATACACATATATACAGATATATCAGATATATACAGATATATCAGATAACAAGGTGAAATACTGTAACGATATGAGATAACCAAGGGACAGCAAAAGGAATGAGAGATTACATAGTACATTAAGGACAACAATCACTCATTATATAGCTTTTGTTTCTATATCCTGGAGGTCCTTTCATTTAGCACCATCCTATATGGCCTTATGTATCTAGGTTTTGTTCTATTGTAAAGCTCTGCTAGGAGACCCCAAGGTTTCTACTGATTATGACAAATGAGGGAAACCATTGAGCCTATGTTCCTTTGAGTCTGACTTACTTCACAATAGGATTTTTTGTAAGTCTTTCAATTTCCTTACAAATGGGAAGATGTCATTCCACATCTTGTTGATCCACTCATCAACTGAGGCATCTGGGTTGGTTCCATATCTTTGCTATGGTAAATAGTGCTGCAATGAACATCGTTGTGCTAGTGGATTTGGTATGTCCTTGTATCTGGACGATGGGGTAAATGCCAAGTAGTAGAACTGCTGGGTCATAGGGGAGTTCTATATTTAGTCTTTTGAGGCACTGCCATACTGCTTTCCATAGTGGTTGAATGAGTTTGCACTCCCACCAACAGTGTAGTAGTGATCCCTCCTGGCCACATCCCCTCCAGCATTTGTTGTTATTAGATTTCTTGATCATGGCCATTCTAACTGGGGTGAGGTGGAATCTTAGAGTTGTTTGTATTTGCATTTCTGTTATGGC
Organism: Megascapheus bottae; assembly: GCF_031878675.1. Taxonomy (NCBI): domain Eukaryota; kingdom Metazoa; phylum Chordata; class Mammalia; order Rodentia; family Geomyidae; genus Megascapheus; species Megascapheus bottae. The sequence continues at coordinate 27,657,184 of NC_143530.1, read as the reverse complement.
CAGAGATGTTGAGCATTTCTTCATGTGTCTATAGCCCGTTCTTATTCCTTCTTCAGGGAAGACTCTTTAAGTCTTTGGCTCATCTTTTAATGCGATGGTTGTTTCTTTGGAGATTAGTTTGGGAGTGATTCAATTTTTTGAGCTGTGGATATATTTTAGATATGAGGCCTTTGTCCATTGGATGGTTAGTGAAGATCTTCTCCCACTCTGTAGGCTTTCTAGTTAATTTGCTAGCTATGTCCTTTGCCATACAGAAGCTCTGTACTTTAATGCACTCCCGCTTATCCAGACTTTCTCTGATTTGTTGTGTTTCTGGGTCTTTATTAAGAAAGTTTCAACCTGTGCCAAGGAGACCCAGTGTATCTCCTTTTCCTTCTTGTAAAGTTTTCAGTGTATCTGCTTTTACCTCAAGGTCTTTGATCCATTTGGAGTTAATCCTGGTGCAGGTTGACAAAGAAGGATCCAACTTTAATTTTCTGCAGGTGCTAACCAGTTCTGCCAGCACCACTTCTTGAAGAGGCTGTCTTTCTTCCATTCTATTTTTTTGGCTCCCTTATCAAAGATTAGGTAGCCATAGGTCTATGGGTTAATATGTGGGTTCTCAGTTCTATTCCATTGGTCTTCAGGCCTGTTCTTGTGCCAGTACCAAGCTGTTCTGAAACCAAACATATTTTTAAAAAATTTTATTAGCACAAATTAATTGTATAATTTTATCTGACCATTTACAATGTATATAATGCAATTTTGATTTTATTAGAAAAGCGGGTCAGTACAGCTTGCAGATGGAAGACTAAATTAAAACTTTCTCAACAAGAAAATGGAGGAAGTAGGCCACCTAAGAATGAGGAAGGAAAAAGGACAAAAGAACCAGGAAATGGAATGGGGCAGTAAAAATCTGGTGTCACAATCTTACAGGAAATGAAAGTCCACCAATCAGAAGGGAATCTTCAAGGACTCCAGTTCACACTATTTAACCCAAGGTCAATCTCTTTTGTGAGGAATGTGGCCAAAGTGGTGGATGTAGGCCTGTTGCATATCTATGCCAAATGTTCTTTCTCAGCCATATTTCTTATTAGTAAACTTTAAAAAAATCATCTGTTCTTATGTTCTTGTCTTGCATAAAATCTTCTCTTGCCAGACTCAAGGACCAAGGTTGTTTTGCTATTCTAAACTATTCTTTTTGCCAGTCCTGGGGCTTGAACTCAGGGCCTGAACACTATCCTAACACTGTCCTAAGAAAGTCCTAAAACTTTCTCAAGGCTAGAGCTCTACTGCTTGAGCCACAGCACCATTTCTGGCTTTTTCTATACATGTGATACTGAGGAATTGAACCTGGGTCTTTGTGCATGGTAGGCAAGCACTCAACCACTAAGCCAAACTCCCAGTCCCTGTTGCAAACTTTTTGATAATTGTTTGGTGCATGGGTCTGGAATTAAAAGACTAAGTATGTCAGTATGTCTGCTTCTGACAGACTCATCAAATAGGAACACTTTGGCCAAATTCATTATGTGTTGCTCTTTTTTAGCCACCTCCTCTCATTTCCCTCTCCATTTTAAGTTTTTGGTGAATTTCATTTGTGATTTTCTGTGACTTTTGGGGGGGCAGACCTCTGCAATTTTCATATACAATGCTCTTTCTCCCTCTCTCTCTCTTTTGGGCTAGTACTGGGGTTCAAACTCAGGACCTGGGTACTAACTCTTAGTTTTTTCACCCAAAGCTGTTCCTTTACCATTCGATCCATGTTTCCACTTATATCTTTACAGTGCTTCGTAAAAGTGGACCTCCACTTCCAGCTTTTGTTGGTTAGGCTAAGAGTTCCTTGGACTTTTCTGTCTGGGCTGGCTTTGATTCTTAGTCCTCAGATTTCAGCCTCAGATAGGATTACAGGAATGAGCCACTATTGCCTGCATTGTTAAGCTTATTTAAATGAATGCCTTTCCCATTGAAAAATGTCTCTCAGTATTGACTCATCCTCTTTTTTTTTTTTTTTTGCCAGTTCTGGTACTTGAACTCAGGGCCTGAGCACTGTCCTTGGGCTTTCTCAAGGATAGAGCTCTACCACTTGAGCCACAACACCACTTCCAGCTTTTTTTCTGTGGTACTGAGGAATCAAACCTAGGTCTTCCTGCCTGCGAGGCAAGCACTCTACCACTAGGCCTAACTCCCTGCCCCATGATTCATCCTCTTTTTATTACAGATACAAAAGGGTCACACCCTTTTGGAGATTTCCTGTATAGATGTAAGTTACCCTTCTAAAAATAAGATCCTTTAAACCAATGGAATAGAACTGCAGACCTGAAATAAACCTGCAGACTTATAGCCACCTAATCTTTGATAAGGAAGGCAAAAAGGCAGGATGGAAGAAAGACAGTCTCTTCAACAAATGGTGCTGGCAGAACTGGCTAAACACATGTAAAAATCTGGTTAGATCCCTATATATCATCCATCCTATACCAGAATCAACTCTAAATGGATCAGAGATCTCAAGATAAAGGCAGATACTCTGAAAATATTATAAGAAGGATTAGGGCAAAATCTAAGGCTTCTTGATACTGGTTGAAAATTTCTTACTAAAGACCTAGAAACATAACAAATCAAAGAGAGTTTGGATAAGTATGAGTGCATTAAACTTCAGAGCTTCCGCATGGCAAAGAATATAGATAGCAAAATAAATAGAAAGCCCACAGGTTGAGAGATCTTCACTAGCCATACAAGAGACAAGGGCCTCATATTTAAAATATAGGTAGAGCTCAAAAAATTAAATCTTTGGCATTTACCCAGATAGGGAACCAACCCAGGTATAGATGAATGGATCAAGAATATGTGATGTATACACACACACACACGCGCACACACACACACAATGGAGTTCTATGCTTCCATCAGAAAAAAGTGACATTGTGGTTGAACGAGTTTGCATTCCCACCAAC